>NC_134706.1:116470028-116794528 GCF_043290135.1 Rhipicephalus microplus
GGACTTCTTCGCACAAGTTGGCAAAAAAAAGAATAACTGCGGTAACTAGATTACTGCAGAAAGAATTTATACATTTCCGTTTCCACTGTATATGTTTACGGTTCAGTTTCAACCAGGGATTTAGGTAATCCCTTAATTCTCGCTTGCTAGATTTCGTATGAAACAAGATTAGGTGCTGTCGTGATCAGAATCGGGCTACTGTTTTGACAGGATCAACACTTTGTCAACTAAAAAAAAAAAAAAGGCAACATGCATAACCTTGGCAGCCAATGGCTTGTGGGCAGTGCTGTTTCTCGATTCTGCCATGCGAAACTTCTGTGCAATTATGACTGACACAGAAAGATCATCACTTTGTGGTTTCGCTGTTAGAGTTGCCAACCGAAGCAGATAAAATGGGTCCTCATTTGTGCTTTCACAAGCTTGTACAATACCCCTTTGACTTTACTCAGGAAAAATTAAACAAGCTACAATGTCAAATCTTGTCTCAAATGACGAAGGCAAAGAAACGTTAGGCTGTTGAGAAATTTAACAACTGCAAAGCATTTCTAAGTGCCAAATGTGTCTATCTTTAACTTGCATGAATAACACTCTCACTTTTTAATACGCATGCAATTGGAAAGCCAAAACACTATCAAATACATAACAGCCACATAAAAAACAATTGTCAATAACTTTCTTAAGCTGCCCTTAGTGCATTGAAGCAAGACCTAAGCATAATAGCATGCATGCATCATTTTATGGCAACAGAAAGCCCAACACTTGCTGTTGCCAGTTAACATCCCACAGAGCTGGCTTTATGCGAGCAATCCTTCAGCACAATCTATGGTCTTCTTTCAGTGTTAGTATTCTAGTTGATGTTTTGTTGCGAATATAGTTTTCCATGGTAGTTCGCTTGTTGGGCTTCTTTAAACACTACAGGTTTTTATTCCAAATCTGAGCTTGCAGGTTATTTTATGTTGAAGGAATTTTTCTTCAAAAACCACTTCACTTGTAATTGAGTAGTTTCCAGCAAAATGTCAACCATTGACTATAAGCGCACATTTTGAAGAAGGCATGAGATGGGCTGATCATCGCAGATTCAAAGGGGCCCTGCAACACTTTTCGAGCATATCCAGAAAACGCTGCCGATTGGCAGTCAAGGCTCCTGACAACACGCATGCAAAACAATATAGTGCAGCACGCAACCTGGAATTGACAAGAAATTCTCAAAGTCGGCTAAAAGTCACTTTCTCTTCCCATTAAAGGGCACTACACGTTCAAAATCACTACGTCCCAGGCATCGACGGTATGCGAAGCATGCAAAGAGAAGGTTGTAATTTTTATTGCAATATTTTGTTGTAATCCCATGTACCTTGGAAATCAACGGTATGGGAAGCATGCAAAGACAAGGTTGTAATTTTTTATTGCAATATTGTTTTGTAATTTTTTTATTGAGCGACATGTTATGAACTCATGCTTATATATGTACAAACATTGCATGCACAGGCATATGTTCAACAGTTTCAGATGTTTATATAACCAGTTCTTTGTGCTTGCGCAATGATGCCAACGGGAACATGCAACACCAGAAACGATAAGCTGATATAAAGCGCTAAGGCTCGCGAGCATAGTAGCCCTGGACACTGCTACATGAATCAACTTTAGCGCATGGCACTTAACTACAAGTGACATTAACCCGACGTGACGGCTGTATCATAGGGGTATATATGTAATGATTATAAAATTGGATAGCCAGCACTGCAACCACAATTGACGTTTCACGAACAGTAGGGTCTATTTTAGAAGTAGTTCCGAGACCTGGCGTGGCTCTGTGGTAAAATACTTGATTGCCACGCAGAATGCTTATGTTCGATTCCTGCTGGGACCCTGAAATGTATACTTTGCATTGATCAGGTCAATGGTATTGATGTCAGCTTTTCTTTAACGCTGATACGTTGTAATTACCCATGTGATTTCTCGTGGTTCCTGGGTAGTGGTACTCACTTGTGGCATACCTGCATATAAATGACACATACCCGCCACGGGTATGTGCCACTGCCTGGCGGGGAGTGTTTGATGACGTACTGGACGAGATTGTGACATTATTGATGTTTTGACCAGCACATCATATTCGTCAAACCATCTTGCCCTCCAACACTAATTTCGGTTCCCGTCATGGGGGTGAGCATGATAGCACGCAGTCGCAAGCGGCTAGACAGACGTGCTGACAGCCAGACGGTAAAAGTGATTGCAGTACGCAAACAAATGCTTCGTTCTTAAAAAGTGCTAAATGGCACGAGGTTCCTCCCTGCTTAGCTTTTATCGAAAGGAGAGAATGCAATCGCAGCTTGTGACGAGTCTTTGGAACTCCGCTCGTAGTTCACGGATTCTGAAAATTTTGGTGGCTGGGGGGTGAACTTGTGAGATAATAAGCTTTTTTAGTGAATCCATTCCATGGCTACTCATGTTGCAGAGCCCCATTTGCTTTGGCTTTTATGGGCCATACAATATTTTTGACTATACGTTGACAGACCCCACTTCACTGTAATTACAGACTGTCATGCCTTATGCCACTTATCATAGCTGAAAAACTTGTCTTGTAGCCTAGATTAGGTGCTCTGTCTCTATAAGTACCATTTTTACGTCATTTACAAGTCTGGCAAAAAGCGCCAAGATTCTGACGCTCTCTTTCACTGCCTCCTGTCACTCTCACCATCCAGTGTGCTTGATCATTTCTCGTCACATGGTCACGACACTGCGTCATTCCTCATATTATCTCACCGAGCAGTTAACGACACGCTTGCTTCCAATTATTACACTAAGTTTGCCACATGACGATCCATACTGCAACCACATTATCGAATGCCTAAGTAGCAGATCACCGTTTCCTAATGGCAGATTGTGCCAACAACAATGGCAATTTAAGCTTGGCAATAATGTGCTCCATCGTTACGTTCACAGGACTGATGAACACTGCTGGGTTCCCGTACTTCCACATTCGTTACATCCCCAAGTCTTCAAAGCCTTTCACGGCGACCCTGGTGCAGGCCACTTGGGGTTGCACAAAACACATAGCCGTGTCAGGAGATGTTTATTCTGGCCGGGCATCTCTAAGTGGCCAAGTACATTGCATCTTGTTTAGCAGAAGTAACCAAATTTGTGTCCTGCTGGTCTATTGCAACCCATTCCATGTTGCAAGACGCCTTTGATCGTCATTGGGATAAATCTTGTTGGACCTCTCCCCATAACGCCAGCAGGTCATCGTTGGAGCGTGACAGCCATCGATCACCTGAAATGGTACACAGAGACTGCAACTCTATTCACAAGTTCAACTTTAGACATCACAGATTTCTTAACACCATTCTATTGCATCACGTTGTACCCCGCGTCCTCCTGAGTGATCGCGGCAAGACATCCTTGTTCGCCATCATCGAAAACCAACTGAGAACCTGTGGCACAGTGCGTAAGATGATTTTAGCCTACCAACGTCAAACGAATGGGCTGACAGAGAGATTTCGTCGCACACTAACAGATATTTTATCAATGTGCATCGCACTCAACTACTACAACTTGAATGCAATTTTGTCTTTAACTGGGATAGAATTTTGCCTTTTGTGGTGTTTGCCCATAACACCGCTGTCCAATGAACTACTGGCTACTCTCCTTTCTGCCTTGTGTACGGCCATTCTGCGGCATTCACCATAAATGTCTCTTTCTTAAACGTTTCAAGTGATGCCTCGGTAACCATATGAGAGCAGTTTCGTCTCAAGGCTTTAGGAATGTCGGCAACAAGCTCATCCTAATACAGAAGCCAGTCTGCGAGATTGCAAACACGTGCTATGACAGCTCTCATTACAATGTCTCCTTCAGTCCCGGGCTGGAAGGTCAGCTTTGAACCCCCAGTCGTACTCTAGAATTGTGTGACATGTTTTAGTCACATTTCAGTGAAGAAACGTCGCCAATGAACTATCACGTCACTCCCGCCAAGCTTTCTTTGGACCGTCGTTGTCATTGTTCTGAGATTGTTCACGTTTCGCGTCTTAAGCCATTTCCATCTTAGACATGACCGGGCTGGCCACTCATGCACGAGGGGAAAATTAGTGTGACCATTATTCATCTTCATCGAAGGCAACTCACTGGTCATCGCTACACTGGTCGGACTTATGGAGCCCAGACTTTGCAAATAAAAATGTGTTGCGGCCGAAACATTGACTTACATCATCATCATCATCATCAGTAGTAGTAGCAGTAGTATTTTGACATGTTCACAAAAGAAGTGGGCTGTTTCACAAAGACTGTGAGAGACATTAACGTGACACTTCCCTCGAACGAGTGTACAGTTTCTATTAGTTCCTTGGGCTGGTTACTTCTTGGTTGGTTTTACATTTGCATCCTATTGCGATTTTGAATAAACTTCAATAGCAAGTCGGCACTTGTGTTCGTGCGATTCATCAGCCTTTCCGTCATCCTTGTCATGTTGTTCTAAAACGATACTCTGCATGTTAACTGTTCCACTACTGATTTAGTAAACCTGCCAAAGTGGTCTAGTGGCTGTAGGGCTTAACTGCTGATCTGAAGGTCGCAAGATCGAATCTCTGCTGCGGCAGCGGCATCGGCATCTTGATGGAAGCAAAAGGCTGGAGGCCCGTGTACTTAGATTTATGGGCTGGTTAGGTAACCTCGAATTTCTGCCACCTTCCGCTACAGCGTTCCTTGTAATCATACCATGGTTTCCAAGCATTACTCCCCAACAATTATTATGATTCATTACTTCTGTCTTGTATTTTATTTAGCATAAGTTCTGCCATATAAGTTCTACGGCAATTTTTTTGTTATACTAGGGTTGTTGTTTTTTAGTTGTGTATTGTATATGCTGCTTATTCAGCAATTTTAGCATAAGTAATTCTTTTTCTGTTCATTATAATTGTTGACCTATACGTGTTTCATTTTCTTGAAACTTTGTTTATTAAATCTATTTTTGCTCGTTTGAGTTTCGTATTTACAACAGAGTACCATGTTATATATTCAATATATCAACCTTTGCCCCTCCTTTCTACAATGTATGATTGGACTTTGAGGTTATAACAAGTAACTATATAATCAAGTAAATGAATAAATAAAAAGGTTTGTAAGCTATTCCAAAGCATGCAAACTTTGTAACTTTCCGTTTTATGTATACTCTGTTTTCATAAATTCTCAGAATATGCGACATCTTGGTGACGATAAGTAGACGTGGGTGCAAATAATGTGGCTGCAAATTTTACAAAGGCCATTGTTCTGAAGCTCGCAGTCCAAGATCACACAGGCACAACTTTCTTAGCATTTTTTTTTTTGGTGATGGAAATTTGAAATACTAGTATCTTTTGTTTACTACGGGATGCAGGTGTAATTCAAGTACAGTCCATGCAACGGACTGCATCATGTTTGATGCTCATTTCGGTATTGTTCGTTTTGGTGTTCTTCTTGTGCTTTTTGCCTGCCAACAGTGCTGCAGCTTGTGGCTTGGCAGAGAAAATTAATCGTTCTTTTCAAGAAAGCCATTGTGATACATTTGGACAATAAACGAAAACTCAAGCTGGCAAATTTTGTCGTCTTGTACTGCGCAGAAAGCGAGACGTTTTGATAATCGTGCCTGTCAGCCTTTCACTTTTGCCTAGTTTCAGTTAAGTAGAATGTCAAGACATTTCTGAATGGAAGTGTAACATGTGGAACAGCTGGAATGTAGTGTGTTCTGCCAAATAATATCACTTTATTGCTTCTTGTCTTCAGTTGCTCACTTGGAATGTGCTACTCCAACGTGGATAATTGCTAATTGAAATAGTAGTTATATATATGAACCTTTAATTGGCCAATATTTATGATGAGTGTCATGTAGCTAATGTCTGCTTCATATGGTTCGTCAGAGATGCACAATCTGCCATTTTTAATGTCTCGCTCTGCCAAAAAGAATCGCCTGTCATATGCAACTGACAGTGCATACAGTTTTAGATCAGCTGATGAATTTTATGAATAAACCACCTAATATGATGCAATACCAACCCAGTGGAAATCAGTAGTTGACTTATCCGGTCTCTTCCTCTAACCTAGCCTTCATCTTTCACCTTCTTTCAACCTCTCCGCTCTTCTGTTTGTCTCTTTCTACTTTTGATATTTCAGGTCACAAGGGACAGGCTTATATGTTAACAGTCATGGATATTCATATATTTGGCTGTACTAGCCATGTGACCTTAGTGTCATTAAAATTCAGTTTTAACACAATAGCATTGAAGAGCTCTTCCACAAAAATGTGAGTGTCGGAGTCGGCGTCATTTGCTGCGAGTAAAAAAAATTGGGATTGTCAGTGAGTGAAAATTCAAAGTAGGTGCAAAGAATAAATAATATATAACTTCAGTTCAAGTGAGAACTGAACCCAGGCCTTATGAATGGCTTGCAGGTGTTCTACTACATAGCCAAGGCAGGGCTTCAAACTGTTCAAGAAAAAAAAAGAGCCTCTATACAAATGTTATACTGTAAGAAGAGTCTTCTTAAAGCTTGTTATATTGTGTGGTAGAGGTGTACGACCACACAAGCCATCAAAACATGCGACTCGTGTAATGATTACAGACAGGATTAATCATCCTTATTAGTAGCATCAGTAAAAGAAGAATTATGTCATACACATAGTGGGCCATCTTTATGCGTACGTGTTCCGCGTAGGGATGGCTGACACTGCCGCCTGCGTACGCTGTGGAGATGGAGACAATTCTACAGATACCGTGCAACTGCCCAGAATAGAGGATACAGAGGCAATCTCTTTTAAATACACTCAGCAAGTTTAATGAGCAGCCTCTATCAGAGGAAAGTATACTATGCCATTATACAGACTCATCTTTGCAGAAGAAGGCCATGCAAGAGCTACTTGGCTTCTTGCAAACTACTGGCCTGTTTGAACGACTCAGAGTGGATATATTGCGAGTGTGTGTCTGTGTTTTTGTTCATATTTATTTTATATACATATCTCTTTTGACCCCCTATTCCCAAGCCCCAGTGCATGGTAGCATATCAGATCCTACCATCTGGTTAACCTCTCTGCTTTTCTTTTTTTCTCTTGCAACTATACTTGCAGGAATTTTAAATATCTGTTGTGCACACCGAATTGGGATCCATGGGAGTGGCTGGCAAGGCTGATGAAAGCCACAACTTTTATATATTGCTTCAAACTTTCCTCTAGCCCTAACCCTTCGAGGGACTGCCTGATCGATCCCCATCACAATCATCACAGTTGACTTGCTGCCTGCATTTATCTTTAAAAAAAAGAACGAAAGAATGTCAGATAAGTTACGTGACTTTTTTTTGTTTGTTTCAGGGTAACAGAACTGTCGAACCCCTTTTTCACCCTGCAGAGGCGAAAAGGTCACGGCACCAAAGGCCTATCGTCGGTCCTAGTAGGAACACTCGATTCGGTATTTGACAGCAAGGTTAGTGGTGGTTCTCGTGTATGACTTAAACTGAACTGAACTGAACATGAACTGAAAACTTCACCTATGCATCATCCTGTGACATGCCAGATTCCATCCCAGCTTTTCAAGTAGGCACGACAAGTATGGTTCGGCCCACACAGTGTCCATTTTCAATATGCTCTTCAATAAAGTCGGCATGTCGTCGTTGCCATCAACCTACACAAAAACTTGTTCTAGTGCAGCATTCCAACAACAGTGACGAAGACGCCTGCTTTGGTGATAAACATTGCTAACATCACTAACATTGGTTTTAGGTGAGGCACATACATGCTCCACCAATAGCATTCAGTATATCTGGCAAGAATCAAATTCATGATGTACATTACAGAATATTGAACTTCGAAATAATTAAACTGGCAAGTATGCATGCGCTATCTGACATTGTTTTGGTCATTGCCTGTAATCCGTTACCTGCACTCAGCACAAGCAAATGTACCATGTTCCTGGAGGACGTAAAGTAACAGAAGAAATTAGGGCTATGTAACATTAATACTTTCGTCTCTGCCACATTCAGTTTCATATCAGCCGAATTTCAATTTGAGCATGTAGATCAGAGCCCACATTATCTCTAGAAACCAGGTTCGTTGCGACATGATGTAATTACCTCAAGCAGTCACAGATACGAGTCATTGCACTAAAAAATTTGATGTCTCAGTTGAATTTGTGCATACTGTACATCTTGCAATTTTACGGATGTGAGCGAATGTTTCCTTGGCATGCATTTTGGCCACAACAAAAGCGATATATTCGTGCTCTGCGAAGTTTATGACCATGCTGTACTGGTGGGTTGGTCAAGGTTGCCATTCAGGAGTGCACATATTTCTTATCGGTACTACTTATTAATATTATTACTTATTATTAATGTAACCGGCAACTTTTATGTAGAATTAAGTCATTTTACTTATTTAAAAATACTGCAGGCCTTTTTTAGGCCCACACAGCTGTAGAAGCATAGTGTAATAGATGAGGGTTATAGTGTAAGGGCACACTGTCATCAATACAGAGGTTACAATCATAGGCAGCAAAGGCTGTACAGTAATCAATCAATTAATCAATCAATCAGTGTTTATTCAATGAACTGAATACAAAAGTGGTTACAGAATATTTGGAGCATTAGCCTGTGTGGCTAGTTACTGGTCCAATCTAATAAATGAATATTTTTTACATGTCTGGAGCAGAGGAGCACATGATATGATTATGAATCGTTATACAATTTCAATGATTGAGTAGCTTCAAAGGTACATTATATATAATGAAATGCACATGACAATAAATACGAAATTGTTGCTAAGTCCTAAGTACTAGAGTAATAAAGAATAACTAATGGCATTCATTGTGTAAATAGTACAAAGGTGGGGCATCCGAATGAAATGGGCAGAATTTTTGCATAAGGCTGAGTTGAAGAATAATTAGCAGTCGAACTTGAATCAGAACAAAGAAGAAAAAACAACAAGAATCAGTTGCACGCTGCAGATGCACACAGTATAGGCACCCTAGGTTTCACCGTAAAAGATTCCTGGACCTTCTAGTTACGTTGATTGTCCTAAGTACTAAAGTAATGAAGAATAGCTAATGGCATTCGTTGCGTAAATAGTACAAAGGTGGGGCATCCGAATGAAATGGGCAGAATTTTTGCATAAGACTGAGTTGAAGAATAATTAGCAGTCGAACATGAATCAGAACAAAGAAGAAAAAAAAAACAAGAATCAGTTGCACGCTGAACACGCTGAAGATGCACACAGTATAGGCACCCTAGGTTTCACCATAAAAGATTTCCAGGACCTTCTAGTTACGTTGATTGTATGTAGTCATGTTTTCATTGTTGCAGCCTGCGCCGTATAGAATTCTTCATTCAACTCCCCTCTCTGAAGTCAGCTACGGTGAGTGCAACTTTTGCATCAATTTTCTGACATTCGTCATGACATAGAGACGACAACTTGTGACACGTTACTTTGCGTTCATGTATTAGTCATCTTCATTGCACTGAAATGGGTTGGCATTTGTGTGGCCTCGGTATTTTTGTGTGATAATTTTTGAAAAATGTATGGTGGGATTATTGGTTAAACTTATTTGGACATTCTCGCCTGGAGCAAGGAGACCTCCCTCTTAGGGTAAAAGCGAAGTTGCATGGCTACACCGTTTCGCACAAAAAACATTTATTCTTCCTCCTCCATCTCGCCGGCTTCTAGGGAACTATGGTGGTATTTGACACAACCCAGTTGCAGGTGTGCACCCCCGGAATGCTCAGTTGCTGGACCATACTTAGGTCTGCTGATGATCCAGCACTCGTGCAGGAGCATCAGTGTTTGCAGTGAAGCTTCATTGGTTGGCAACTGTGCCGGTTTTTGGCCGTGGTTATTCTCGACCGATCGAGGTTTCGTAGGACTCTCAACATCGCGCTATGACTTGTCGTTATCCTGCTGTGATTTCACTGCAAAAATTACACTTTCTGGCAGTCCAAATAAGACAGACGTTCAGATGGAGACAGAAGCTCGAAGAGGGGAAAAAAACCTTGCAACACGCAGCATCGCTGGAGCCAACATTTCGACAAGCAGTCTAGTTTTCTTCCGGGTGGTGACTTATCGAAGCACTGGCTTCAGTGGTGCCCCATATGCAAAAATTTTTCGTCGCTTTCTGGCAGGTCGCCTCTGTGATATCACTGAGGAGACTGTACTTGAGTTGTGTCAGTACAGAAGCCAGGGATTCCAACCCGTTCTTCTGTTTTCAGTTGTAGCCACCTCGCTGTCACGTGAGGAGATCTTCCAGAACTGGACCTGGATTGAGCAGAATCTTCTCGAGACACTCAGTGAGTCTACAGTGCTGTATTGTTCTTTGTGTTTACGTTATTTTGAAAGATGACAACGTGTGCATTGATCACAGGTTACACTGCCGTCTAATACTGGCGCAAAGTGGCGAGATTAGTGACACATCGTGCAGGCATTTTTAATATGTGGGTTGTGTGCTTTCCCATTGAAAGTGCACATGCCAAGCACTTGTTATTCGTCGGGCAAAGTCATTCACGAACAATATCTTTCATGTGTACATGTGGATAATTTTCTTCATATTGTCATGCTGTCCGAGTTACACGGTCTATGTGCAAGTCCAGCATTTTGACAAAATATACGGCAAGTTCAGTCGTGGATGGTGCATCGCCATTTACGTGCTCATCTTTATGCCACATTTCTGTAAATGTGATTGTACATATAATGCCGATGTGATGTCAGTGTTATGTATCTTAAATCTGTCTTCAGCAGAATGATTCTCATCCCTGTGGCATGCTTTCAGGAATAAGCATTATTAGAAACTGTCTGCATACTTGATGTTTCAAGTTTCTAAACAGAATGATTGAACACTCGCACTCATTGGAAAAAAAAAAAAAAATTGGGAAACACACTAACCGCTGATCCGAAACAGCAAGAAAGCTCTTTCGGATACTGGCATCTGTCACGATAGTCATTTGAATAAATTGTGGCAGCAGAAAATAGCTAAGCAGAGCTGGCACCCTTTTATCTGGGCTCTTCCATCGGCCATTGCTAGAGGGGGGGGGCACATGACTTTAAAAAGAAGTGTCCATCGTTACCGCCAGTTCTTGAGCTCTGTTTAATCAGCATTTTCACAAACGGACGATCTGCTTAATGGACTTTTAGCGAACACAATTCTTGGCCCTTGGCATATGAGGAAGTGTTGACTCACTGCCGCATTGCAGGGAACTTTGACTCCGAAGATGAGGCAACGGAGTTTGTGTGCTGCAAGATTCGCAGCCTGGTGGCACAGCGGGAGGTTTCCCTGTTGGAGGTGGACCAGGACAATGCCCAGTTTCGGGTCAACGCGAGCCGCTTTGCCTCCATCTTCAACCTGCCCCCGCAGGAGAAGCTAGTCAATTGTGAGTGCACATGCCCCTCCCCTTTCCTGGCACCCATACATCTGAAAGCTGCATTTTTAGGCTGTCTACAAGGATCATGTTCTACAGATAGTAGTCGGAGGGATTAGTGGCTATGGCATTGTGCAGGGGCACTTGCTGTGCCGTACACTTGCTTTTGTCCTAAAAATGTTCTTGATGCCCACTTCGTTCCTGACAGCACATGGATGTAGCGATGACGACCTGCTTTCATTAGTGAAGTGGTGTTGTACAAAGAGGCAGCCTAAACTTTGGTGCTGTGCTTTTAAAAAAGTTCTCGCTTATTAAAAGTGTGCAGTATGCTGACAACTGCACCAGGCCACATGCATTACCAAGCAGTTAACTGAAGATGCTTATCCTAAAGGGATGTTAGCTAATATATCGTACTGGCGCGTTTTTTGCGTTGCCGCCATCCCACCTCTGTGCAACTCCGGTGCTTATCAGTTAAGACGTCACTGCCCTGCGCTGTGATAGTAGCACTTTTTGATTTTTGGTCTGCTTCTCCCTATACCATTTAAGCATTGCGGCAAAGCTCGCGTTTTGACATTGCTGTCGTGGCAAGAAAGCGCCGATTCAAGCCCATGAAATGGTAGACATAGCAGAGATGGGGCTTTAAGTAATGCCGTTTCGGACCTGAAATATGAGTAGATAGTCTAAAAAACTGGGCACCAAATAGTTTCGGCGTCCGAAATTTCAGACCTTCCTGTGCATTGCCATGTGTGGGGCTTGCGACTGTGCCACAAAAGCGTCTTGAGTTTTGAAGCTTGGCTGAAAACTTTGGCATCTAGAATATTTACGTGCCCAGCATGCGCGTTGCTGGTTGCGCACAGGCGCGACTACTAGGCGTCACCAAAGCTCTTCACGTGCACTGCAGCAGCCAAAGTTAACCCAGCCAATTTTAGAACTCACTAGTTCAGGGAATTTATCTGCTTGGGGGTCATGCGTCAAATACGACGACTCTTTTTGTGCTTGGCATGACGCTTTAGGACATTGCTTACTCGTGGACTGATACAATGACCGCCCAGTATTTGAAAATGTTTACTCTGAAACGGTCAATCAGAAGATCTAAAACACTCTACACAGCTTCTGATGGTATTAGGTTGAAGTTTAATCAGTGTATGGTGGATGAACAGAATGAATAAGCTGTATGTGTTTTCTTCTATTGCTATTAATAAAACACAGAGGAGCCATCACAGAAGCTAATCGATGATATTAATATCACCTTTAGGGATTTTATAACAAGGTGCCATGGTTCTATATTTCACCATTACTTTTCTCTACTAGGTGAGGTTAGCCATGAAAGATATTTTCAATCCTGAGCTTTTTATATTGTTAATATGCTTGAATAGCATGAATCAAATTGTGCTTTTATTGGTTGTCTTTCACGGACGGAGTACACGTCTTAAAATTGCTGCTAGCCACATGTACTCCAAAAGCCAGTTTTGTTGCTCCAAAATGCATTTCTGCCTGCTCCAGAACCCACTCCAAAACAACCTAAGCCAATAGCATCACTGTAGGTGGTTCTTAAAGCTAGCTGTGAGGTACTGAAAAATTCCGTTCGGTGACATGCTAAACTTGTGTCATGCATGTAAGCTGATCTATAGTTAGAGTTAGTTGTTTTTTGTATATTTTTCAGTCTCTTCTTACAACGAAATAAAATGCAGTTAAACCTGCAGCAATGCCAGAATTTGTGCTGTAATATAATGTTGGTTACCACTGTAGCCCTGGTTACGAATGTACTTGCAAGAGTGAAATTTTGTTGCAGTTGGTTTTTTTCTTAGTTTTTAATCAAGCATAGTGACAACCGCTCATCTTTCGCACAGACTATTCATGCAGCTTCTGGAAGGGGCGCCTTCCCCAGCAGGGCTGGCTCTACCTGAGCATGCAGCACCTGGCCTTTCATTCGTTCCTGTTTGGGCAAACCACCCGAGTGCTGCTAAGGTGGACCGACATCACGGTGAACCATCGTTTTTACTTGCACAGTTCTGTGATATCTCGCTGCCTAAAGTGTCACAATGCTAAGCTGGAGGGTGCATGATTCATTCCCTGCTGCGGCAGCTACAGTTTGAAAGGAGTGCAACAACAACAACAACAACAAAACTATGTGTTTAAGTTCACCTGCATGTTGAACAACTTGAACAACCCTAGCCAAATGAAATTAGTGAACTCCCTTTAAGACGAACTCGAAGGGACCATGAAAAATTGTTCGTCTTATCAGCTGTTCGTTTTATCACAAGCACCCTCGAAAAAAGAATTGGCTACATACCTAGGTGCATGCAAATATCTTAGTTCAAAACAAAGTATCAAGTACACTTATAGTGAATGAAAAAGACACAAAAATAATTTGAGGGAGTAACCTGATAGGCAACTGCGTTCAAGTGCTCTTGCTCTGCTTGATCCAGTCCATAATGGACGTCCGTCGCTGTTGTGCACATCGACGAGCAGCCACAAATGACGCCATATCTCCTAGCGATCTAAAAAACACTTCAGTTCCTTCATGCTGCTCAAAATAGTTTCTTAACGAACTAATGTAGAGATCTGCAGTATCATTTGCTACTGACGCAGGCCCCATGCTGGCATCTTCGTCATCCTCCGACGTCACCTCCGAAGGAACCTCTAAAACCTCATCAATCAATGTGTCCAATGGGTCCTCCTTGCAGGTTGGCACATCTTCATCGACAGTGACATAACTGCCTATGTCCACGACGAGTCCTTTATTGCCTAGCGAATCAACGAGGCTCACCTCTTCCTCGTCGTCTTCGTAACTGTCCTGCGCCGAGCACTCGGGCACCACAAAACGAGCATGACGAAATGAATTTATAGTCATGTCAGTCACCTGGCTCCAGGCATTTGTGAGGAGGTGAAGTGCTGTCAGCAGGTCCACTGTGTACTGTTTGTCGCCCTCCATGCACAGTAACATTCTCTGCAGAAGAGATCGGCGATAGTGCCTTTTCAGGCTGCTGATCACCCCCTGGTCCATTGGCTGGAGCTTGGCTGTGGTGTTAGCGGGCAAAAACTTCAAGCGAATGGCCTGAAGGTCGGCGACGTGCCCGTGCCCAGGGCAGTTGTCCAACAGGAATATGACGCGTCTCTCTTCTTTCTGGAAACGGCGATCCATGTCTCGCAGCCACTCCTCGGAAATCGACTGAGTCATCCAGGATTTTGAGTTGGCCGTGTAGGTCACCGGCAGCGTTTTAGTGTGCTTGAAGCAGCGCGTCGATCTTGATTTGCCGATGACCAACAGTTTCAGCTTGTCGCTTCCTGACATGTTTGCGCCAACGAGTACGGTAACCCTCACCTTGCTGTGCTTTCCCCTTGTGCAGTCATCGCCAGCGAAAGCGAGCGTTTTCTGTGGAAGCAGCTGGTAAAAGAGGGCTGTCTCGTCGACGTTGTAGACGTCGCCGGGGTCATAATCCTGAAGGATCTCCTTCAGCTTGGTCAGCCTCCAATCGTTGCAGGTCACTTTGTCAGCGGCGGCGGCCTCACCGGCAATAGATCGGAACACAAGTCCGTGTCTTTTTCTGAAGCGATCGAGCCATTCGTCGCTGCAGGCAAACTCAATGTTCATTCGTAAGGCAATTTCCTCCGCTTTTGCCTTCAGAACTACGCCGTTCACAGGCAGATTCATGCTACGAGCATGTTGGATCCATGCGAGCAGAGCATCCTCCAAGCCCTTGTGCGCAGCCGTCCGCATCTTCTTTCGCTTCGGTGCGAAGTCTCCATGTGGAGAGAGCTGTGGCTGTACGACACGAGCTCACATGTTCCCGCTGAGAAACGGTATTGGTCATGAGAGCTGCTCTCTTCGCGAATAGGGAGTCTCGGTCGTCATTTTGTTTTTTTACTTTTTCCCCTGCTTGCTTCTTCGCGGCCGATAGCCGATCTCAAAACTCTCTCGCTCTCTCGTTTTCTTCTTTTTTGCTTTGCCGCTCGCTCTGCGGGTCGAAGTGCGGGTGATGCCGCGGGCCATTCTTTTGTCGCTGCCTCCCTCCCTCCGCCGTGGCGCGAATTCGCTCCGCGCCGTTGCTGCTTTTGTATTTTCTTTCCCTCCGGCCACGGGAATGCCCCCCCAAGATTGCCATAATTTCTCTGTAGAATCGCCTTGGTCTCCCGGTCTCCGCGAAAGTGTTCGTCTTAACATAAGAGCAGGTTCAAGGCTGTTCGTTTTAAGGGGATTTTTTTTTTGCATTGGGTCTATGGAAAACCAAACAAACGTTCTCGTGTTGTTCGGCATAAGCGAGAATTTGTCTTAAACGAGTTCATCTTAACGGGAGTTCACTTAATGTAAAGTCCACCTCTCCTGCATGGCCCATAATAACGCCTTAGATTTGCCACATTAATGCCTTGGGCTTCATTAATTGGTGCTTATTCAGTGGAACTGGCCCCTGTACTTATTAGGGCATAGGTTGTGATTGTTCTTTGGCCGAGTTAACAGAAATCAGGCTATATTTAGGTAGATGGCAAAGGACTTGAGGTGTCTCAAGTTATTTCGAGGCCTCCACTGTGACATGCCTCATTATCACATCGTCGTTTTGGTGTGTGGAACCCCGTATTATATTATTATTGCGACAAACCTCGGTTAACTGGAGACAACTTCAGTTACTGTCAACAGCATTTGGCACCTTATTAAAGAAAACATTTGTCCTTGTTTTATGGTTGTGAAACAGCCAACATGATACTGAGCTTCATGTGTTGGAATATAAAGATTTAGCTTCTTTTCATGAGTATAATGGTGAATAAATTATATATATTTTTAATTAATTCCTTCCACTTTGCATCTGTAGTTCCCTAGAGAGGGTATTGTTTCAGGTGCTTTGATGACACTTTGCATAAGTGATGGTTGGTATTGCAACAACGAGCAAAGTCATCTTGTTATCTGTGTGAAAGGCAAGACAGTCTATCGCTTGATACATTTGCTATAACTGTGTTTCGTTCTCCAAAAAGCGGCAGGAAGAGAAATATGAAAGCTTGTGATGAACAAAATTCATAAGTAGGAGTCTTGTGCTCGAGCCAACATTTCAGCTTGAAGGATAAAACGAACTGTTCTAGCCTTGAAGACAAGCCCACTTGTTGAAAAGTCTGCTTGAATTGTTCTAGCCTTGAAGAAGACAAGTTCGCTTGTCGAAACGTCAGCTTGACCACTGTTCTAGCCTTGAAGAGAACAAGTTCGCTTGTCGGAACGTCAGCTTGAGCACTGTTCTAGCCTTGAAGAGAACAAGTTCACTTGTCGAAACATCGGCTCAAGCATTGTTCTAGCCTTGGAGAAGACAAGTCCACCTGTCAAAACATCGGCTCGAGCACACAACTCCTGTTCATAAATTTTTTCATCACGCTTGGCATTGAGGTTCTGAGGCATGTTTTTTTTTTTTTTTTGCCGGACTCTCTCAGCTTCTCTGTTGTTGGTATAGAATGGTTTACATCGATCAAAATAGTAAAATGCTGGGCCAGTTGGTGCACCATAATGTGGAAGTACATGTGTGCATAATGTAGAATAAAGGAAGCACCTGACAGGAAAGACGCTCAACTTGAGTTGGGCACCTTTCCTGTCAAATGCTTTCTTTCCTTAGTTGAGCGTCTTTTATGTCAAATGCTTTCTTTCCTTCTACCTTGTGCGCTCATATACTTCCACATTAGGTTTACATTGCTTTTAGGAAGACTTTACAGCCTCCGTTAAAGCTACACTGCTTTTGACCACTGAAGCAAGTAGCGCCTTTTTGTTAGTTGCTTTCCTTGACTTTGGTGTTCAACCTCAGTTTGGAGCACTCACAGTTAGTGGGATAACTGCATTGGGCTTTCCATCTAATGGTATGTCACTACAGATTGCAGCAACTGAGGTTCTTCATAACTGAGGTTAGTGTGCCTGCATAGCTATGGCAACAAAAACAAAGAGCTAATTTCACGGGAATTTCAGTGGTTGTGTTGGTAGTGGTGTGCTTGCTTGTGAGCGAAAAAGAAGCGTTGGCCTTGAGCTAAACTTCCAGGTAGACGCAGATAAGAGAGCGTTGGCACTTCGGCTTTCTTTGTGGCACACTTTAGGCCTCCGCCGAGAATCGAAGGCAAGCTTGTGATTCGGAACGTGATAGTGTGTGTGTGTGTGTTGATGTGTGTGTGTATAAATATCGCTATCGCCTTCATCTGCCAAACGTGAAGCGAGAATGTCCCCTTATTGAACATGAGAGCTGATTTGACATACCGTTTTTGCCAATGTCTGTGGCTGATTCTCGGCATGTCTTTGTTCCATAATCGTCTAGACCCTGGAGAGGAGCAGCAACTTTCTGTTTCCCGAGACCATCATGGTTGCCAGCAGACAGAAGAAGGTGAACAGATGTCATTGCTTCTTCCCAACTCCTTATTAAAATACCATGGCAAGTACCGGAAGGTCCAATGCAGCCAGTTGAAAATGACTTGCAGTGTTCAGATGTGCCCAAAAGTTTGTGAATTCGCATTCATGAATTCCTGTAGGATTCTGTGGCACATTGCTGCAAAATTGCTTGTGTTATGTTTATGTGCAGCTATTAATAAAGTGTTAATTTATGTAATTTACTTAACTGGCAAAAAGGAGTGCCACACCTACTGACATAGTTCATGTTCATTTTGCTAAGCTGACAAGCAGTGAAGGTAAGAACTGCTTGTCACCTAAGTAATATTTCTGAGAAACTTGTTCTGGCCGAAATGGATTACCCACATTTTACATTGCTAAACTTGTTCTGGCCAAAATGGATTACCCACATTTTACATTGCTTTTTTGCTTAGTAAATTTATATTTGGAATCCATGATATAATGCTAACTCATTTTTGCAGTCCGATAAATGCACAAATAAATAAATCTAGAGATACAGTGGGGAGTGGCTAATTTGCTTCAGTATGACACATTAAGACCTTTTTTTCTTTTCCAGCACTATTTTTCCATGTTCACCAACATCGTAGAGACGTTTGCACTCATGGAACAGTTGGCTAACCTGGCCATGAGACAGTAAGTTTATCTTTTCATGTTCTGAACAGCTTCATTTCATTGTTACTGTCCAGCTACAGTCTAATCTCATTAGTTCGAACACGCTTGATTCGAACTTCCGGTTAATTCGAACTCACGATGTGGCCCCGTCAAAGCTATGTGTATTCCAATGGGCGAAAACGCTTGATAATTCGAACGCGCAAGCACTTGCGATGGGTAATTCGAACATACCGCACTCAGAGAATGCTCTCAGCACCCCGCCCAATCCCGCGGTGGCACCTGCGACACCTCAACGCTGCGCGGGAAGGAAAGGAAAAAGAAAGAAAAGGCTGTGGTGGAATGTTTGCTCTCTCTCAAATGCCAATCTGCGACGCGCCTGTGTCACGCTTCTTTTTTTTTTTTCGTCCCAGCCATGTAAAGACCCTTCTCCTTCCAACGTCGTGCGCGAAGAGAGAGAGGAAAAAAAAAAGAACGCTGTTGCGGGGTTAAATGAATGTGTGGTTGAAAGAAAGGAAAAAGGCACTATCTTCTGCAGCCCTTGCAGGAGCACGGCTCTGCGCCTTGGGGGGGGTCTCTCATGCGCTGGTGCCACACTTCCCCCTTTCCCGTCCCTGCCATGTAAACCTTCTCCTTTCAAGAACTCGCGCGAAGAGAGCAAAAAAAAAAAAAATGGTGTCATGGAGCATTGCTCTCATCTCAAATGCCGATCTGCCTCTCTCCGCGTGGAGACTCTCCTCGCTTCTCGTCACGTGCTGGCCATGCTGCAGCTATGCTACGCAGTCGTGTCGTCGTCGTTAAAGAGTGTCAGCGCTGGACATTTCCGCGCGCAACTTCTCTTGCCAGGAGAATGCCGAAGCCGAAGTAGAAATGCTTTGCAAGCTGCATACGAAATTGATTGACTCGCTGCAAGGCAAACGTGTGCAGACGCGCATCACCCATTACTTCACTTAATAACAAATGTCCTGTGTTTTGTGAATAAATGTAAAGTCTTCTGAAACTTCCCCCTCGTGTGTTAGCTCAATGCACATGCGCCACTGCATGGAGAGCCCTTTGTTTATTTAGCTTTCATTAATTAGAACTTCTTTTAATTCAAACAAATTTTTGGGTTCCTTCGAGTTCGAATGATTAAGATTCGACTGTATTTAGAATCTCCCACTGTTGTAAAGTGTGAAAAAGGGATAGGAGTCATTATGAAATGGCTATATAAGTGTAGAATTCAAAATCTGACATAAATATGGGTTTGTCAACAGGGTCACATGTCACATTTTAATAATCGGTATTGCATAGTCAAGGTCACACTGGTGTCACGTGTTTACACTCACAGTGGTCACGCTGCCAAAGTCCACAAAGTGAAAGGCAGGTTCATGAAAGGAGGATGTTGACATTCATTTGTTTTCTGGCACAAGACCACTAAATATATCTCGGATGCTGTAGCGACTGCCTTAAAAAGGTGCTGGGTTTGAATCCCATGTCCCGACAAATATTTTGTCAGCTGTCAAGCTTTCCGTCTAAAAAACTAGTGTGGCTACCTCCCTTACACCGGAGTGTAATGGAGGCAGCCACACCAGTTTCAAGTAATTAATTTACAAAATCACTGACAAGCAATTATGAGTAATTACTGACGAGTAATAACTTACAAGTAATTGCTAATTAATTAATTTACCAAATGACCAGTATAAAAACATTTTGCTCATCATTTTCGTCCTTCAAGGACCCATGTCGCCTTTAAAGATCCCTAGACAGGTGCACCATTTTGATTATTTAGTGGCATTACTCGGCATGTGAAAATGTGAGCGCGGATTTGTTAGAGGTATCTTTTTCGCTCAAAGATTTAACACTACGAACACAACTTTACACCCGGCAACTGGGTTTGGCCACTACGTTCATTCCTAAAGTTATTTGAGCGTTAACTTTCATATTGCTCGTGACTTTACATGCCGTTCATGCCATCTGCAGGCTCATCTCGGAAGAGACGTTCGAAGCGGACCAGCAGCTTTCCAGGAAACTCAGCTGCAATGCCCCAAAGAAGCTTCCACTGCTCAAGAGAGACCTGGACGCAAGGGCACAGAGCGAGACTTATAGGTGAGAGCTTGTTTTGTTTGTTCTCTAGGTTGTTATTAGCATATTGTGGTGTAGTGGCCTGCCTACGCCGGGAACACAGCCAGAATGGAACATCTCTATGCTGGCAGACTGAAAACGGTGTTGTAGACGTCAGGGTTAAATAACTAGCAAGGCTGCATGCACTATGCAAACACAATTGCAGCTGCTACTTACCATGCCGTAAGGTTGGTTAAACATTCATCGTTATCGAGCCTTTTCTGCCAGTATGAGCGAAAGAGAGAATGTTTTTCTGAGGGCCTCATTTATATGTTAGACACAACCAAGTGAATTTAATAAACAGTTAGACCACGGTAAGCATAGAGGATGTTAAATGTTGTATCTAACGGCAGTGTGCTAATCGTGACTCAAGTTGATAGGAGTTGAAACGGACAAAACATTGACCTTTTTGTCTGTTCGATCTGACTCCACGGCATTCGATTTACGTGTTCAGCACTCTATTGATTTAGCTACTATGAAAGGCTCTTTTGCGTCCACTTCATTCGGTATTTCTGTGTATGTAATTTCTGGAAGTGTTAGCCAGCACCGCTTGTAGCCTAAATGGTGAGTATGGTCGTACTTGTTGTATACAGTCGCCGACCGATTTTCCGGACTCCAAAAATTCGGACTTGTTGGATATTCCGGACTTCATAAATGCACCGTCAGGGATCCCATAGAGCTAATGCATTGTTTCGACCGATTTTTCGGGCGAATTTGCCCCTGAAAGTTCGATTTTTCGGACTAAATCGCTCGTTTTGTGCCACGCCCCAAGCCATTGTGAACGCCGCCATGTTGGATTTTCCGTCGGCTTGGCTAAGCTTGGTCTTCAAATGCCTTTCCTGCCTCCGAGATTGGAGGCAGGAAAGGCATTTTAATTTTAAGTTTCGGAGGCCGTGTTTGCTTTCTAAAGACGCGGTGATGGATGCCGTTTTTTCGTCTTCGGTCAGCGCTATCGTCATCACATCGCACGGGGAGGAGGCGAAAGAAGGATTCTTTCATTGTCGTTGCAGCTTTTTTCAGTCGCCATTCTGCACGTGTTGTGTCGCGTAGCGTCGAGACGTTGTGTGCTTCGCAGCGGCTATCTGCGGCATTGAATTTTGTGTTCTCGGTGCCATGGCTCCGCTATCTGTGCCATCGCGGGAGCCAGGTGGTGTGAAGAAGCGTGAGAAGTATACGACCCTGACGATGGAGAAGAAAGCTGCCATAATCAAGCTAGGTGACAACGACGACCGCCCGCAGCCGTCGGAGATCGCCAACGCGGTGACAATTTCGTCGAGCGTTTACAGCGACGATGTCACCTTGGCGCAAATACGGGCAAACCAAATTGCCTCCAAGCGTAGTTTGAGGCAAGGCAGCATCAAGGACTTTTTTAAACCTGCCTGATGCAATAAACTTCAGATTTTTGGCAAAAACGAATTTTTCGGACTGTTCGATTTTTTGGACTTTTTTTCGGTCCCCGCCAGGTCCGAAAAATCGGTCGGCGACTGTATTTGTCTATTTGGTTTCGTTTCCGCGATCGCTGCCGCAGGTGGCGCCAGTGTTGTTTATGTGTATAAGCATGAGCAAGTTGGAATAAAGGGGCTTTTGTTCCGATGGGCACTCAAGTTGTTAAGTCGTTCATTCATCGGCGGCGCACGCTGCCACTACATTGGCGACGAGGGTGCTCGTTTAGGGGCGGGTGTGATTTTCGTCATTTTCGCCGACTGTTTCCCGCGCCATGAGTGTCTCAGGACTGGCACCACCGCCCCCGTTCCTGCCCACGCCTGGCTGCCCTGCTCTTGCCTGGCCGCAATGGATCCGCATCTTCGAGAATTTTCTGCTCGCATCTGGTGTTTTGGACTGTGCGCCGGACCATCGCGAGGCTCTCTTAATCCACAGCCTCGGCGTGGAAGGCGAGCGCATATTTCACACACTACCGCCTCAATCTTCGGCCAATACAAAGTCCGATGAGCCAACTACTGATACGGATTCGAGAGCTATCAAGGACACTTCTCAGACACAGCATGAAGCGTCGTCGTACGATACCGCTGTCGCAGTGCTGCATGCGCACTTCCCGACAACCAATGTTGTGGTCGAACGGCACCTGTTCGATAGGTGCGTGCAGCAAGTCGGTGAAGCAATCAATGAGTACATTATCACGTTACGTGAGCTTTCTGCCACGTGCTCTTTTCCTTCTCAGGAAGACTCCTTGCGTGACCAGTTCGTTGCGGGCGTATTATCTCGAAACTTGCGCGAGCGATGCTGCTTGAAGGGTCTTCTCTTTCATTCACTCGAGCTGTACTAATAGCGACGCAGTTTGAGCAGGCAAGCAATGATTGCAAAGGATTTTAGCTACTGCAAATTACAGAGCATAAATACTCGTGGAAACACCCCTCCTCCCGCATCTTCTTCCGGCGACCCCTCGAAGCGGTCGCGCAGCCAACAGGGCCAGTGTTACCGCTGCGGTTCACCTTGGCACAACGCAGCTTCATTCCGCTGCCCCACCAAAAACAAGCGGTGTCATGGTTGTGGTATTATGTGTCATTTTCGCTCTGTCTGCAACAGAAATGACGCTTCTGTTCGTGAACTAGACGACGAAAGTTCGATAACTGAAAAAGTATTGAGCATTCCTGCCGTGACGACATCCGCTCGTCCCGCAATCTACATATCAGTAGCAGTTGGTGAAACGAAGTTAACTTTCCTTATGGATTCAAGGTCATCAATATCGATTTTGACGCATGACCTATTTAGGCAACATGTTGAAGGTCAGCAGCTTTCAGCTGCTCGAATTAAACTACTGAACTATTTGAAGAAACCCATTCCAGTGTGCGGTTGCTTCTTTGCTGATGTCACGTACAATAAATGCACAACAATGCTTCTTTTTTATGTTGTTGAACAAAGCACCTTGCTTTTGGGTATTGAGGCAATTAGGGCACTCAGTCTGCAGATTTATGGGTTGTCACTACAGTGCCTTGAAACGACAGCGGTGCGTACTAGCACTCGAACACAGCACACCGCAGTCAAGAAAGAGGCGGAGGAGTCCAGTCACCTTCCTTCAGAATTAGTCGAAGAGTTCGGTGCTATTTTCAATCCAGGCTTGACATCGCAAAGGGTTTTGTTCATCGCGTCAAAACACTGTCAACAGTTCAGCCAGTTGCTTCGAAACTCATGGCCGCAAACTCAGGCGCCTTCTGCTCTCACTGCGGCCACGAGTTTCAGAAGAACTGAGCCGCTTGGAAAAAATGGACGTGATAGAGCGAATAGAGGCATCCGAGTGGGTGTCCCCCATTGTTGTGGTTGAAAAGAAACATGGAGGTATCCGCCTTTGTGTAGATCTTGTGGGAATCGAGAGCACCCTCCTACCTGGCGCCTCGTTCCCCAGCTGCCGCGAGCACGCCGACAGCGCAGCCCGGGCGCGCATTAGCATCGGCATCCGCCAAGATGGCTGCCAGGGCGCCTCTTGGTCTGGGCCAGTCAACTGTCGGATCCTTCCCACGCTAGCATGTCCGGGCACACTACGCTGGCGCGCTGTGCGGGCTACGTCACAACGCAGCGCCATTTACCTTTGGGCGCGCGTGACATCCTCCTCTCCTACGAGCTGTGTTGCGCCCGACGATTCGCTCGTCGCGGCAGATGCTCTCAGGCCTCCTCGAGAGGTTGACGCGCTGCTTAGCAGGCTGCTTCTCGTTCGTGCGTTCGTCTTCGGCCCTTGTGTGGGAGTCGTCGGGCCCTAGGCAAGCGTTTTTGCTCGGTCTTGCGGAGTACCCTATACGGCCTGCAAGCCCGTGAGTGTCGCACTGGGCTGCATCTTGGGTTAATAAACCCGTTCTTGTTGTTATCCTGCCTCGTGCGTGGTTTCTGCGCCGTGCCGGAGAAATCGACGAACCCGGCCGCAGCGTCTTCGCACGCAGTGGCAGTGGAGGACGTCGCATCCCTACACGATTGCGCTTAGTAGGTAAGCCTAGTGCAAACCTATCTCCACATAACTGGCACCCAACGTGGTTTCGGCATGGCTTCAGAGCAGACCCCTTCAAGGCGCTCGTTCCTGTTCGTTCCTGTGGCGACGGACTTGATCTCGCTCGAGGCGAACGGCTGCAACAGCACGGGGTACGGCCCTCTCGGCGACCCTCTGCTTTCGTTCACTGGGAGAGATCCCTTTTTCGTGGCCCCCTACAGTGATGCGAGTCGCTTGAACGAGAACCACAGTCCTAGCCAAGCCAGTAACGGGCTGCATCAGCTGTTCTAGACTCACGCGCTTACGGGCCGGTCCGCGGCGCAGTCTCCGCTCGCTGGCCTTTCCCCGTCAGCCACACGGTTGACAGCTCAAATCGCCGCACCCAGTCCTTCCTACAGGGGGCACTCAGGTGTTGGCAGGAACGCGCTTACTGACCCGCCGTGGTCGCGAGCGCAAAGGGTTGACGATGTCGTTTGTGAGCCTGCTCGCTTAACCGACAACGTTGCCGCGTTCACCGACGCTCGCTGGCCCGAGACTCG
This sequence comes from Rhipicephalus microplus, assembly GCF_043290135.1. Taxonomy (NCBI): domain Eukaryota; kingdom Metazoa; phylum Arthropoda; class Arachnida; order Ixodida; family Ixodidae; genus Rhipicephalus; species Rhipicephalus microplus. The sequence goes on from NC_134706.1 coordinate 116,494,924, forward strand.
CGTGGGCGACGCTTTCCACGGACGTGGGCCACCGTGCTCCGCTGTCGACCCGTTTGCCAGTCGCGTGAGGCCTCAAGCAGCAGTCGGAGCGCAAACCCTACCCTCCTCCATGTCGTGTACTGGCCCTTTTCGGTCGGACGCGCATGTTGGGGAACAAGCGCACGCACCTGTTATGGCCGTGCCCGTGTCGGAGCAGTCACTGCTGCACGCAACTGCAGCGCAGCTCCTAAACGTTCTGTTGGCAGCGGTGCGCTCGTAGCCTTGTGCTTTAAAGGGAGACCCCGAGTTCCCTCAGCCAAGCGTTCCGAGTAGCTTAAGGGTACCTCTGCCTGAGCACAGCAGTTATTCGGACCGCATCAGTGCCACAGAGTACCTCGATGCGCTGCACCGCTATCAGCAGGCTACGCGGCTGAGCGACAGCGTTATGCCATGCTCCGTTTTGCCCGTGGCGCTGACAGCCCAAGCGGCGAGGTGGTACCGGCTCGTCCGCCACCAAGCTCGCTCGATGGAGGAGTTTAGGGCGCTCTTCCGTAGCGAATTCCTTCCTCCTAATAGGAAGAGTTTAGGGCGCTCTTCCGTAGCGAATTCCTTCCTCCTGAATACGAGCGCCGCATGTGTCGCGAGTTATAGCTTTGCACACAGCATCCCGACGAATCTCTTCTCGAGTACGTTTGGGCTTTGCAGGAGCTCTACCTCCTTGCCGATCCTACGGCATCGGACGCCGAGAAGGTGGAGCGAGCCATACGTCAGGCTCATCCAACCTTCGCCGCTTACCTTCGTAGCGTCCGCTATCGTGACCTAAACGAGCTGGCTTCCGATGCGAAGCGTATTCAGGGCGACATTCTGGGGGCGCGAGCCTATCGCCCGCCGCATCCGCCGTCCGCGTCTCTCGAGCCTCGTTGCGCGTGGGCTGGTCGTGACTCATCACACTGGGGTTCCCCGAACCACAAGGCGGCCTCTGACGCGAGAGATTGAGATGCGTTCGACGTGTCGGACCGTGCTCTGGACCTGTACTCGTACGCCCTGGCAGCCATCGTTGCCCGGCAGCGTGAACAAGAACGGAAACCCCGTACTCCAGTGCACTAGGGGATATCCGATTGCGGAGCCCCTACTGCGGGCAGCGAACAGACACCACGTAGCTCTAAAGGATCGCCAAAATCTCCCCCTGTTGGAGGAAAAGGCGTTGTCTGCTTCCGTTGCCGTGAGCGTGGTCACACCGCGAGTGAGTGCAACGCGCCCCAACCGACACAAGGGCCAGCTCGCCCGTCGGGAAACGGGGTGAGCCGTCGGTGAGCTCCCCCTTGCCGGCGGCTGCAGCAGTAAGAGAACACAGGAGTGTAACACGACCTCTGGCACCGATGGCGTGCCGCTCTGGACATGACATTCCAGCCACGCCGGCGCCGTTCATCGCCCTTACGATCACTGATCGAGAGGTTCCGGCGTTGCTGGATAGCGGGGCTTCTATCTCGCTGTTCGGCGAAGAGGTTAGGGCTCATTTGCGCGACCGCTCTGTCCGCATTCGAGCTTGCGACACTGCCTTCCACCTTGCCAGCGGTACCGCCACCTCATGTGGCGCTGCGTGGTTGGTTGTACGTTGGGAGAATCGCGCACGACGACGGCGCTTTGTGCATCTCTCTAGTCTTTCCGTGCCTCTGATTCTCGATCGCGACTTTCTCGCGCGCACAGGTATCGTGATTGATGTCGCAAGCGGAGGCTACAAGGACGGCCCTTCCGGCGCCCTACGACCTTTCGCTGCACCTCCCGTGGTCTCGGCTGCCAGTAAGTAGCCGGATGTCACGAGGAAGAAGGAGGAAAGGAGACCAAGTGTTGCCCCCGCGGCCCGCATCTCCCCCTCCGACGCCAAGACTGGTCCTTTGGCCGGCGCGGTGGAAAACGGTTCGTGCGTACAGCTTTCCCTCGAGCATAATGCTGCCGCATTGAACGAGGTCTCAGCTATGCCGGTGACCCCCCCGCTAAGCAGCAACTCGAATGGCTCACTGCCGCTTTTGCCGGACAGCTTGTCGAAACGCGAGAAAGCATGCCTGTTGTCGCTGTTGACACGTTTCAGCGACACGTTCATAGAACGTCCGGGTTGCACCTCTCTGGTGAGACACTGGATTGACAAAGGCGACGCACAACCATGGAAATGCAATCCTCGCCCCGTTAGTGCGGCAAAGAGGAAAACAATTGACCAGGCACTGGATGAGTTGATTGAGACCGGAGTTGTCCAACGCTCAAACAGTCCTTGGGGTTCACGGGTGGTAATGGTCCCCAAAAGAGACGGCTCTCATCGGCTCTGTGTGGCCTACCGCCGGCTGAACGAGGTCACGAGGAAGGATGCTTATCTTATGCCCAATGTTGACTCGATTGTGGCTGCTCTAGGTGGTGCTTGCTACTTCAGCACCTTGGATGCTAGCCCCGGTTACCTACAGGTTCAGATGGAGCAAGCGGACGCGGAGAAAGCTGCGTTAACCTCTCATAGAGGTTTGTACGAGTTTACCCGCATGCAGTTTGGCTGTTCTGGAGCGGCAGCTACGTTCCAGAGATTGATAGACCGCGTTCTAGGGGACGCTACATGGCAACGCGCCATGGCGTACCTTGACGACATCGCCATCTTCTCTCGAACGTTCGAGGAACACCTTCACCACTTGGAGGATGTCCTTGGGAGGTTGCGTGCCGCCGGGTGGACTTTGAACCCGAAGAAAGCTTAAATAGCTGAGACTCGCATCTCACTATTAGGCTTTACCATTCAGAGCGGTCGTGTTCTGCCATGCGAGGAGAAGGTACCTGCCATCGTGGAGTACCCGACGCCGGCAAACATTCAGGGCCTGAGGCGCTTTTTGGGCATGGTGAATTACTATGGACAGTTCATCCCAAACTGTGCGGCCCTCCAAGCACCCTTGACTGCACTCTTGAAAAAGTCTGCACGATGGAGCTGGGGGCCAGAACAAGAGCAAGCCTTCAAGGCGCTTTCTGAAGCTCTAGTGACCACAGCCGAGTTAAAGCTGCCCGACCTGAACAGGGAGTTCGTTGTCCAAGCGGACGCGAGCGACCTGGGTCTCGGCGCGGTACTCCTTCAGGAGCACGACGGCGCCCTCCGGCCAGCCGCCTTTGCGAGCCGGTCACTTAACGCCGCCGAGCGTAACTATAGCGTCGCAGAAAGGGAATGTCTCGCTATAGTTTTTGCTCTCCGGAAGTTCGACTGCTATGTCGACGGCGTGCCATTCGTGGTGGAAACGGACCACATGGCACTCACCTGGCGTAAGCGCTTGCGCGAGCCCTCGGGCCGTTTCGCGCGCTGGGCGTTGACCTTGCAGCGGTACAACTTTATTGTGTGCTACCGGAAAGGGAGTTTGAACGTCGTGGCTGACGCTTTGTCGCGTACCCCCGTTTTGGCGTCTGGCACTTGTGTCCGCCACTCCCGAGAGCAGTCGCATCAAGTAGACCCTGGGCCCTCTGGCTCCAAAAGGTCGAAAGGCGCGAACCCCGATGGCGAAGTGACTTTCGAGTTGACAGCCTCGGGTGAGGACGCATACCTAGTAGACCCTGTCACGTCTACCGGTATCATCTTTAGCAGAGAGGAGCTGCTCAAGGCACAGCAGGACGATCCGTTTTGTCAACACATCGTTGACGAGCTCAAAGAGCTGAGCTCCCAAGTGGAGCGGGGCAGTCAGGCCGCCGGGCGCGACCAGACAGCTGGTATTGCTGTCGGTGACGAGTGCCGTACGCAGGCTGGTACTGCTGCGGGCACGTTGGACTTGTACCTGCTTGATTCCGACGGCGTTCTCCTGCGCTACGTCCCATCTGAAGAAGCTCCCCAGGAGTCTTTCAAGGTGGTGATACCCCGCAGTCTAAGGAAAGCCACCCTAGGTTATTTCCACGACTCGCGGTTGGCCGGACACGCAAGTGGCCTTAAGACCTTTCAAAAGTTGTGCTGCTCTGCTACCTGGCCTGGCATGAAGCGCGACGCTCTTCACTACGCCCACTCATGCCGCGTGTGCTAATGCGTGAAGCCTCGTGGAGGCAAGCCTCCCGAGCTCATGCAGCCGATCGACAGCCAACAGCCTTGGCAGGTCGCGACCTGTGACATTACGGGAGCTTTCCCAAGAAGCCGGAGAAGCCATGTTTTTCACCTGGCTGTCACAGATCACTTCACGAAGTGGCTCGAACTGTTTCCCCTTCGGAAGTTAACGGCACGCGTAATATGGGACAAGTTGACCGAGGTCTTTACCCGCTTTGGCTTCCCGGCGGAGTTGATCACGGACAATGCGTCCTATTTCACGGCCAAGGTGTTTGTGGATGTGTGTGCTGCCTTTGGCATTAAGCACTATAAAACAACCACGTATCACCCACAGGCCAACCGGACCGAGCGGATCAACCTCAAGCCCTTGCTGACAGCCTTTGCGCAGCAACACAGGGATTGGGATGCTTGTCTTAACGAGATCGGCTTCTCCTTGCGGTCTATGGTCAATCGCTTGACAAGGTACACGCCCGCTTTTCTCAACTTTGGGAAAGAGCTGCCTAACCCCATGGACCACGTCCTACGGGGCGGAGGCGGGCAAGCGCCGTGAAGGTTAGCCCGTCTGGCTACGTGGCGGAACTGCGCTCACGGATGGACGCGGCCCTCGACCTGGCGCGTGCCAACCTAGCAAAAGCGCGGGCTGGTCAGAATGCTCAATACGTCCGGTTGCATCGGGACATCCATTACGATGTCGGCGATCTCGTCCTCAGGCGCAATCACGTCGAGTGACGCCGCCAAAGGCGTCTCGGCCTCCCTTTCGGCCAAGTGGTTGGGCCCATACCGAGCGCGCACCAAAGTGTCGCCCCTGGTATACAAGCTGGCTGACTCCCAAGGGAGACCAGTCGGCGATCCAGTTAAATGTCTCCGACCTCAAACCTTTTGTTGCCCGCAGCAACGACTTCGGGGAGGGGGAGGCGGTCACCGAAACGCAGGGAAACCGGGATAAGGCTGGTTCCAAACCACGCCACCGGTACAACCTGCGAAAACGCACATAGGCTGATTTTCGCCTCCGGCATGTAGCGAGATGTTATCCCCTCCATTAAGGGAGCGGCCTCCGGCATGTAGCGGGACGTTATCCCCTCCATGTAAGGGAGCGGAGATTTATAGCTGCTGAGCGAGAGCCCATCCAGCAGCAACAGTAACGGCTACCTGGCGAGCTTTCTCCCTGGGAACACCATTGCACGCGCTGCGCGCGTAATATCCATCCAGTTCCCAGCGCTCCCAGCTGCTGGAGAGAGAAAAAAAAAGCCCTTTCCCTGGTGGCTCACTCTCTCACTGGGTATCTTCAGCGTAGTCGGCGGGAGAAGGAAAGCGTGCGCCCTATTGGCTCACACAACCTTCAATCCGACGAAGTAGGCTCTCTTTATTAGGCCAGCTCGTCGCGCCTCCGGGGCCGCACCTTCAGTTGCGTTTCTGCTTTTCACCGTTTTCATCGACACCCCAGCTTTCGTTATGTCCTCCTTGATGGCCCGTTCCTCCAAGAAAAAGCCTGGGAGACCAGCTGCGCGCTCGGTCGTTCAGCAGGCACTGGCCGCGTTCATGCCGCCTCCGTCGAATGCTCCCCCAGCCCCGGCTAACAAGGCACGGCCTCGTCGTGAAGTCGCTACATGGACGTTCCAACATGGCACTGAGGCCCCCTTCGCCTTCGTGTCGACTCGTCGCTGGTCCAAGCAACGCAAAGTCTGGGTGGCGGTAGACCCCGAGTGTGTCCCACGTCTTTTCTGCGGACGCACCCTTTCGGACCTGCTCTACGCTTCCGGAGGTGCCTCGATGCCGCCTGTTCCTGAGGCCTCCTACTGCAACGCTTGTGGTGTCGTGCTGGTGCAGGAGGCTACCCTCCTCCGTTCTCGGGTTCACCGAGCGAAGTCCGGCGGTGCCCCTGCGGTCCTGTCCACCCCTGCGATGCCGCCTGGCCCTGGCCTTCGACCTGCCCTGTCGACCGACTCCGTTCAGGCGGTCGTAGTGGTGCTCGTCACGGACTCTTCATTCAAGTCAGCCACCGCTGCTGCGGTGTCTGCCGCCCTCCCGCGGCCCCAGGTTCTTGCTGAGACGCCGCCAAACGAAGACACCGGGACCCCTGTCGATCTCGGGGACGGCCCTGAGCTAGACCTCAGTTTTTTCGGTGTCGGTGGATGCTGTTAATATGGCGTCTTTAGGGCGGCCTCGGTCTTAAGAGGGGGGGGGGGGGGAATTTGGGAATCGAGAGCGCCCTCCTACCTGGTGCCTCGTTCCTGGTGCCGCGCGCGCACCGACAGTGAAGCCCGGGCGCGCATAAGCACCGGCATCCGCCAAGATGGCTTCCAGGGCGCCTCTTCGTCTGGGCCAGTCAATCGTCGGCTCCTTCCCACGCTGGCATGTTCGGGCACGCTACGCTGCCGTGCTGCGCGGGCGACGTCACAACACAGCGCCATTTCCCTTTGGGCGCGCGTGACATCCTCCTCTCCTCGAGCTGTGTTGCACCCGACGATTCGCTCCTCGCGGCAGATGCTCTCAGGCCTCCACGAGAGGTTGACGCCCTGCTTAGCAGGCAGCTTCTCGTTCGTGCATTCGACTTCGGCCCTTGTGCGGGAGTCGTCGCGTCCTAGGCAAGCGTACTTGCTCGGTCTTGCGGAGTACCCTATACGGCCTGCAAGCCCGTGAGTGTCGCACTGTGCTGCATCTTGGGTTGATAAACTCGTTGTTGTTGTTATCCTGCCTCATGCGTGGTTTCTGCGCCGTGCTGGAGAAATCGACGAATCCGGCCGCAGCGTCTTCGCACGCTGCGGCAGTGGAGGACATCGCATCCCTACACGGTTGCACTTAGTAGGTAAGCCTAGTGCAAACCTATCTCCACAATCTTCGACAGGTAAACAAAGCTGTCGTAGCAGATAGCTCTCCCCTCCCTCACACTGAAGAGCTAGTGCATAGTCTAGTGGGGGCAACCCACATTTTCAAGCTTGACCTTGCATCAGCTTAACATCAGGTCATGCTTCACCCCGAGAGCCGGGATTTAACGGCTTTTATAACACACGAAGGCCTGTTTCGTTTTAAGCTCATTTGTTTTAGGCTCGCATCGGCACCATCTGCTTTTGAGAGTATGATGTTGAAAATTCTGCAGGGCTGCAGTGGCGTCCTGTCCTATATCGATGACATCATTGTGTTTGGGAAGGGCAGAGAGGAGCACATGACGAATCTCACCGCAGTGCTGAGGTGCATAAAAGAGGCAGGACTCAAATTGAACATGAAATGCGTCATCGATGCACCGGAGCTTGCGTTCTTGGGCCACAGGATCACCGCAAACGATATTGTGCTTTGAAGGAAAAAATTGCTTCCATCCGAGACACTCCAGCGCCTATGAATCCAGCCAGCTTTCAATCATTTCTGGGAATGGTCGAATATTATTCTAGGTTTATTCCCAATTTCGCTGACATGGTTGAACCAATGCGTGCCCTGCTAAGAAAGAGGCAGGGATTCGTTTGGTCTGACGAGATATACGCTAGTTTCAGAAAGACCAAAGATGCGCTGGCATCTAGCTCTATACTGAGGATGTTCGATGAATTTCTTCCTGTCTTATTGTCGACGGACGCATCAGAGTGTGGAGTTTGAGCGGTCCTACAGCAGGTGGACGAACATAAACTGAACACTGTCGCTTTCGCGTCTCGAGTTCTTTCGCCAGCTGAGAGGAAATATTCGGTAGGAGAACGGGAAGCGTTGGGCTGTGTTTGGCCGTGCGAGCGGTGGCACGTGTACTTGTGGGGACGCCACTTCACGTTGCTCACTGATCATCAAGCCTTGGTGGCATTGCTTTCAACCCAAGGAACAGGAAGGCACCCCTTGCGGGTAGCGCGATGGACAGAACGCCTACTACGGTACAACTATATCGTCGAGTACCGCAGGGGGTCGCAAAACCAAGTGGCAGACGCACTCTCACGCCTGTTCGCGTCGTCTTTCCAGGAAGAAGAAACGCTGTTTGACGAGGTTGTATCAGTTCTCGAAATGCCTTCCTGCATTACCAGAGAACAGTTTGAGCAGTTTGAGCAGTCCCAATTGTAAGATAGCGCACTGCAACAAAGCAAAATCTATGTGCAATCGTCGTGGCCTGCACACAAATCGTTATTGGCCGAGCTTCAGCCATTCTTCAAAGTATGTGACGAACTTTCTGTAGTAGACAATCTGATCTTGCATGGCACACGGCTTGTGGTTCCCACGTCACTCACGCAGCAGGTAATCGCTGCAGCACATGAGTCGCATCCCGGAGTGGTGCGAACAAAAACGCGGCTGCGAGAAAAGTATTGGTGGCCGGGCATGGACCGCCAAGTCGAGCTAGCTATCCAGATGTGTAGCATATGCCAGGAAGCAGACAAGAGCGTCGAGGTGCGAGCTACACCCTTGCAACCGGTCCCCATTCCAGAGCAGCCGTGGCTCAAACTAGGCATGAATACGTAGGCCCATTTGAGAGGGCGCCCTACGATTGCAGATATGCAATCACGCTTGTAGATTATTATTCCAAATGACCCGAAGTGCATTTCTGTAGTGAGACGACAACGAGCACAGTAATACGCTTCTTAGTCTCTGTGTTCGCGCGCGAAGGCTACCCAGAAGAGGTTATTTGCGATAACGGTCCTCAGTTTGCATCTCGAGAGTTGGAGGCACTTCTTCAAGATCGCAGCATGCAGGTCAAACATTCGACATTATACTATCCACAAGCAAACGGCCAAGTGGAGCGCTTTAACAAAGTATTAAAAAGCTTCATGCAAGCGGCGGTTCTTGAGCAGCGACCCTTGCACCAGGCGGTAACAGAGTACCTGGGTGTTTACCGATGCACACCGCATGCTACAACGATCAGGGCTCCAGCTCTTCTGCTACACGGGCGGCTGCCAAGAACTCAGTTGGATGTCGTCGGGCATCCGTCGGTAACCTTCTTTGATTACCCTAGCTCAGAACTCCGGCGTTTACGTGAGCGGGTAAAGCAAAAGCGACAGAGCAGCAAACGATACACGGACAGGGGGCATGCATAAAAAGCTTGCCGAACAAGCTCCTAAAGAAAAAAAAAATGAAAGCAGCTTCACACTAGGAGAGCAAAACCTGAAGCAAGTGCGAAGCTGAGCAGCCTTTGTTTATCTTTGGTCCTTCTCTCTGTTTGCTCGTGCTGTTCTTAGTTTTTTCTCTCTATTTTTGTATCTATCTTCCACTCGCTTTATCTATTTCTTTCTATTTATTGCTTTTGCTATTGTCTTTCTAGTTTATTTCTTTCTTTTTCTATTTCGCACTTGCCTCCTCTTTTTCTAACATTTTTATACATGGTCTTGCCTGCATTAAGTCAAATGACAATGGCATAGGACAGCCTGGCCTCTAAAGTGCTCCACTTTTAATACTTCTTTTTGAAAAGCTTTTTTTTGTGTGTGTGTGTGTGTGTGTGTGTGTGTGTGTGTGTGTGTGTGTGTGTAGCAAGGTATATTTGTTAATCATTTGTATTTAAATTGGAACAACAATTTATGTGTGCAGAAAAAGGTGAGCAAGTGCTATATTTTTGTGAGGCATTGTGAAACGTCTTGATACTTTCCTTAAGAACCTTCTGCTGAAGCTGTGTGTGTGCTACCCGGGTACAGGACCACGTTTTGTTTGCCGCTGGACGAGCGGCTAGACGGGAGCCTGGAGTGCTGCCTGTGGACGCCCTACAACAAGCAGGCTGTCCGTGGGAAGCTCTACCTGTCGCCAAACTACATTTGCTTTGAGAGCCGGGTGAGCTTCCTGAAAAGACAAGATAATATTATGTTGATGTTCTATATCGGCCACTACTCTTTTGTCCTAAAGTAGCTGGGACACAGCTCAGCACAGTGCATATAATGTACTAGGCTATCCTTCTCTTTCATTGAATTTTGGAGAGTGTTAGCTTCATGTATATCTATAAAAATGCTACTGAAGAAAGTTAGTTACTGTCTTAATGAAGGCAATTCCCCAGGTCGAAACATTGGAAACAGTGACTAAGACGAAGGTCGTGTGACCTATGTTGATAATGACGTGCTGTGACGTAACACAAAGGATGTCATAACATTTGATACAGGATGTCAAATATGGCTTAAAGGACCACTGACACAGAACTTCGAAAGAGAGATAATGAGTGAGATAGACTTATGTAAAGACATAAACATCTACGAAATATCAAGCGCAGATTATGGGGGTGCTGACACCTCCTGTAAAGTTGTTTGTGCGGCGTGGCGCACGTGTCTCGCACAGAAGCCGTATTTTGGGGGTGACAATCAACGGGCGATAGATGGCATTGTGTTCACGTTGAGCACCACTATTGTCATCTGGGTGGTAGAGTGGTAGCGCCGGCGGTGACCTTTGGTGGAAGCAAGCCTTGGGGGAGGGCGAGAGTAGAGCGAGCCTCTTCTGTGCGTGGCGGTTGCCGCGAGCGGTTGTCTCTCGCGGTGGGTCAACGTGGACGGCACCGCGGGCCGCCTGGGGTAGGCCCACGTGGTGGGTGAAGCGTTGGCGACGCTGCCTTTTGTGTGCTCTTGTGTTATGTTGTTTGAGTGTATGGTAATAGTGTGTACGGATGTCCTAGTGTGTTAATTATGATTGATGTATCATTTGGCAGACGATATCATTGTTATAAATTAGTTATATAAATGTATGTAGTTCTGTGGTTTGTACCGACCGTGTCCACTGTGTTCGTTCACTCCATGAGCATGGTGGTGTAGCTCGCCAAATTCGAGACCCCACAAGGTGTAGCCTAGAACTTACTTATAATCGGTCTTAAAGTGCGTGTCGCGACTGAGCAAGTTGCCTAGTGCCTCGCAACGCCAGCATCAATGTGGCAGCTATGTAAACAAACCTGTATCGTGAGTTTGTGTTGGCTGGTTGCTTGCACTACCTCCAATTTCTTCCTCTGTGCCCGCGGCTTTGCGTGTGCTGGCTGTGCTGGCTGTCGGTGCGGCGCCCGCTTGCTTGCACTTCTGGACATGGCGCCCACGTCACTGTTATGCGTGATCACCTGGCCAGCTGCGTTTACCTTGCCACCGGAACTGCTCTTGCCTAACGCGGTGCTCGTTGAAACCAAAACTGCGGCTTGGCACTCGAAAGGTGTCTATAAAAATTACTGTCGGGCTCTCACGCAAACAAGGTTTCCAGCCATGATAAGTCAATGATATGCTACCTATTGCAACAACAACAAAAAAGTGCAATTGTTTTCTTGTCAAGGCTCCTTTAGTAGTCAATGCAATCGATAATAGAGTGAACCGAGAACCTGAATGTTAATTCCGGTCTCTCACAACGTAACTCACGTGTTTTGTGAGTCTGGCCCTCACTGCATAACTTTATCTATTATCAAACGTCGACCAGGCTTTTGCCTTCAAGTTCTGCACAAAACATAGCATGCTTAAGAAATGTTCATCACCTCAGAAGGCCAAATGCATAGCACACAATCGATTGAGTTGAGAAAGCTTCTTGGGTAAAAGCAATTTAAGTGGGCCAAAATGGTCGTGGTGAGCTACTAGCCACCACCCTTCAAACCACCAGCAAGCTAAGTTCAACGGCCTCGTTGTGCCGGTAATGAAGCTGTTTCTTTCTCTTCAATTGTGTGTCATCAGGGATGTCTCCGTGTTGCAGGTCAAAAACCTGGTGTGTCTGGTGATCCCCCTGCGGCTACTCCAGGTTACCGAGAAGGTAGACAGTCACCACTCGCTCTCAAATGCACTCCTGCTCACCACTAGGAACAAGGTCTGTGCGCCAGTGTCGCAGATGTTCTTGATTAGTTGCTAATGCGATGTGAAACTCTGTGGAGCTGTTCAATGCATCATAATGTCAAGGATGCCATAGTAAAGTGCTTCAGATTTATTTGGACCACCAGCACTTCTTTAACGTGTGGCCAAAAAGGCACTCAAGCGAAACACATAGTACTGTTAAAGCCTGCATATAGTCTGAGGGGTATTCCTGGGAAAGCAAACCCTAATATAGATTGTGAATAACAGAAACTAAATGCATTTATTCACCCACCAATTCATCGCCATTTGACACATTTTATTCTTAAACCCCCTTGCCAGAGATGTCCTCCCACAGCACCTCATCTTCATGTCATCAAGGGCGTCTTAAATCAAGCAATTCTTGAGAGCACAACGAGTAACCACCTTAGCAGTGCAGACCCAGTCTTCGGAGGTTTATGTGCACAGCGTCCCTGGTGAGGCCCGTTTCAGCTGTCCGGCAGGAGTCACTTTTGCCTTTCCATACCTTATTCACTTACATCCACTCCATATGTGGGCTTGATGGGGTCCTTCAATGGTTTATTTCAACGCCCATCAAGGGCCCGAAGTAGGGATGTGCGGGGTGATTGTGAATTCTGCATGGGAGTTGCGCAGCAGTCGCCTTGTGGAGTTGACACTGAAACGTGTTGAGAGTGAATATTAATGGTAGCCCTGACAGTGCTTCATTGCACAAAGTCCGTCAGTTCTCATTGAGCATCGGAAAATGCTCTATTTTTCGACTCCCGAAAACTTTTCTGGCCGCTGCGCACAAAGAGGGTTTCCTTCTGTTTCCCCTAATGGCGAATACTTTGCTTGTGTGCTCAAACTGCCGTCCTGCAAAACAGTTGCCTATGGTTCAGGCAGTTGACGTCACCTTTCCTTTAATGGCAGCCGAGTACTGTTGTCATGGTCCTCACATTGCATAGAGTCATGGCTATCGGCATGTAGGACTAACGCTAGCACTACCCATCGCAGAGGCCTAATGAGGGTGATAGCGTCGGACAATGCCGAAACTGAAAGTGCTCGGCTGAAACTTCTTGGGATCTGAACAGAGTACGAAGCTGGAACTCTGCATAAAAACTAGAAAAAAAAAACGCTCATCCCTCTTTCTAGCAAGCGGTATAACTCGAAAATAAACATGTCTTCATAGAGGTAGTCTAGCATTCATTGCGCATTATTTCATCCCAACGGCGAAGGAACAAAGGCTACAGCAATCCCTGTTGCGCGAAGAATGGCGAGCAGCTCGAAGCATGAAGCGCACACCTCAAGCGGTAAGCACGTACAAAATGAGCATACACAAGGCGAGCCAGGCTAACAGCTGTCACAGCTCAACACTTAAGCGCGCTGTGCAAGCAGAAATAAAGATGCATGAAACGAGTGCAAAAGCATACACAGGACAAACGCAACCTACTGTCACAATTCTTATTTCTTCGTGTGTGTCAGCAGCGTGCTCTTTTCGTAAACGCGGCCGTGGCAGCAAACGAAGTGACCTTTTGCTCTCTCAAATCACGAGTCTGATGAGCACATGCTCAGGAAAGACCACGTTCTGTGACAAGAGCACTCATCAGAACGCGAGAGGCGAGGACTTTTAGAGCGCGCCCAACACGAGAACTTCGCGCCATCTCGCTACTGATGACAAAAACACGCTGAAGTTGCAGAGCTTTGAGAACTGCCAAACAGTGTGTGGGTGTATATAAGTGGCTTTCCGTGAGCAGTTTCGATAATGTTCGCTCTTTGGCCTAATGGTTAGCGCCGCGTGCTGCGGATCAATAGGTCGCTGGTTCAACACCCGACGACGGAACTTTTCTTTCTCGTCTTTAGGGGCAAAGCTCCTTATGGGTGCGGCTTGTACGTCCCCCTTGTGGGTAACCGCCCCTCGTTAATTCTTGAACCGGCCATATAGGGCAGTAGCTGTACTATATGCTGAAAAATGCAAATGTTAAGACACTAGAGGGTGTTACTTGTTGAAAAGGAGGATTGATGTCACATATACGGAAGGAGAGAGGGACATCGCACGACTACGATCGCATGTTCTTTGGTGGCGCTATATGCCAGGGAGCGCACTATAGTACAATAAAAGTGGCGTGTTGGCGCGCACGTGCATTTAGAAGTGCGGCAATGGACAATGGACAAGGCTGCTTAGCGGCATGCGCGCACAACGGCTGCGGCTCGCGCTCGAAGAGGGGACCCGAACTTGCGGGCGTGCGAGGCAGAAGCGCGCCACGAGGACCTTACATTACGACAACGGGAGGCCGAAGCGGTGCGGCAGCAGCATGCGGACCTAGCTTCCCCCCACTCTTTATCATTCACCCCGTTGATATGCTGTCATTTTTTTTCTTTGCAGTCTGTTAGTATACATTTTACAACATCATATCCATGACGGAACTTTATCAGCGGAGCCATGGTAGAGCCGTGGTAGGAAAAAACCGCTAATTATACACTGGTTTTTACGGTAAGTTTATCATGAATTACCACTCAAAAACCCTACTGTCACTAATTTTGCCATTATAGGCTCAGTATTAACAGAGGATATTAAAGAGTAAGTTTTACCTCTGAAAACTCCATATTTTTTATATCCTTGACAAGATCGACAGCTATGTAACCTCCTGAAATGTGCCATGTCAAGTCTGCAACTTCCCTAGAACACAGTGTAAACCACTTTCAGCGATTACTGAAATAGGCCGATAATGTTGAAAGTTGGGCTAGTTGATAAGGTGGCAGGTTTATTTACAGCATAAAAACAACGAAGACGCATGTGGGTGATACATGCGTAAGTCAAGCATCGTTGGCCTATCTGCTCAGCATGTGGTCCGATAGGTGATATGCAATGTTTCTTTCCCAACTATTTTTAACACTGCTGTGCAATGTTGGTGCTTTCTTTTTTTTACCATCATGAGTTTTTCGAATAAATTTTTTCAGTTTCAAGTCAATGACTTGTCTGTGTCCCTTTTGTTTTACTGACATCATTGTTTTTATGCTGTATGTAAACATGCTTAGGTAGGCTCTTCCAGACATCAAAATCTTTTACGGCGAGTTTATGCATGAATTTCAAGGCAGCATCACTATCTGTAGTTTTTTTTTTGCGAGTTTTCTGACTTTTCAAGCAATCCTCCTGCAGCCATAGTGTTGTTGTTGGGTTCGTGAGATGGTAATTTACGAAATACTAGTGCAATAATTTTTATCTTTAGTAGCATCCGTTTGAAACAGGTCACATGGATATTCTGATGGGCCTGTCATCAGAATTCAGTCGGCAGACCAAGGAATTGAACTTGCAGCCACTTAGCCATCCCTGCAGGGTTGAGTTGGCAAATTGTGGCAAAGAAGCACATACTCACTTTCAATTAATGTCACATGTGGCAAATTAAACATTACAAAAGGCTGTCGCAGTCGCAAAAGCAACACCTCAGCATTGCCCCAGCAAGACGGCCATAGTACTCCACGCTGTTGCATCACACTTACATCGAAATCATATTTAAAGGCGCCCTGGAACACTTTTTTAAGCAGCTGTGGAATGGATTCACTAAAGGAGCTCATTGCCTCACAAATTCACTGCCGCAAAACTTTTTAGAATCCGTCCAGTACGAGCGGAGTTACAGATTCGTTGCACGCTGCAACCACATTCTCTCTTCTCTCGTCTCAAGGAAAACGCTGGAAGTCAAGCAGGAAGGGATGGCACGGGTGAAGAAAATACGTAACACGCACCTTGTGACCTTGAGCACTTTTTTTTTTTTTTACGAATACGCGGCTTCTTCAGTGCGATCGCACGTGCACGCGTGGACAAGTCGCGGCCTCCCACAGCGATCTCTGTAACGACAGAGCGCGCCGTGTTCAAATCGGCCAACGGCTGATAAAACGGCTGTGACGAGTGATTTTTAAGTTAGTACCGTCGTTTGTTGAGAGAAGAGAAAGCAAGAATCCCGGCTGCGGCGGCTTCATTTCCAATGGAGGCAAAAATGTTTCAGGCCCGTGTACTCAGTGCACTTAAAAAACCCCAGGTGGTCAAAATTTCCGAAGCCCTCCACTACAGCGTCTCTTATAATCATGTGGTGGTTTTGGGACGTTGAAGGCCACATATCATTCAAGAAGAGAAAGCAATCCATAGTTGACTTTGAGAGTTTATTGGGAATTCTAGGCCGCATGCTGTCCTATAACCTTCGCGTTGTGTGTTCTCGGGAGACTCGAATACCGATCGATAGCGTTTTCTGGTCATGCTCAAAAACTTATGCAGGGCGCCTTTAGTGTTGCCAGCTCTGTCTTGTGGTTGTGCAACATGTACACACGTGGCTACATGTGCAGGATTGTGAAAGCATCTAGCTGAAACTATAGTGGCGTTCACTGCCTGAATTCACAACTAAACTGCCAGCAACTTGTAAAGCATTGGGCAATTGTTGCAGCAAAAGTGACCTTGCAAGCTCGCAATTGATTTGAAAAATTCTTTCCCCTTTGCAGTTTAAGTCACATTACAAATTGGTTTCAAGCATTTGAAGCATAGAAAAAGCCACTGCGTTCGTTTTTCACTAACAGTTCTTTTATCCGCATCGTTGGCAAAACCAGAGCACGTTTCGCCAATGGCTCACATCTCCGTGCAAAGCAGTGCATTATTTCATTCCTCACCGATGACCGGGCAATAAATTATGCTGGTGCTTTTTCTCCAAGTACTTATAAATGTTTAGAGGGACCCTAAAAAAAAATAATGACTTGGTTTAGATTGACAAACTGCACTCGTGAGAACTCTAATGCCATGTGTTAAACTGCCATAAGTTCACTACAAGCGAAGAAAATCAAGTTCCAAGTTTCAATTCATAATTTCATGCTGAACTCTCTGTGTGTGACGTCTAAAACTTCCAAATGTATTTCTTGCATTTTTGCAATATTAGCTGGATCAAATTTTCTGAAACATTGTATGCTAGCTCTATGGCACCCACAAATAACAATGTGCGTCGTTTTTTTATTGATTAGAAGCCACGTAGGAACCACTAGATGCCTGCAAAATTTATGACGTCACGGTGTTTGGTGCAGGAATCACGAGGTGGCGTCCTCACCCTCATTTTCTTGCTTGGCAAGTGTCATTTCACAGTAAGAGTGGTGTTTTGGGATTGTGATATTGTACTTCACTAATACTCGAAAAATTGTTTTGCTTTGTAGTATCCCTTTGAACTTAATTGAGAAATTTGAATGGAGAGCAGTCAGTAGTTAGACACAAAGCATTTTCTTGAAACTGTTGCGATAAGAGTTCTGTGAGTTCGTTCTGTGTCTTTGCTATGACGACGTGCTCATTTGGCCTTTTTAACGCTGTTCTGTGAAAACATGCTCGTTTCCCTGCAGGTGAACTTCCTGTTTGCTCAAATCGAGGGGCGGGACTTCCTCATCGAGAAGATATCCGAGCTGCTTGCCAAGATTCCCCAGCCCGAGCAGTACGTTTTATCATTATTACAAGAGTCTCTGATTTCAGTGCATTAACTTTTTCTTGCCCTTTATATTAAAACTGCATGCGTGCGCAACAAACGCTTTTTCAAAAAGCCTTAGTGGGAACGCAAGTGCATAAAATGTGGCTGGGGTAACAAAGAGCACGTGCATTTCAGTTCCCAAGTGTTAACACATGATAGAGGTAGGTCCAATCCCGATTTAACTATAAGAGAGAAGTGACCTCCGAGGTAAGTGAGCGTGATATGTGCAGGTTGGTGACGTTTTAGTGAAGGTCACTTGGCAATCATGGAGTCGGTTGGTGAGCGATTACTATGTTGCTGTACTTGGCAATCACAGTTTGATTACGTAAAATTTGCACCATTGCTAATAATTAGCGCTGTGCGAGTAGCAAAATTTTGGATGCGATGCGAGTTGGAATGTGGAAGTTTGAGTGCCCATTGATTTCAATATTGTTTGATTATTTCTCAAATATTTTTCAAATACTTCGAAGCAAAATTACAGGAAAAAGTTATAGAGGATCCCTAAGCATAATTTTTGAGATAGCATAGTGAAAGCACTTGTCTCGGTTGAGGAAGGGTTTCTGGCTGTCTTGTCATAAGGCAATGCAGAGGCGGAACTATATTGAATATTTACACGATTTAAGGCTACTGATGTGATGTCGACATCACTTCACACATGAAAGGAAAAGGCACCATCTCTTGGACCTCTTTCAACCCCTGCTCAGGCCCAACTTACGCGATGGACAAGGGCATGCTCTCTTCGAGTTCATAGTTGCCAATTCACCCTGTAGACATCAATGTATAAAAATACCTGAAATTTCGGATGCAGAAATTCTTTAGTGTCCGATTTTTCGGACTTTCTGCCCAAGTTTCTGGTCCGAAACGGTTTAATTAAAACCCTCACCTATGCCGCATCTGTCACTTGGGTGGTTTTAAGCGACGCTTTCGCGAGTCTGTTCGTTTGCTATCGTAGCAGAGCCTGGAAGGCAGCTTTGATGCACTGCCAGAGTGTGATGGGATGAGGCATACCGAACATTTCAAGGGGCCACTGTCACGGCGCAGTGCGGCAACGTCTTTGCAGAGACGTACCGGAAATGCATGAAGACGTGATGGCAGCAGGCGGTAAATGCACCAGTACGGCTTGATCCTTGGCAACTCACAGCTAACAGCTCAGTAGAGCAGGTGGCGTGGCGAAGTGTGTACAATTCAAATGTACCACGCCGCCGTTCACTTCTTCATTCAAGACAGCCGAGTGTGCCGCACAGACACATTGCCTTCACGTGATGCCGTACAGTTAGCGCCTCGGCAGCGACGATGTCGGCCTATTTGGGGATGTACGATCGGCTTCATGCGGCATTCGGCAACTGTTTACGTGCCCACATGCACAGGCAAAAGCCAGGAAGAGTCATTGGCTCTTCCACCAGTCTTTGTATCATTGTTTCCAACCAATCCATGCCATACAGCCATAATATACCCCACGCAATGCTGGTATTAGCGGCATACATCACGAGACACAAACTCAAGTAGGTAGCGAGGTTTGCGGCAAGTACCAAATGTATTTGGAGATCTTGGGCATGCACCAAAGTGCCTGATATACTGGGAGACATTAAGGCTATTGCAGACATAGCTATGGCAATTTGAGTTTGGGTGTAATAAAAATGCATGAATACACTTTTTTCGGGCTGGCCCATTTTTTAGACAATTTCGCAGTCCCCAGGGAGTCTGAAAAATCGGACTTTGTATATTTACCGTCAAAAAGTTTGAATAGTTAGAATACTAAAATTGCAGCAGGACTTGATTGAATAACTAACAATATAAAAAAATATTCGTAGGTATGGATATTCACACACCCCTACGAATAATAGTTTACATTGGCATTATACCTCTCAAACTTTCTTATTTCTGTCATGAAAACATGACTTATTTCTATATTTGTGTCCTTAGTTTAACATGGCCCGTACAAAGCTGTAACATCAAGTAATGCAGAAACATTTACCGAATATTTTTCTTGTGTTCGTAGAATGACTGGCAGTTGCAGCTAGGCACCGTTTTTGAATGGCTGCAGTGCCAGATTTTATATAGTTAGCTCGTGCATATTAAGTCTGTAATTATGCGTGCCTACGGCATTATTAACAAAATTAATGAGAATAAATATTGTAGTATGCTTTCTGCCATTTTGGTGTTACCTCAAATGGCAGCTGTTGATGCCACTGTTAGCGTTATTCATTTCGTGCATTTCTTGAAAAGCGAGCTTCTGCTCAACTACTACAAATGTTATAAGTAGGCTCAGCTGTAGTTTACAAATGTTCTTGTTTGCCTCCAACTCCAGAATTTCATGTCCAGAGGATGACAGTACGTCCCTGGCATCTTCAAGTGAGTATGCAGCTTGTTTGATTTCTTGCAAGACAATAAAAAAAATGGGAAGGGGGAGAAGGGGTCTGGTGCGGCAGCTCGGTGAGCCACGTTATGGGCAGCATAAATCAGTTGTGGTCCTTCAAAGTTATGGGATGTGTTCCGTATGCAGAGAAACATGAAGTATGGTCAAAGACAATGGGGAGTTTCAGGGTGTGTCGTTTAATGAGGAAGTTTTCGAATGTAATATGGTATGAGCTTGTCGAGAGAGAATTAATGGGGTGCCACCACAGTTTACCAAGTAATAATCGAGTGACCTATCAAAATTTATTCGTCCGCAAATTGACTGCCGCAAAGATTTTTTGAATCCATTGAGTACAAGCGGAATAGCAGAGATTTGTCATACCTCTAAGCGCTTTTTCTTTCTTTTTTGTCAGTGAACATGCTGAAAGCTACACGGGGGTGTTATGTATGACGAGAAGACAAGAAGCCATATTTCAGTGTGTTTCGTCACTTTGGCAACTGCCTGTTCTTTTTTTTTTTTTTAATGCACGGCCCGTTTTCTCACTCTCAGTGTGGTGGTCACAAGTGGGCTATGTAGAGCATAGCATGGGCCCTTTGCTGGACACCATAGTTAAGGAACGACGTGGCAATGAAAACTAGCCTTGTTACTTATGAAAGTAAAGTAATGAAATTTTGCATGCAGATGTGATTTGTTGTGCTGATATCATAACGACAGTCGGTTTTGAGCTATCTAATGTAGCTTTTAAGTTACAATGCTTGGTAAACTCTCATTGTCATTCCAAAATTAACTAATACATTTGCTCATCTAAGTTTTTGCTTAAGAATATTCACAAGGGCCCATTCTATGCCGTAATGCTATTACAGTCAAATCTCAATACTTCGAACGCGCTTAATTCGAACTTCCGGTTAACTTGAACTCATGATAAGGTCCCGTCAAAGCTATGTGTATTCCAATAAATGAAAACGCCCGGTAATTCGAACGCGCAAGCACTTGCGACGGTTAATTCGAACATACCGTGCTCCAAAAATTCTCTCAGCACCCTGCCCAATCGCGCGGCGGTACCTGCGACACCTCAACGCTGGGCGCGAAGGAAAGGAAAAAGAAAGAAAAGGCTGCGGTGGATTGTTTGCTCTCTCTCAAATGCCGATCTGCGATGCGCCTGTGTCACGCTTCTCTCTTTTCTATCCCTGCCACGTAAAGACCCTTCTCCTTCCAAGGCACGAAAAGAGGGAGAAAAAAAAAAAAGCTGTTGCTGGGTTGAATGAATGTGTGGTTGAAGGAAAAGAAAAAGGCACTATCTTCTGCAGCCTTTGCCCCTTACGGGGAGGGGGGGAGGGGTCTCTCATGCGCCTGTGCTACACTTCCCCCTTCTTTTCCGTCCCTGCCACGTAACCCTTCTCTTTTCAACGACGCACGCGTGCGAAGAGAGCAAAAAAAAAAAAAAGAAACAAGAGCTGCTCTGGAGTGTTGGTTCTCTCTCAAATTCCGATCTGCTCTCCGCGTGGAGACGCTCCTCCTTTCTCGTCATGTGCCGGCCATGCTGCGGCTATGCTACGCAGTCATTGTTGTCGTCATCTTTAGAAAGTGTCAGCGCTGGACATTTTCGCCCGCAACTTCTCTTGCCAGGAGAATGCTGAAGCCGAAGTAGAAATGCTTTGGAAGCTGCGTGCGAAATCAATTGACTTGCTGCAAGGCAAACGTGTGCAGACGCGCATCACCGAATACTTCAATTGATAACGGATGTCCTGTGATTTGTGAATAAATAAGTCTTTTGAAACTCCCCCCTCGTGTGTTAGCTCAATGCACATGCGCCACTGCATAGAGAGCCTTCGGTTTATTTAGCTTGCATTAATTCGAACTTCTTTTAATTTGAACAAATTTTTGGGCCCCTTCGAGTTCGGATTATCGAGATTCGACTGTAGTTTCAACTTTATTATTTCTTCTAGTGCAAACTAGAAACGTCCTCCGTGGCTAAAAGCTGCTGTCAGCAGCTTCACTGGGCTCAGGAAGCATTCTA
This sequence comes from Rhipicephalus microplus, assembly GCF_043290135.1. Taxonomy (NCBI): domain Eukaryota; kingdom Metazoa; phylum Arthropoda; class Arachnida; order Ixodida; family Ixodidae; genus Rhipicephalus; species Rhipicephalus microplus. The sequence continues at coordinate 116,516,486 of NC_134706.1, forward strand.
CATGACAGCGCAAGAACCTAAACATTTTCGTACAAAACAGACTTGACACTCAGATGCATGATTTACTAGAGGATGCGAGATTCAATGACACACATTTGCACAAATAGCAAAGCACTCAAAGAAAACATGATCATTTGATTTACATAGTTATGCATGAATATGTCGTGTACATGGTTACATGTTGGCGACATGCATCTTAAGTTCCTTTCGAGATCATTTAGTAGCATGAACATGAGTAGTTAGAATTTTCGGAAAATTGTGTTTGAGTGATTGCTTGTACTCGGTGTGAAAACGCGGGACAAACCAAGGTTCAGGGTTTCTTAGATGGATAGGTATGTCGTGATGTTTTAAGGTTGCTGCGAATGTAAGCAAATTTCTGTATTCTCTATTCGCAAAATATCTGCAAAGCACAGTATTCGTAGTACCGATCTGCTGGAATGATTTCATATTTTTGTGACAATGTTTTTGTTGCGAGCCGAGGTTCAATATTTGAAATGTGCCGGAGAAGTGCCTTTCGTAACGTAATTATTTTATCTATGTTAGTTCGCATTGTGGTCGCCCATACTGAACTGCAATAAATAAATTGCGAGGTGAACAATGCATGATGAATTTGTAGCTTGGCTTTTGTCGGCATGAAAACTCTACGACCATATAGTACATGGGCGGCTGCAGAAAACTTGTTCTAAAGGTTATTAAAATGAGCATCCCAACTTAAACGGCATGAAAATATAACTCCAAGGATTTTATGTTTGTTAACCAATTTTATATTTTTACCTAAGTGACTAGATGCTCCAATTAAAAAGGTTTATTTCTGACTCTAAAAAGAATTGCTTTTGTTTTGGTGGGGTTCACTTTAATTACATTTTAAAGGGACCTATCTGATCAATCAATCAATAAATCAATCAAATTAGCTTTTATTTCTCATTCATAAGTGTACTGTGCGAAAAACAGATGGAAACCTGAAGTAGAGAATAAGGATAGACAAGTGCACACTATCAACTGAAGCTTTATTGAAAGACCTAGGCAATATATACAGAAAAGAATAAAAAGCAAGGGAGGGCAAAGGGGAGGAGAAAAAGGCACGAGGGGCCAAATCAACAAAACCTTGGCAACACCAGGGAAGCACGCCCATCATGCAAAACCTAGATAGAAGAACTCGTTATCGTGTATGGTCACAGAGGGAACACTGACGCACGACTCGGACATCTTGCGAATATGCGCAGCCTCAATAAGCTCGCGCACTCTTTGGTTTTTATGCCGAAACAGCACTGAAGTCTCATCAAAGAGCAGCACGCAGCCCCATTCCTTACAGTGGGCTGCTAGATGAAGGTCGGAGTGGCCTTTCAGAGATTTAAAATGTTCTCGAAGGGTAACATTTAGACAGCAACCTATTTGACTCATATTTCTCCTTGAGAAATATGTGGGAGCAGAAAAAAAAAAAACGCATTGCTGCGGCTTGACAAAGCTCCGGCCCCCTGCAATGTCCAGCAGCAAATAGTCAAGTAGAAAAAAAACTTTGCGGGAAATATAACATTTGAATTCAGTGCCCTAGTATATGTAATGGCAACATATAGTAAAAACTAGGTTAAACAACAAAGTATTTTATTTTTCAAGAAACATCATCCGTAATCAGATTCAGTCATGCGATTCAGAAGAATAAAGGGAGGTAAAAGGGAAAAAAAGGCACAATCACAATAGAAAATATTGTAATTTATACTACATAAGTTTATAATTTAGGCCAACAGACTACTATGAAGGCAATGAAAGCACATCAGGAAGAAAATAAAAAAGGAAAAAATAATGAAGGCAAAGGAAATGCCATGCACTAAACAGATACGCATACGCATGTGATTATCATAACGAGATGCTAGTGGAATAACAAACTTTTATCATTACCCGATATGGCCCTGCTGCTAGTGGCTAAGGTACTCGGCTGCTGACCCGCAGGTCACGGGTTCAAATCCCGGCTGCGGTGGCTGCATTTCTGATGGAGGCGGAAATGTTGTAGGCCCGTGTGCTCAGATTTGGGTGCACGTTAAAGAACCCCAGGTGGTCGAAATTTCCGGAGCCCTCCACTACGGCGCCTCTCATAATCATATGGTGGTTTTGGGACATTAAACCCCACATATCAATCAATCAATCATCACCCAATAAAAATGAGCAGATGGTGAGTATTGAAGCCGTCTCAGCAAATATGTCATATTTAGAGTATTTATTTAAAAGTGCAGCTAGTTGGAATGATATTTATTGATTTCCATAGTTCGAGAAAAAGGCATGAGCCAGAGGTCCTGACCTCTTGTGTCGTATGCATAGTGACGTCTTGTTAAACGAAACAAAGTGATGAAGTCTATTTTGTTAGTCCTTATGGCGAGACGATATGGACAGAAAAGACGAAACGCACAGGTAAATTTCACTTTAAGTATGTTGAATGCTTCAAAATAGGGGGCAGTGTGAGTAGCATAGTGGCTATAGCAGGAATTGTTCGCTTTTGACATACACCGAGTTTTTTCAAGTTGTCGGAGGGTGTGTTACCTCATACAAGGTTATAGTATAATGATGGTAAAAATAACCGATTGTATAACAAACATTTAGCTTTTTGAGGTAGTATGGTCGAGCCCACATATAACCGCCCCACTTAAAATAAATTTTTGCTCAAAACGAACAATATCTGCGTGACAGTGAAAATATACATTGGTTCGATGGCACAAAATCGCACTTACAGTGAGGTGCCCATACATTCTCATTGTTAAACGCCAACCCTGCCTCCGCGACCCTCTAGTTGCCACTCTCCCCAGCCCATGGAGGAAGGAAAGTTGTTTCCTTCCTCCATGCCCAGACTGCTTTTTGTTACGCATCCCTCCGTCCTTTGTCCCCGCGCTACTCTGAGCACCCCGCATCGCCAGACGAGGCCCGTGTTTTCACACTGCCACCGATCTTTCGAAGACTGGTTGGCCATCTAACCGGTTTTTGATCGCTGGTACTGTCGGTGTCACCGGCCTGGAGTGACCAGACCATTTGCCAACATCGTCGGCCACCGACTGTATCCGATAGTCTGCGTCTAGTGCACACGCGTACGCTACCTCACTGACTCTGATAATTTGCGATTCGTTTCGGGTTTAGGACTTGTTCTTGCTCACTTCGCACTCGGCTCAGCATGCCTTCCGTGCGCGTGCGGAAGCGCGAAAACGGCTGTTAATTCGCGCGGGACGAATGCTGAAATATTGAAGTTCGTGAGGCCACGCAAACCCGCCGGTGCAACAGAACGGTTGTTTGACCACCGGCGCCGTTTCTTCGAACACTGGCCGCGCGCACCGATCCAGACGGCTATGCTTTGACTTCTGCGCGAGCAGCCACTCTTTCTAAGTTTTTCTACGTGCGAGTTTCGCAGACCTTTCAAGCAAGCTACCCAACCTGCCTCCTTCCTGTGTGTTTTGGTTTTCAAGGTCGCCCTCCTGCCGCATCCTCCCTTCTCTTTATCGTAACTCTTTGCCCTTCTCTTGCAAGTCTGCTCTCTCCTCTTGATCACAACCGCTTCGCCCATGGAGGAAGGAAAGGTTTTCTTCCTCCGTGGCTTCGCCCATCTCCACCGCTCCAAGACGCCCGCCACGCTGGCTCGAATCAGTTTCGTTTTCTGATTTGAAACGGGCCCAGAGCTGTTCCACACGTTCTGGCATGTATGTTGCGTGTGCGCGTCTTGCTCACTATTGGTCTGCGTGTGTGGTCATGATGGCCGACGGGAGGACCAGCACGCTTTTTCCTGCTGCTCAACAAAACGTCGAAAGTGTGACCGCTTGGCTTGAGCGTAGCCCCGCCGCGGTTGTCTAGTGGCTAAGGTACTCGGCTGCTGACCCGCAGGTCGCGGGTTCGATTCTCGGCTGCGGCGGCGCTGCATTTCTGATGGAGGCGGAAATGTTGTAGGCCCGTGTGCTCAGAGTTGGGTGCACATTAAAGAACCCCAGGTGGTCGAAATTTCCGGAGCCCTCCACTACAGCGTCTCTCATAATCATATGGTGGTTTTGGGACGTTAAACCCCACAAATCAATCAATCAGTGGCTTGAGCGTAATCCACGCGTTAGGTGCTGCATTGCAGAGTGCTTACTCATAGCTGTTGACCACCTGGCAGCCAACTTGCCGCTTCGGGCATCCCGGTATTAAGCTGCGAAGATGGTGAATATTTCGTGGGTGGTGGTGACGGCTACATGCGCGCAAAACTGTTTTCGTGAGGCCGAATCCGTCGACGTCGGGCCCATTGCCGAGCCTGAAGCTTCCGAACTGCAACGACGATTTGTGGCAGCGCATCATCGACTCCGACCTGGGAGAGCGGATGGGACATCTGTTGCGATGGTTTAATTATGGGCGATGATGATGCCAACACTGCGAAATCGTGCACGGATTGGGGCATTCTGAATGAAGTACGTGGCGAAAGTGATTTTGAGGAATCGGATTGCGAGAACGACGAAACTTTGGAGCCAGTGCCTCATGCAGCTTATGCCACGGGCCTCAGCGGACGAGCACCCTGTCGTTTTAAATGAACTCGAGACCACCCTTATCGCTTCTGCTCTTCGAAACGCGTGCATCACGGACTTTTTGGGGCATGAAAAGTTTGTGTTTTCACTCGCAACTTTTTTTTAAAAGCTGTGTTTCGTTTATTACGAACTTCGGTATACAGCGAACGGATTCTGCGTCACGCTCAGGTTCGGTATAAGCGGGCTCAACTGACAGTTTTTTTTAATCAAAGCAGTGAAGGAATTTAACTTGTTGCAAACATATTGTACATGCTTATTCCATGACAATATTTCTGTAAAAATAACACCAAAAGCTTTAATCTCGTTTACAATACTAATTGTCGTTATCAAGATACAAGTTTTTGTAAGTTCAGTGACTGTGTGTTGAGTACGGAAAAATATGACTTGTGTCTTTTGTGCTAATTCTCAAAAGCATTTTTTTTTTTATCACGCTCATGCTTCAGCAAGCGCATCATTGGCCAAGGATACCAACCCATTCGGTTGTATTCCTCTGAAAAAAAAAAGAGCTGTATCATTGGCGTAACCTACCCACTTACAATTTGTAGCAGATGAGAAATTGTCATTAATGTAGACAATGAATAGAAGTGGTCCGAGTGTACTTCCTTGGGGGACCCCTGTCTTAAGGCGTTTTGTGTTGGAATTAAAGGCTTCATTCGTGACAAACTGACTTCTATGCTGGAGGTATGAACAAAGAAGATCATTGGTTCGCCACGCACGCCATAGTGCTAGCTTATACTGTAGTATATTATGTGGCACACAATCGAAAGCTTTTGAGATGTCAATATAGATGCTAAGTACTGCATTTTTGTCTTCAAATGCTTCTATTATGAATTCTTTTTGGGCTAGCAGTGCTTCCTTTGTAGATTTCTCTTTCAGAAAATTGTACTGGGCCAATGAAATAAGAGTGTTTGTTCAGAAAGCAAAAAAGATTTGCATGCACAATCTTTTTTATGCCTTTTCATAAGACTAGAGGCATGGAAATAGGTCTAAAGTTACCCACATTATTTTTGTCGCCCCCTTTGTGAATGGCAATAACCCTTGCAATTTGCATTTTTTCCGGAAAATAGCCGCTTTCAAGCACTGAATTGTACAGTGTCGTCAGAACGGGAACAATGATGTCAATGATGTGCTGATAGGGCGAACTTGCATCATGTCGTTAGGATCAAGTGATCTTGTAGTTTTTAAGCCCTTGAATACATTGATAAACCTCACTCTCCGTTGTGGGGAAGAACACCATGCTGGAATGTAATGCGCTAGTGCCATGAATAGGATATGGTGAAACGTTGTATGCATTAGACTGGCCTACCGCAATGAAATGATCATTGAGTGCATTTGATAAGTCTGAACCAATTTTTGTCAGACCATTTATACAAAGGCTTGAAATTGCATGGTCTGTCGTAGGATGAATTATGTTGTTTAGTCATTTCCACAGCAGATCAGTGTTTTACGCTACAGAGAAATGCTTGTTAAAGTATTCTTTCTTTGCTTTTCTTAGCATATCATTCAGACGATTTCAGAATAATTTGAAATTCTTCCACCATTCAGGGTTTCTAGTCTTGATAAAATCCCAATAGAGATTGTTTTTCAACTTGATTTGGCTGCGAAGGTAATTGGTTAGCCATGGTTTTCACGATTTTTTACCTACATGTCTGACAACGAATGAGAAATGTTTGTTGTACATTGTCTTTAGTTCAGCAATGAGTCTCGTACATGGAAATTGAGTCATGTTGTTTGAGAACGAAGTGCCAGTTATGAGCTTTGACTTCGTTACGGAAGGCATCCAGAGATACGCTGTCTATTTCTTATTTAATTCTTGAAAACGCTGCAATGGCTTAGAGTATTGCTTAGCTGTCGCTTCATTTTCGATTATAGTAAAGATGGGAAGATGGTCACTTAGGTCGCTTGCAATTAGACAGCCACAGAAAATCTTTTTATCACTGTTATTGATGAAGAGATCGATAAGGGTATTGGATGTCTGAGTAATGCGGGTAGAATGTTTTATAGTATTGACAAATCCATTTGATTGCAATAGTTCTGACAGCTTAGTCTGAGCCCTTGAAGTGTTCAACGTGTCTATATTAAAATCACCACAAAGAAAAACCGTATATTTGTTGGCTCGAATGAAGTCGAAATATTCTTCAAGAAAACTGAGAAGTGTGAATATCGGTGTCAGGTGGGCGGTAGGCAACACAAAATATATTGGATCGGCTAAGCACCCTTAGAACTTCAAAGTTATTGCTAGAAACAGAACATTCTTTGACAATGACGACGTTTCTTCTTTGACAATGACGAAAAAGAAAAAATTTAAGTACTAAGGGCTTAGAAGCACAAAAAAATTGTGCTTACCTGCGAAATGACAGTATGTCGATTAGTGTGTGCACCGTTGACGCACTGCTGCCGAACAAAGTGTTGCTGACGCTTGAACATGCGACATTCTTGCCACGTGTAGAGCAGCAGCACCGCTTGATGTCACCTTCCTGTGGCGGACGGTGATAGCAGGCTTGAAACATGCTTGAAAGATATTCGTCCCACTGCGAAATGAGAGTATGTCGATTAGTCTCTGCATCATTGAGGCACTGCTGCCAAACTAAGATGAAACTTTATAGTTTCATTAACTGTGCTTTACATCTGATAATTAGTTAGTTCACATCTTTTCCAGTGAAGAATATAGTGCTATCATCTGCATATATAAAGAAATCAACTGTGGGGTTTATACTCACTAAGTCAATAATATGTAAGTTAAATTTTATTTTTAATAAGTTTATATTTTATTATTTAAGTAAGCCCACAAAATAATTTTTGAAATATTCTGGGTATATTGTCTTACTAACAACTTTTACAAAAAGCCAATTACGAAAATCTTTATGATGTGCACACAAACATGGACAGCATCATGGCACTCACCAATGTCTCAGAATCTAAGAGCAGGAAACATGAATGGCGATATCTTCATCTTTTGCGGAGTGGCACAGGGATGGCTGACAGCAACTACTCAAAAAATGAAAGCTGAGAAAATGGAGCGAGCTTAAGGAAATCGCAGCTAGAAGCTTTAAAAAAAAGGGAACTCGAAGGCAACTGGGTTTTATTTTTCATTGGAGAAATGCAGCTTTGTGGCTGTCTTGAGCTCCAATCTGTCTTCTTTATGATGATGACAATATGATGGCATTACGCTGAGGGAAAGCTACATATTCGCATTTTCTAAAGCCCAGTTTTCTTATAGCTTTTGATGACAGCCCACTAGTAAAATGCTTCTTTTTTTAACTTGTACTGCTTATTTTGGTCTAATCTTTCACCACGATGTAAAGCATCGTCTCAGAATTACAGAAAAGAATTGAAAAATTGAGCGTTTTGACCAAATTTACCATTTCCATTGCCACGTTCCCCCTCAGCTATGCAGTTTGCGATGCTCAAGTCAACCTGTGATTGTGTTCATCTGCTTTCGTGTAAACGGAGTGGTTGATTTCAAGTACATAGAATGATTTCTCAAGGGCAGAGTGAGTGATTGCTAGTGCATTTTGAAACTTAATTGAAACTTAACTGACCCTGTCGCATGCTACACTATATTGTTTGGCTCACATGTTCATTGGGGCCTTACTTACGAATCGAGAGCATTTTCTGACCACATTCAAAAAGTGTCACCGGGCCCCTCTAATTTGGAGATTGCTGCAAAATTTGCTTTAGAGATTGCTCAAGATTCTTTTATCCTGCGGTCGATATATTCGCATACAATGCCAGTTGCGACAATGAAGATTTCGTGGCGACGTCGAACATGCGATATTTGCTATGATATCGAGCGTCTTGCAGGTGTTAATCTCAGTGACTAAATAAGTACATACATTGAACAAAAGAGCGACGCATTGATGCTTGCTGAAGAACTTTCCTGGTAGGTGCCTGGCTGAGTCCTGCTGAATGTGTGAACGGTTTTATTCGTACCCTACGTTTTTGGATCGATTTGATACAACTACACATTCAGATACAACTTGACGTCATCAAGAGGTGCCTTTGTACACGGTATTGCTTGATGCGAGCTTGCATAAGTTCTGGAAGTAAAAAAGAGGCAATATTATCTCTGTGATCTGAACACCCTGTGTTTCTCGTCAGTTGTCTGTGTCTGCTGCATCTGTGTAATCCTAGTAAATAATAAATGTATATGCCACAAAATATTTCCGTTTAGCACAAACTGTTTGCAGCAAGGTGACTAGAAATGTTGCTGTGATCCACAAACGATTGTGTTACTCTTTAACCTACGCTTTATCCGCCGCAGTGGTCAAGTGCTTATGATGCTTGAAAGGTTGTGAAACTGAATCCCGGCCGCGGTGGCCGCATTTCGATGGAGGCCGAATGCTGAAGGCCGATCCGCTTAGATTTAGGTTCACGGAATGCCAGATGGTGGAAGTTTCCAGAATGATTCACTGAGACATTTCTCATAATCACATCGTAGTTTTGAGGTGCAACAGCTCAAAGTTATTTTTTTTTTGTCTCTGTTCCATCTGTCTATTTGTAAATAAAGTGCATATGCACACAACAAAAATTGAGAACTCGCACAAGTGATAAGAATGCAAGATGACAAACTTTAGAACAACTAACAGCAGAGTAAAGATTCATAATTACGGAACGGTGCCACGAAGTTAGAAGAAAATGTGAGGAAGCACACGACACACGTTTTCTCCCTGCTTCGAGATGCTATTTGCTAACTATGTAAATAACTGAGCATGTTTTCTTTTGCGTCGGGTGAGTGGAGTTATTCTCTACTCGGTAGGTTTCTGCCATTCTCACTTGATGCTTTGAAAAACGCTCCCTCAGGTTCATCCACATCGTGGGAGCCGGAAGCGTCGCTGGCGTCGCGGTTCGAACTTCCCCGATCGCAAGAGGCCCAGGAAGCCGAGACTCAAAAGGAGAAACAATGGGAGGAGCACTTTGCGGAGTATGGACGGTGCGTGCCACTTGGTTTCTGAAGTGCCTTTGCTGAAATTGAGGTCTTGTCTTGTTCATGGGTAGGCCTGTATAGACGTTTAAGTGCTTCAAACATTTCAAAGAATACCACAGTTGTATTTGAATTGCCTTCAGCACAAACGTGCAATTTAGAAAATTTCAAAGTATTTGAAAGAAATGGCTAGACATACTGTGCAGTGGGTAAACCACCTGAAAACGGCGGTAAAGGTGGTTCCACCAGAGTGTACTAAAATAGGAGAGTCAGTCCACTGGAGCAGGCGGCAAGCATTGCGGGTGTAGCAAAAAGTGCTGAAAATTCGCGGTGGCATTGCAGTCGCCTTCAGCTGAAGCTTTGGTTGATCCGAGCTCTTGGGCTGATGGAGCAGCACCCATGGTAGGGTGGCTAGAATGGCGAGGTGTGAGAAGCGGCTGCCGAAACCGGTCCCCAAAGCGCGCCGTTGCCGCTTGGGGCGCTGCAGGCACCGGCGCGGGTAACTTTGCGGAGGAGACAAACGAGACGGCGCGCGCTGCTCTCCACGAAAATTGCTCTCATGCTGTGTGTTGGTGACCTGTTTTTGGTAAAATCATTTTGATCGAACAAGTGTAGGGCAGTACATAGCACTTAAGCCCTTTAAAGTCTCATCTCTGGAAACCATTCTTGAAAAGGCCCACAAGCAAGACAAGACGCCAGCTTAACTCCGGGGATTTTTCGGCCATGTCAAGGTAATGGTGTTTCTATGTTCCTGAGATACTCATGTCACGAGACCAATAGCTGAAATGCTCAGGAGATTCGCAAATGATTTTAATAAGCAAAACGATGCGAAACTGAAACCCGACCGGGTGCCCTTTCTGCGTACGACGTACTATTTGGTAAGAACTGGAGGCCGTATACTGGTCCCGCCAGCGCGTAGAATAAAAACTGTGAAAGCCAGATGAGTGAAGCACCGGCCAAACACCACCCAGGAAGGAAGAAAGCTTCCCTCTGCAATACCCCTGCCAGACACCTCCGCCGTCGCCTTGTGGCCATCACAATAAACGCTAGCGGCCAAAGTAGCGTTGGCATCAGCTGCGTCACTTCCGTTGACATGCCAAACATGTCGCCACCCAGACATTGTTACCAATAATGCTGGCAAGCGAAGTGAGCTTTGCGAGGAAATCTTTGAAATTAATTTGCAAAAAATCAGCACACCTCTCAAGTCTATAAATTGGTATAAATGACGGAAATCTGGAAAAGAACGTACCCAGTGAATTTCATTGACATCGACTGACCTCAAAAAATCGCCGGAGTTGGCCTGTAATAATATTGCGGTTATTCACGGCGGAGCTGCAGGTGTGCCGAGAGATGCTAATCACAATAAGGCTTCATAATAATTTGAACACACTAAATGCGTTCAATCATGAGTGAAAATTTTAATATAAGAGCCCCGTTTCGCTGTTCCGAATGCATAATCTTGCGCAAGCTGCAACTTTACTCACTTTGCGTTCATTATCGGCCACCGAATGTAACAGTTTTAGTGGCGTACAGTTGCTCATTCTCAGATTTAGGTGCATGTTAAAGAACCCCAGGTGATCGGAATTTCCGGAGTCCTCCACTACGGTTTAATATATGCAATTTTAAATAATCGAAATTGTCCCATTAGATGCTTCGCTCAGCTCATTCACTTTCCTGAATAGTAGATCTCCTGGAATTTTCGTCACTCTACTTATTGACTTTTTCTTTTCATGTTCATGCCACGTCATGATACATATGTATTCCCTCGCTTTCTATTTGCGGAGCTTTGTTTCACAACTTTTGTATTCGTACTTAATGTCATTTTATAATTGTAAAGTTCATTTTTTATTCTACATGTATGAATATCTGTCGTGTATTGTTGCTTTGCCAACTTGTGGCTGGGTCGGTACTTTGTCAATCCCTCGAGATTTTAGTCCCGTGCTCCCCGATCTATTGAAAGAAAAGAAATAAAGTCTCTCAACAAGACAACTATAGCTAATTTACTTGAATTAAACTAGGAAATTTAGCACAAGATGCCAGACGTATAACACAGTGGCGTAATGTGCACCGAAGAGTTGCATGTGATGGTCTTATAATGTCGTGGCACATGGTAATTCCGTTTTTCATAGTCACAGAAAGCTGAAATATTATTTCACCGTCAACCCTCTCCGAAAAGATATCACTGAGCTAAAAAAATTACAGTAATCTGGCAGCTTGCATCTGCTAGCAGACCATAATCACAGGTTTTTGCAGTGTAAATCATTTTTACCCCCTTAACCTACACAGGGCCCGCTAGAATTGCAACTGTTTATGGAGATGTGAGCCTTGCTTTTCCAGGTACCTGTACTATCAGCAGAAGCAAATTTTATTTTGGAAACAGAACTGATAAATAGCGCTACCATGTTGTAGGAACGACTGGCGGACAACTACAACTCGCACAATTTAAACAGCAGCTCTATTTCTTCATGTATAACGAGTGCGTCAAATACTAAGGTAATTGCCAAAGTAACGTGCTATACCAGTAACGGTGTTATTCATAACGCGTAGCCACCAACACTAGAAACAAGGCGGGCGTTCTTGCACTCATCACGATTATTACAAAGTACCAGATTTCTCACAGCGTAGCTTGCCGCATAATATACAGGCTGACCATCCCCCGCCGCCCAGCGTTGTACAATTCATGGGTGACAGACACTGTTAGTGCATCAGATGGAAGTCTTTCGTAGTCTTCTTCATTTTATTCCATCTCATGCAGCATTTTTTTCTACAGACAGAGAGACTCCTCCTCTAAGTGATCCACGTTGTCACCCTTGGGATTCTTCAAGAGGCTGAGCTGGAGCATTAGGTTTTGCAGACAAGCATAATGAAGCGACACTGGATCTACCTTTTTTTGTTGTTGTTGACACCTTCAGGCATTTCAGAGAAACCCCTCGCAATCACCGATTGACGAAGTACTTGTAAAGCAGCTACCGCCTGTGAAAAAAAAAGCAGCGCATCCGAGGAAAACCCTGCGAAGTGCGCCGCTCACTACCCACGCCGCTGCCATTAGTGCCCCTAGAGCATCGGCGCGCCAAAGAGCCTTCTCCGGCCAGCGAAAAGCGCCGCGCTCATCACACCTCCCCAACCTACCCATGGTGACTGCGAGAGCGCTGAGGTGTTGTCTGCTCGGTGCGACATTGTCTGCTTGACGTATGGCCGCTCGCCCGTTATGTTTACCATTTGTTTGCAAGGTACTTTCGACCTGGTTAGTGCTAAAAAAAAAAAGAATCGACCGTAGTGAAGTTAGCCTTGCTGCTATTAGGCATGAGCAGGGTGTTTAGGGAAATTAACGAAGGGCCTCCCGTTAGTTGAATTATTTGAGAGACTTAGTCTGACGCCGTCCGCACGGCGACGGTGAAGCCGCCGCCTGCCTCCACGCATGGTCGCAACCATGGCAACATCAACAGTAACCGTGGTAACCGTCAGGGGAAGGCGACCGTGAGGTTCCCTGGATTTTCACAAAAAAAAAAACGTCTCAGCGCGGAGCCCCATGTGGATCCACTCCTCCATTCTAGTACACTCTAGTTCCACTGCCACTACACTGCTAGTGTAGAACCATTATGCCATGAAGTTGCCTATTCACTGAAAATCTGGCCTGCTTCAAAATCATATTCATTGTAGGTATTACCTTCACCCCGACAAAGGGTTGTTTTCTTGTTTTTTTAAGTTGAAAGTTTTTCAAGTTTACATCGGTTTATATGGCTAATGGGGCAAACTTTAAAATCTAGCATATTTTACAGCTTATAAGTGATTTTACTACGAGCTGGTAGCTTACCACCCTACTACTGTTGAATTAGGCCTTATTCGAACTCACTTTGTTAATAATTGATAATAAGTACAAATTTCTTTGACTTAACTTCAAGCCGTACAGTGATGTTTGCCTACTCTTAGGTTGTGCAAGCTATTTCTCACTGTCATAATGATAATTTTCTGAAGCCACACTTTCTTTGTGAGGCCTTCCATATTTTCCTCACTGCGGCTGCCACTGATGCTGCTGCTTATCTCACTTCACAAAAAGTGTTGCTGCACTGGTCGGTTCAATCTAGTGAAGTAAAAACAATGCAAACGTCTCACAGCCTTAGAAGATAAGTGCAGGCCAGGTGCTTTTACAGAGCCGTCAGTGTTAGTGCATATCCTCTTTTGTATCTTGGGTGAAAATACTCGTGCTGTCTTATACTTTAATACATTGCCTGGCCTATTTAGATACACTGCCACCGTGTCATCCTTCTAGCTGGGCCACACTTTTTGCAAGACTTGAGCTGTAGCTTTTGTTGCGATTCATTATCTCACCAGAAACGGTGAAGTATCGCAGCGCGAGCATCATTCATATTGAATAACGCGTCCGATGCTCTACCAACTGAGCTATAGCGGTGGTTATCTTTCCTGTTTCCCTTTATAAGGTATATATGCACACTGTCGTCCTTTATGAAAGGGAACACGCGAATGCATGGCCTGCGCTCTGCGGCGGCTGCCTACAGCACCATAAACCTACAGCAAAAGAAAACATGTTTGCTTTCAGCATCATTTATTGCGAAAAAAATAATAATAATGAGTTATGGTCGGTAGACAAGCGCTGCTAATTGCACTCCCTCTCTGCTCAAGCCTGCGGTGCGTAGTCCACTGCGAACATATTAAATGTTGTGTGCGACCACGGTGCATGCTGCAGTAATCGCCCAATATTGCTCGCCTGTGTGAGCGATGAGGGAACGTAATCTAGCAGCGCTTGTCTACCGGCCACGACTCGTTATCTTGCTTGGCCATAGATGAGGCCAAAAGCGAACGTGCTTTCTTTACTTGTTGGTTGATGGTGCTGTAGGCAGCTGCCGCAGAGCGCAGGCCACGCGTTCGCGTGTTCCCTTTCATAATGGACGACAGTGTACATTTTAAACGTGGGAGTGTCAGTCAGCATCGTCAGTAGCCATGACGTAGAGTGCGGAACTTTCTTTTTTTGCCTGTTGACGTAACCTCGCACGTGATCGTATTATGAGCTGGTACCTGGTCGATCGGACGCCTTATGTGAAGGTTGCAGGTTTGGTCCCCGCCAGCGGCAAGCTTTTTATCCAAGGTTTTTTTTTCCACATTTACATTACACTTACTACTAACAACATCCCCCGTACTTTCCTTGGCATCATTGTCTGTTACTTCTAATTAATATTGCTGTGGCAATAGTTACCTGTGACTGTGGCTACATTAATTATTTTATCCCCGCTTATTGCTTTTATAACATTTCGGCCACAAGTACTGGTATTTTAAATATATGTCGCGAATCTTACTTTGTGTTCAATAACCGTCTACTGCTTCACTATGTTTCTTGTAACTTAAAGTAAATATTGTATGCACGGTATGTTTAATAATATAGTAAAATCTCGATGATACGAATTCGAAGGTAGCGCATAAAATATTTGTATTAGCCCGAATTCGTACGAAACAAAAACAATTTAAAACTATAAAAATGATAAACAAGAACTTCATTGGCAACCATACCTTGCTAAAAAAAGTCTGTGATGTTCTTTTGAACTTTCCTGTCTTCACCGTCTCTTAATTAAGTGCCCCGGTTTCCTCGCTCATGCTACTGGCGCAGTGTGTTCACAGTTGACATCAGAGTGAGCGAAAGCAGTCAAACTCATTGGAAATTCACTCGCTTCCCTGCTTAAGCAGCCAGAAAACCGCGCCGCGAAGTCAACACGGAAAAAAAATGAGTCCTGGAGAATTCGCATTGGAGAATTCAAGTGAAAATGCCAGCGCGGCCACAGAAAACATGTCTGCGCCTGCCGAAAACGTTCACATTCGTTCTGCCGCTGGTATACATGCTACCTCCGCCACCGCCTTCGCCGCTTGAGAATTTATTCCATTTTGCCCGTTTCCTGAGCACTGAAGTTCATACCGAGTTATAATTATGCTTACAAGGCACTGAAAAGAAACAGTTTACACCTTTACTAGCGTTATTTCAGAAGACACGCCAGCCGAAATTACACGAGCGGACACAGCGGCACCGACGAATTCAGCCGGCAGTGCAAAAGCAAGACACGTTCGTGCAAGCCGACTCGCTGCTGCTGCACCTTGTTCTGCTTTCGGTGTTAATCCAAACCAGACTCTCGACGACCGCGACCCACTGCCGAGGCCTTCGTCACTATGTTGATTTGCGGCTGGTTGTTACATCACGTGGTTTGAGAGATAGAGCGATAGAGCAGCTGGTGAAGCCAAAACCATGAAGCAAAAAGGCGTTGCTATGCTATCGCGTGGCGGGAAAATTGGTCTCGGGTCGATTTTTTTCGCTTCGGCCTCGCAACGCGTTTTTGACGCGTTGCGCCACTGGCATGCAGCAGCCAATCGAACATTCGTATCATCTGCGGTGGCTGGGGAAACCATTCGTATAACACTGAATCGAATGGAAACCATTCGTATAACACGCACCTCGTGACCTTAAGTGCCTAGTTTTTTTTTTCTTCTAATACACTGCTTTTTAGTGTGATCGTGCACGTACTTGTGGACAAGCGGCAGCCCTGGTAATGACGAGTGTGCCATGCTCAAATCAGCCAATGGCTGTGACAAGTAATTTTTGAGCTAGTAGTGTAATTTGCTGAGGGAAGAAAGCAATTGTTAGCTTTGAATATTTATTGTGATTTACAGGCCGCGTTCTGCTCTATAATATTTGACTCAAGTATTCTCGGTAGCCTCGACTACCGATCAGCAGCATTTTCTTACCATGTTCAATAAATGTTGCAGAACCCCTTTAAGATTAAGATTGAAGGGGGGATTCGCGGCAAAGGGAAATTTTCTTAGATAAATGCTTTCACGGCTCAGCATTTCTACATTGCAGTGAAACCATCTTTACAGGCAATGACGTGCGAACTACTATACATCTATTCGTTCGTTGCGAATACTTTGAAAATATTCGCTACTTTGAAAATATTCGATAGTTTGAATTCGAATTGAAGCGAATTTGAATACTCAAGTATTCATTCGAATATTCGCACAATCCTACCGAAAACATGTATGGCCACTCCAAAACACAATTTTTTGTGCTCCACAATCTGTTCCTAGAACTAAAATGTCGCTTCCTTCACTGCCCGTGGCAACTCGCACAATTGTCAGTCCGATTTATTGCCATTGTTTCCTCTTGCCAGTGTTGGCAGTCAACGCTGCTGCTGCCATAGTAATTGCTACGGCTAACATCGTTGTTTTCTATGCTATCAACAATCCTAACTGCAATGCGCAGGGGTCTGTGTACTTACCGCACCAGCAAGGCCCAAGAACTGGTCTTGGCGGGCATTCCAGACAGCCTCAGGGGAGAGCTGTGGATGCTTTACTCTGGGGCCATCCATGAGGTACAGCCAATTCTTGTTATAATTAATAAAGCTATAATAAAGTATCAATTATAACGAAGTTATTGAATAGTCATTACGGATAGATGGCATAATGAGGCATGTGCAAATATTTTAATGCTTTGACTATATGAATGAATAATATAGTATTCAAATTAGCTTTGACATGAGTTTCATTGTTCCGAATTAAGGCTTATCTTTAGTTAGGTTAAAAATGTATCGCATCGTAGATTTTAATAAAACATGTTTATTACATAGCAGACTTTATGGAATCAAAATTTTATATAGGAATTTTCATCTTTATCAAGTACTGCAGTGTTAACTCAGCCCTGCACTTTGCATGTGCGCTTTAAAAATGTTGTGCGCTTTTGGGATGCGATGCCTCGTAGTTCAACCTCGTTAATTAATTGCACACACTACAAACCCTTTATTCTCTGCCCCACATATTCAACGTATCCGACTTGTTTGACTCCCCTTCTTGTATCCTCATCTCCCACCTCCTGTATTTCCACGTGCACACACGTGCCTCCTCGCTGTTCGCTCAGCACTTGCATCATCTCGTTCCTCCGCCGTCAACCATGCACAGCCTCCGAGACCTGCACCCAACACACGCGCACTCCTTACTCCACTTCACCGATCACAACATGTTGTCATTGATAAGCCGCTCGTCTTGTTGCATGGATACTATCGTCGCTTCTCCAAACTTTCTGGCATGCCTGTGCTTCCACTGCCTCCAGTTGGAGACCCATCCTGGCTACTATAGGAGAGCAGTGTCCGAGAGCATGGGCAAGCGCAACGCCACCAGCGAAGAGATCGAGCGCGATCTACACCGCTCGCTGCCCGAGCACCCGGCCTTCCAGAGTTCGCAGGGCATCAATGCCCTGCGGAGGCTTTTGAACGCATATGCCTGGCGCAACCCCGCCATTGGTTACTGTCAGGTACGCACCACCGAAAAACATTTTTTTAAATGTGCGAGTTATTCAGGTTTATTATAGCATGTCGTGAAACGAAAAGTGGCGTAAAGAAGCAAAAAAAAAGAGCAAATGTACAGTTGAACACCTTTCTAAGGGGCACGCACTAGGTAGTAGTTCTTGCTTCTTATACGAGGTGTCTCTTATAAACAGGGTACTACGTTATTATAGGGGCGTGAAAAAAAAAAAGCAATTAAGTGGTCGCTGTGCGGGGCTAATAAAGAAAAAAAAACGATGTGTGTGCGCGTGCGACACGCGCTATAGTACATAGGCCAATGTTCGAGACAGCACAGCGGCCAAGGACAGACAATTCTCGGCTGTATATCTATTCATAGAACTAAGCGACGTCCTCCAGGCACTGGCATTCTTGTATTCCGGCTGGGAACCAGATGATGCGTGGGGTTTCTTGTTGAAGTTCCTGACTGATGTTTAGCAACCATGACGAGCGAGGCCTGCATTCTGGCTGGACAGTTAGCTCGGAGGTCTGGTGAGGTGCCACTGTCCTCACTGTCGTTCATGGTAATCCGTCGTGTTCCGTGGGTTGTGGCCCACTAGTGCTGATGCTGTTCCGGGTCCCCAGCATGACCTGGGTGTGGCCGAGACGAATGTGGTGGCCGAGCTACCGAGCGAGCTGCTGCAGCAGATATCTGTGCTGTGGCCAGGGCTGATGGGCATTAAAAACGTCAATCAGCCAGACGGGACATTGTCCTCGAGCGACTGGCATTGACGTCCCTCCGCTGCTTTTAACGCGTCGAGAGGCTTCTGATTTAAAAGACAATTAGTGCAGCTAGGACTGCATATATCCGATTAACCCTATTGTTACTCATTAATAGTTCAGCTATATGTTTGTGTGTGTGCACTCATGGCTGGGCTCAGTTCCTTGGTGAGTGGTCCTGGGCCCCAAACCCTGATATTATATCACATATGCATGCATTCTCTTGTCTACACCTACTTCAGCAGTGTGTATACATGACTGACAACGCAGCACAGTGCATCACTGCAAGGTGGTCATATGGTCTGACTGGTGCAGTTCTGTGTCAAAAAGAAGGTGCAGTCGCTCGATGGATTTTTCCCACTCCGAAAATTCAAACTTGTGGGATATTTCAGACTTCATAAACGCACCATCATGGTTCTGGCAGCACTAATGTATTTCAACTGCTGATTCCGGCCAACGGGTAAATGAGAGCATTGAAGCAGTTCTTCTTTGACGTCGCACACCGAGTTAGAGTAGTAGAGTGTACACAACCCCTTAGGCGGCAGTGGGTGTGTTTGTGTGCGCAACGCTTTTATGCCAGTTGTGTCAACTTGTGGTCAGAGGAGGGCAAGGTACATTGCTCGTTGAATGAATTCAACTATCTGCATAGGCAATGTCTTGACTTAAAACCTCAGTGTGGCGCTTAAAATTGTAGCTGGCCACATTATTAAAGGCGCTACAGTGTTTGGCGGGTCTTTTGATGTGTGCACTCCACAACTAAGAGTATTATATGTCTAAATGGCGCAATAGGAGCGCAAGGAACAGAATAGTCTCAAACCTCAATAATTCTTGCAATAAACCATCTATTGCAAGAATTGTCTCGCAACAGATGGCTTTAAGCATACACCTTTATAATGAATTTTTGGTTATAATGAACTTACTTTCATGTAAGGTGCAACTTTGTTGTAATGAGGTTTGAGTGAAGGCATTTGCCCAAAATCTGGTCTCAATGAACGACTATGCTTTTCCAGTGGATGACTGTAGTCTTGCTCCACTTTTATGTTTTGTTGCATGCAGCCCATGCTTTCAAGTGTTTGAAAAACTATTTTGAAAAATGTTAAAAAAATATTCATACATATGTTGGAGCCTTTTTGGTTGAGTTGTCAAAATTGTTTTTTGCATTTACAGCAAATTTCTCCATGGACTTGCTCACAATGTCAGTAAAAAAATAGATAAAACTTGACAGAAGTAAGTGATTAATAACACTGTTTATTGCAAGAGAGCTAGCATTAGGTTAAAATTTAGAGGCAGTCATCGTAACGTACAGGCATTCGATTTGTGCATGTTATGCAATTCGCAAGGTTTTACTGAATGGTCCTAACTTATCCTTTTCCCACTCCTGACACTGTTGCATTTGACAGGCAATGAACATCGTGGCTTCAGTGCTGCTACTGTACGCGTCAGAAGAGGAGGCCTTCTGGCTCCTGGTAGCCCTGTGCGAGCGGCTACTCCCCGACTACTACAACACCAAGGTGGTTGGCGCACTCATCGACCAAGGTGCGTCTGGATGCTCAGTGCATCGGCATTGTATGGTGCAACTGTGACGGATGTACAGTTGTAGGCAAATGTAACGCAAAGAAAAAATTACAGAGTGGAACAGCTTTTGTGTGCAATAGCTGAAAAAGGCAACCTCGCATTGGTAATTATGGGGTTGGAAAAAAATTGTGTGATGAAGACGGAATTGTGTGAGACGAAATCGGGCCAACGATTAGTGTACTGGCAAGAACAAAAGACATGGTTGATTCCTCCGTCATAGGAATCAGTAGAACATGGAAGTAATAGGTGCTTTTGCTGAAGTAGTTTTTCGTTGTGCATTGATGTAAGAGAGCTTGCGCAATGTCTCTTGGGGTTCGACAGGTATAGCACCACTTAACATGGGATGCATCCACATTGACGCTCAGCCATGCATCTCTATCCCGTTGACTTTCGTCCATCATTAATGATTTACCAAACCCTTGTGGTCATAGATGCATAGAGTAGCTGTAGTAGTTAACGATAAGAGCGGCACCAAAGAAAAGAAGCGTGACTGCTTGGGCACTGAACTTTGTGGGGACTGAGGCTGGCCTATCTCCATCGCACGGGCTTTTAGGAGCGAAGCTCTTTATGGCATCACCCGATCGTCCCTTTATCGTAGTAACCATCGGTGGCACATACCTGAGAGAGCGGTCCTTAGAATGTCCGTTGGATGGCGGTACTTGTATATGATAAATACATGATGAAAAAATGTGAGATGGTGGTAGTTGGAGTGTTCACTAAATAGACGGATGGATCGACAGACAGACAGACAGAGAGACACAGGCAGGCAGGCAGGCAGGCAGGCAGGCAGGCAGGCAGGCAGGCAGGCAGGCAGGCAGACAGAGGGGTGAATGCACGGATTAACAGACAGACAAAGGGATGATCACACAAACAGACACACGGATGGACTGACAAACGAACGGACGAATGGATCGACAAACGGACAGATAAACGTATAGACGGATGGACGCACCGACAGTCACACGGATGGATGAACTCACGGGCGGACGCACGGACAAACACATGGACGAACGGAAGCATGGACGGACTGACGAATGCTTCGCCCCACCAATCATCATTCACTCCATGACTATGCTGTGATTTTGCGAAAGTCTCACTTATTTTTCACCTGTTTCTGTCGTCCACATGACCTAACATGATTATTCCCCCCTCCGCGGTTGTCGGTGTGGCGAGAGCGGGAGTGACGTTAACCTGCCTCCCATAACCGGACGTCAATGGTGGCGCTCTGCTTCAGTCTCGCGAGATGTTTCGCGTGGTTCATGATGATACGGGGCGCGACTTTACTGAGTATAGTTTCGCGTGGGCTATGCGGGAGTGAGAGATCCTCTCTGTACAGCGAAGGGTGAGCACACGTTTTTTTCCATCTGTCGGCTTCCTTTGTTCTTGAAGCTCGCTTGGACTCGCCAACAGTGCCTTGCACACGCGGCGAATGCTTATCTTTTATTGCCTTATTCCGAACGCTAGGCCGAAGAGCGATGCAATGTGTTCGCACATGGTCTTACTACACCGAACCGTGCCTTGCAAAGCCATTGCGAGCGGAGTTTGCCTTTGCTCGAGCGATCAGGCACTGTCACTGATAGTGAGAACGTGCAACATAGTCGCTGAGGGCTCATTTTCTTCAGCGGCGTGTCATCGTGGACTCTTGCTTATATAGACATGCTCGCGGCACCCTTTGTGTTGTACTTTTGCCCATGGCATGGATAAGCCTCTCTTGCTTTCACTTTGCTTTTAGTAATGGGTGCTGTACTGCGTTTTTGGGGTTGCCGCAGTCAATGATGTGTTGTGAATTGTTTCAGAGCAGTACTGTGTACTTTCCGTGCTGCACTTGGTGCCTTGGCTGCCCAAACGCTTGTGTGCAGCGGCATTAGTCAGACGAGGCGACGGTAAGCACGGCCCTGCAGCTCTTAAGACCAAACCCACAGTAGGGGCCTACTCCTGCAGGATACGTGTACACGACAACTTGGGCTGAGGTCGCTTACTCCCGGCATGTTGGAATTATTGGACACCACTGCCGGACTAGAAGGAAAAGGAACATGCGTCCTGTCGTCCCTTTGAAGAGCCACTATTATTCGCAGGGCGAGCCTATGTGAGGACTGTGGAGTTTAGCGAGGTGAAGCCGGCAGGCGTTGCAGAGATTTTTTCGTATGGATGAATGATATGAGCGATGCCGATGCTTGGGGCAAGGTTGCCGCCTGAGGGTGTATTAAGCCGTTGATGAAATTGCACTTGTCCTATTGGAATCATGCCAAATGAGATGGACGCTTAGGAATACCGCATTGAAGGGACTAAAGGCCATGATGCATCATTTCACTTTACCGAGAGCGCTGCGAGAGTACAGCGCTATATATAGAAGGTGTATTTTTAAAGCCTACAAAGTATGAGACCGTGACACGGTAGATAGCGTGTCCCGCACGTGTTGTAGTTGACCCTGAAATCATGGGTTCGACTCCCTGTTGATGGAACTTTTTTCATTGTCTTTTGATTGTGCATACTTTTTTTACATCATTTGCATGACGGGGATAAGTCACTAATGTCTTGGTGGAGCCCGGCATAAAACATTGTCGTGTTAAAATAAAATAATTTATCACCCATTTCACACCCGTAGGGAGTTTACTGTTAAACCATGCTGCAGGTTTGTGCTTTGTACATCCGGCGACCACTTATCTTGACATCGGAACAAGGGCCATGGAGACGGGGCATCTGCACATTCATGTTGCCCCGCGAGTAGCATGCCAGCTCGCGACTGATTTCAGTTTCGCTCGCTTGCATTGTTACGCATTTAGGAAAACATTTAAATGAAAATTATCTTTGAGGGAAACACTTTGATTGTTCAGTGTCTTTTTTTAATGTTCTATTACGAGTATATTTTTCTTGGAGAACTGAACTACACGTTTGCGGCTGCACACTGACATCACGAACGCCATGCTTTCTTGAGAAACGATTGGGCTGAAGGGTGGGGCTGTCTTAAAAAAATGGTAAGAAAGGGAAAGCATTCTTGAGGTTGAGAGGTGCACTAGTTGGCGACTGATAAATCTGCGCGTGCGCATGTGTGCAGCGCCACCTGCCATTCTGGCATATGTGTAGGAGTTTTGCGTTCGTGAGAGATAAGTGCTCAGGCATTCACGCCTACAGCAGTTATCTCTCGCATACCTTTCCCGTGGCTCCGTGCCTGCGCGTGTGCAGATGTTTTTGTGTTGCCACGCGTTCTTTTTCGGGTGATGGTCGACGTGTTCTCTTCGGTGTTTTTTTACAGTTAAGCTGATAGGGGTGCCATGCGCCACATGGATCGGCCGAATGCCACTATTGTGGGCAGAAGGCGCTATTGTTTAAACTATCAAGTGAAAAAGAGAGGTTATGAATGAAAGATAGAAAATGCAAGAAAAGAAACAGAAGTGGAAGAGAAAATAGCGAGAAATAAAGAGAATAAATACATAAAAACAAAACAGACAGGAAAAGAAAGCGATAGAAGAAAAAGAAGTAAAAGGAATACGGACATAATGAGAAAAACATACGAAGAGAAAGTAAGATATAGAAGGAAAGAGACACAAAAAAAGTAGGACAGTGCTCAAAATGGAATTAAAGCAGGGGAAGTAAAAGAATGAAACAAAAAAGAGATAGGCAAAAACACCGAGCAAGACAAAAAAAAAATTAAGAGAAACAGAGATAAAATCTGAGAGAAAAAGGGAAAAAAAGCGAAATGAAGGTGGAAAAATCGAGAAAGCGGAGAAAAATAGGCGGGGAAAGAAAGAACTAAATACAAAGAAAGATAAAGAAATACAAGAAACAGAGAAAAAAGGAATTACGGAGAAAAAATTGAAGGGCAAGAAAGTCCACCCAGCTTCTATCAGGCTTGGCACCACTACTGCGAATCTGCCACAAATGTTTTCTTCTACGAGGTATTCAGTATTGTTTCTTAGCTGGACAGCCGTCACATCCGAAGCCGTTTGTCCTCTCTCGGTGCGGACGTTGTCATGGGTGATTTCAGGGACAGCACTGGAAAGGCGAACATGTCCACGGTTACTGATGTGCAAAAAACAATTTGGGGTGACTCAAGTGAACAAGTGTGGGTTATCCGAGGAGCACACAAATAATTCTGTACATGCCAAAAACTTATGCACTCTAATGAGGGATGACAGCATTTTCACTGAAAATTGAAAATGAAGTGAGAAATACCACAACTATCAAATTCTTATTGCAGACTGTTTACTATTTACTGTCATGTAAAAATTGAGCAAGTGTCGATTCTAGGCTGTGTCATGGCTCACTGAAGCACACTGTATGTTTTTGAATAGCTCTCGCCCACAGCACAAAGTGAATATATGTGTACCTAATATATAATGTAGTAATATATATGAGTGAGCTGCTTATTTTCGGTTATTAGCTAATTATTTTTGTAAACAACTATTGTAACAAGCACCTGTGTACATTAAAAAAACCTCCACTGTTTTAGCACTATGCAATGATAGTGCTAAATCAGCAGCGATGGCGTAGTGGTTAGAGCATCCGCCTCGCATGCAAAGGTCCGTGGTTCAAATCCCGGTGCCGCGCAGTTTCCAACCAAATAAAAAATCCGCATGGTGATGGAACTGTATTACGAGGCCTGGGGTGCGGCCTCACCGGTAACCACCGCCGGGAACGCACTCCCTCACCAGAGAAGGATTGGCCACCCTGGTGCAGTATCTGGCCACTACCTCCCACATGCAAACGTCAAATAACTCACGGCCCTCAGTCCCCAGCAGCTGCGAAGCAACTGACCACGGCGGCGGTCAGATCTGCAACGCAGCAGAGGGTGCTAAGAATCTCTGGATCCGGACAGGCCGCCATTGGAACCTGAACTTGGCAACGTTTAACGCTAGAACCTTATCTAATGAGGGAAGTCTAGCTGTACTATTCGAGGAGCTAGAGGGTGTTAAATGGGATATATTAGGGCTCAGTGAGGTTAGGAGGACAGATGAGGCCTATACTGTGCTACAGAATGGGCACTTCCTTTGCTATCGGGGCTTGGCTGACAGAAGAGAACTGGGAGTGGGGTTCCTAATTCACAGAAACATAGCTGGCAACATAGAGGAATACTGTAGCATTAATGAAAGGGTGGTAGGTATCGTAATTAAACTGAATAAGAGATACAAGATGAAGGTGGTACAGGCCTACGCGCCTACATCCAGCCATGATGACGCTTCAGTTCAAAGCTTCTATGAAGATGTGGAATCGGCAATGAGTAAGGTAAAAACATTGTATACAATACTGATGGGAGACTTTAATGCAAAGGTAGGGAAGAAGCAGGCGGGTGACCAGGCAGTAGGAGATTATGGCATCGGTACTAGAAACGCCAGAGGAGAGCTACTAGTAGAATTCTCAGAACAAAATAATTTACGGATTTTAAATACCTTCTACCGAAAACGAGGAAACCGCAAGTGGACATGGAGGAGCCCTAATGGCGAAAATAAGAACGAAATTGACTTTATAATGAGTGCACACCCAGGCATCGTGCAGGATGTGGAAGTGGTTGGCAAGGTACGATGCAGTGACCATAGAATGGTACGGTCTCGAATTCGCCTAGACTTGAGAAAGGAACGACAGAAACTAATGCGCAAGAAGCCAATCAATGAGCTAGCACTGAGAGGGAAAGTACAGGAATTCAGAGTCTCGCTTCACAACAGGTACTCGGCTCTTAGTGAGGAAACCAACCTTAGCATAGATACAATGAATAATAATCTGACGAGTATCATTACAGAGTGTGCAGTGGAAGTTGGAGGCAGGGTAGTTAGACAGGACACTGGCAAGCTTTCCCAGGAAACGAAGAATCTTATTAAGAAGCGCCAAATCATGAAAGTCTCAAGTACAACAGACAAAACAGAACTGGCAGAGCTTTCGAAGTTGATTAATAGGCGTAAGGTATCCGATGTAAGAAGGTATAACATGGACAGAATTGAACACGCTCTGAAAAACGGGGGAAGCGTCAAAGCAGTGAAGAGGAAACTTGGGATAGGCAAAAATCGGATGTATGCACTAAGGGACAAAGAGGGCAAAATAACTACCAATATGGATAGGATAGTTGAAATAGCGGAGGAGTTTTACAGAGATCCGTACAGTAGCAGGGACAACCACGACTTTAATACTATAAGAACTAGCAGTAACCCAGATGACACCCCATCAGTAATGATAGAAGAAGTCAGAAAAGCTTTTGAGAGCATGCAAAGAGGCAAAGCTACTGGTGAGGATCAGGTAACATCAGATCTGCTGAAAGATGGAGGACAGATTGTGTTAGAAAAACTAGCCACCCTGTTTACGAGGTGTCTCCTGACGGAAAGTGTACCAGAGTCTTGGAAGAACGCTAACATCATCTTAATACATAAGAAAGGAGATGACAAGGACTTGAAGAATTACAGGCCGATTAGCTTTCTCTCTGTAGTATACAAGCTATTTACAAAGGTAATTGCTAACAGAGTAAAAAAAACATTAGAATTAAATCAACCAAAGGAACAAGCAGGATTTCAAACAGGCTACTCAACAATCGACCACATTCATACTATCAATCAGGTAATAGA
Organism: Rhipicephalus microplus; assembly: GCF_043290135.1. Lineage (NCBI taxonomy): Eukaryota > Metazoa > Arthropoda > Arachnida > Ixodida > Ixodidae > Rhipicephalus > Rhipicephalus microplus. The sequence goes on from NC_134706.1 coordinate 116,543,109, forward strand.
GAAATGCTCAGAATATAACCAACCACTATACATAGTCTTCATAGATTACGAGAAGGCGTTTGATTCACTAGAAATATCAGCCGTCATACAGACACTGCGGAATCAGGGCGTAGATGAAGTATATATAAACATCCTGGAAGAAATCTACAGGGGATCAACTGCTACCATAGTGCTTTATAAAGAAAGCAACAGAATACCAATCAAGAAGGGTGTAAGGCAGGGGGACACAATCTCCCCAATGCTATTTACCGCGTGCTTACAGGAGGTTTTCAGAAGCCTAGGATGGGAACAGCTAGGGATAAGAGTTAATGGAGAGTACCTTAGTAACCTGCGCTTTGCCGATGACATTGCATTGCTGAGTAACTCAGGGGAAGAATTGCAACTCATGATTACAGAGTTAGACAAGGAGAGCAGAAAGGTGGGTCTTAAAATGAATCTGCAGAAAACGAAAGTAATGTACAACAACCTCGGAATAGAGCAGCGCTTCGAGATAGGTAATAGTGCACTTCTAGTTGTAAAAGAGTATGTCTACTTAGGGCAGGTCATAACCGCGGAGCCGAACCACGAGATTGAAGAAACTAGAAGAATAAGAATGGGGTGGAGCACATTTGGCAAGCACTCTCAAATTATGACAGGTAAATTGCCACTATCCCTCAAGAGGAAGGTATATAACAGCTGTATCTTGCCGGTACTTAGCTACGGAGCAGAAACCTGGAGACTTACAAAGAGGGTTCAGCTTAAATTGAGGACGACGCAGCGAGCAATGGAAAGAAAAATGGTAGGTGTAACCTTAAGAGACAAGAAGAGAGCAGAGTGGATTAGGGGACAAACGGGGGTTAAGGATATCATAGTTGAAATAAAGAAGTGGAAATTGACATGGGCCGGGCATGTAGCACGTAGACAGGATAACTGCTGTTCATTGAGGGTAACTGACTGGATTCCCAGAGAAGGGAAGCGGGTTTGGACAGAACGCATGGCTGGCGGTGTGCGCAGGTGTTCTGGCTGGTGTGCGCTCTGTCCTATCTCGCTGCTCTATCTTCTTTCTCAAACATTTTCTGCGCACTAAGAAAAGTCAATTTCTTTCAAAATGCCATACCAACCAGCCCAATTAGCCATTCTTTTGAAAGAGTGCCTGCGTGTGCTGCGGTGTTCAAAGAATCAGCAGCCGTGGTCAAAAAATCGTTTTGTTGCGCCGGCGGGTTTGCGTGGCCTCACCAACTTTGATATTTCGCGATTCCTTCCGCGCAAGTTAACAGCCATTTTCACGTTTTCGAACGCGTGCGGAGGGCATGCTGAGCAGAGTGCGAAGTGAGCGAGAACAAGTCATAAACACGAAAGAAATCACAAATTATCAGAGTCAGTGGGGTAGCGTTTGCGTGTGCGTACGCTACCCCACCGAAGTGGTCGGGGAGAGCAGCAACTAGAAGGGCACAGAGGCAGGGTCAGCGTTTAACAATAAGAATGTATGGGCACCTGCCCGATGTCTTATCGGTGGTAGAAAGTGGTTTCCCGGGAAGTCGGTAGAGCGCCGATTCTGTTTGCTGTAACCGATCTGCAGCGCTCGGAGACATTTGTTGTAAGTGCGATTTTGTGCCATTGAACCAATGTATATTTTCGCGTTCACGCATATATTGTTCGTTTTAAGTGGAGCCGTTATATGTGGGCTCGACTGTATATCGATAATTCGATATAACAAATATGCGTGTTTTGTAACGAATTTCGCAAATCGTATTAAACGTTAGCACGACGATTCGCTTACAGTATGCTTAATAAAAAGTGAAAACCTCTTTTGCAAGTTACCACACTTAGTTTCAGAAGAAATAGGCCCTAGACTTGTCTTACGCTTTGCGCACCATCACGTTCAAGTCATCCTCAATAATCAAGCATTGGAGCTTTAAAAATAATCACATCCAGGCCCTTCAGCCACAATAGTGGTGATTGGCGGTGAGCCCTGATGCAAGCTCTGTAGCACAGTAAAGTATTGTTTAGCAGAGGCGTTAGCATCTTCATAACCGCACAGGCACACTTCCGCAGAACCGGCAACGTCAGCCATGACATCAGCATCGATGTAGTCAGAAACAGCGATGTCTTCATCTGCACCGATAAAGTCTCTCTTAGCAGGTCCGAGGTGGTGCCTCGAAATGCTAATAAGCAGCAAAATTCACTGAGGCACAGTACACCGTTGTCAGCTAAGACTAGTAGTCATCACCTGTCAACAAAACCCACGAGAGAACTGTGCACGATGGTGCCTTGCTTGACATCGTTCTAAGCTCTAGCCATCATTTTTATTGCTAAGAGCAATACAATGTTTAGTTCAACTCCCAATGGACGATCCAACAGTAACGAATCTAGAACTATAGAAGTGCACATGCCGAAAGTGACATCCCTGTCTGCAAACAGCAGATGACCATGCACCCTACCATTGATATCTTGATAATAGGCTAGATAGCACTAGGGGCTTTATAGCAGCAAACGAAAAGCAAGAAAAAGCTAGCCTCCAAGACGTGTATTCTAAATACCGAAAAGCCAAAAATACGTCACTAGGTTGTGGATCTCGAAGGCCGTGCTTTTCAAGCCCGCATGCCATCATGCGTGAACAAACAAGAACTGGGGATGTACATCTTGAACAAGTAGCGGACGCGCAGTCTCGCAACTCGAACGTATGTCCTAGACAGCCACGGGTCGGTAAATCCTGCAGAAACTCTGCCTGAATTACCGCATCCAACAAGGTCAGAGAGAGGACATTTCACACGACATCAGCGACACGCTGATAGTTGCCCCTATTTCTAGAAATATGCACCTGGAACATAACGGGGGCCGACGCCAGGCTTCTGCAACGGCACTGCTGCGCTTCTTCGGTAGGTGAAGGACTGCGCACTTCGTGGACGCGGCAGAATACACACACGAACACCAGTTCATGGCGGTATTTGTAGATGTCAATTCCTGGCTTACCCATGCGTGTAGTGTCAGTACAAAGTATCCAAACACCGTAGAAAAGGTTGCGCTTGCGCTTACCGACCCCATCTGCAAGGCAGTTTTTAGTGACTCGCAATCTCCAGTTCATAACTACGCGTGCGGACGCATTTCTCTTGAAGCTGTACAGATTTTGAGGAAGGGTGGTCAACAGCAATTCAATAGCACCGTGATTCTGTGGTTCCCAGCACATGTCACCACCTCCACCGACAAAGGCCCCCCAATTCGAATGAGGTGGCACACCGCTTTGCGCAAGAAGTGACCCGCTGCGCAGAGTCTGAGACCGCCTCATCGAGTTCGGACCTCCTGGTTCAAAACATGAGAGAACGCTTAGTGACGTATAACGACATTACCAAGCTCTACCAGTCAGGCAGGCGGATATGGCCCCCAACTCACCCTAAGCTGAAACGACGCCGGACAGTCGTCTAGCAACAGCTGCAGACACCTTCCTCAGTCCAGTGCGATTGCGGCACATTTTCCCTGCACAATACCAGAGTGTTACTTGCAAATTTTGTCAGGCAACTTGAGGGACACTCTTGCACATGTTGTGGAAGTGCTCTGTTACAGCAGCTCAAATGGAAGTAGCTCCAGATGCTCTTGCGTCGAAGTGGGCAGCCGCTCTGCTGAGCCCCAACTTCAAGACACAAGAGTGAGCAGTCCAGCAGGCCTGGCGACGAGGCAAGGCCTTGAAGTCCCCTCATGGGACAGCTGAGCCCGTGTTGTGAACATCGCCGAACTTTCAATAAATTTGTTTCCATCCATTGCTCACGTCACGACGAGACCACCAAGTCACTTTCGCATTCATGCGATTTTTGTGCCCTCGGCCTCTTTGGAAACAGTGTCTATGCGTTACGACCTACAACACATCACGTATCATGCGCTGGGGCACTCACAAACTCCGTGCAACCAACAAACTACACCGCCTTTTCATCACCTGCGCATGAGGAGAAATTGAAACTTGTTATAATGCAGCCGAAAAATGAGCAGTCTTTGTCAAAATAAATGCACTTCCTGAGCTTCTGACCGGCGCAACATTCGATATATCGGTTGTTACGCTTTATGTGGGTTTGTTATACGTTTGTAACAGTTCCATACTTTTGCATGGGAAATTGAAGGGCGATTTATAAACTGCTTGATATAGCGAATTGTTCTATATATCTAAGTCCGATATGCACGGGATCAACTGTACTTGTATTGGAGTCTGTGTTTTGATGTTGCATGTATGTGCACCAAAACTCGCATCATTGCACTGTCATGTACAGGTGTACTGGAAGACCTGGCCAGGGACCACATCCCAGAGCTTTACACCAAGCTGGACTCGCTGGGCGTGCTGTCCATGATTTCGCTTTCCTGGTTTCTCACCATCTTTCTTAGGTGAGTGCTGCATTGTCTGGTGGTGTTTGAAAAACCGCAATTGGTCAAGCAGTAGGTAGGGATGCAACCAATTTGGTTGCCGGTCCGCACCGTCTCGCATTGGCCGTTTCTTCTTTTTCAGTTCTTGTCATGATATCACAATTATTTATTTTCTGGGACAATTTATAACCGTTAGTTCAGCAACTACATCAGTAAATATGTATCGTTAATCACCAGAACTCATACACTATTAGTCAATAACATTTAAGACCCCGTCAAGTGTATCGAACATTGGAATAGAGCACATTATTGCGCCTGTATATACACGAATATCTGGCATTTTCGTGGCATACAGTCTGTATGCATTTCAACTAGGGGTGTGAACATTTGGAACTTTAGATTTTTCTCTTGAGTAGGTGTTTTCTATTTGATTCGATTTCCAATGAAATTTTACTATTCAAACTTCCCAGAAACTTATGTAGTCAATGTCTGACTGTAAGTGGCCCCTTCAGATTTTTAATATGTTTCACCTGTCACATTCTCGTATTGCAGCAAAACTGCCTTTCAGGCTCTGTTATGGTCGCTAATGTAATTAATAAAAAAAGAAAATGCTGGTTCCAATCGAGATGATGAATGTGGCAGAGATGGGGGCTTAGTTAATACTTTTGGGACCTGAAATTTGGGCATGAGGTTCAAAAATTGGATTCCAAACATTTTTAGCATTCAAAATTTCAGATGTAGATAGCATCTTTGCCTCTCACGTGTAAGGTGTTGTCAGTGTGTACGTGACTGGTTCCACCAAATTATGTACATGAATACGATTCGGCCTCTGCATTGCCTCATTCTTGATAAGACAACTGTTAAATGGGAACCCACCATCACTTTATCAGCCTAGCGAAGGAAACACTTTTGTGTTGCCATCTGATACGAATATGCTTAGGAGTCCTCTCCAACTTTTTTTTCTACTATTTTGCTTCGAGATATTTGAAAAATATTCTATTCGACTCACTCTTTGATATTCGAATTCGCTTCAAACCCAAAATTTTGCTATTCGCACAGCTCCTCTTTTAACATTTGTTTGTGCCTCTAATGCCACAGTTCAAGTGGATTCAGGTGCAAAGAATAGTTTAATAGGCCAAGTATTGCTGCTCCTTACCAGTGCAACGCAGAGCAATAAGCGAAATGCCATTCCAATCAAGGGTGATTTTTTGCCAGCAGTTAGACTAGTTAGTTAACTGGGTGGTACTGTTTTTGTTTGTATGTAAGGTTTATTTGGCTCAAGGAAAGCAATGTCACATTAAATTGCACTGCATGCCAAAGATAGGACAGGACGTCTGTTGTTCAATAGTAATTTATTCTCTTTGTTATCCCCCCCTTTTCCCCAACATCCGGTCAAAAGGTCTGTTTTATAGCAAAAGCTGTTATGAAATCGAAAACGTCATATTCGGGTTTTGTAGTTGTCAGCTGCTGCCGGCACCACCGGTGTTTGTAATCACTATCGCTCGAAATAAGCAAGAACTAAAAAAAATAAAGACATATACTAAGGATATCCAAACCTGTGTCCACTGTATGCCAGCCCAATATTCTACCTCAGAGCTATACTGGTGCTTGAAACTACATTGCAAACTGACCATAGGCTGGCTTCGTGTTGAGAAAGGAATTGTGCTAATATGTGCTTTTTAAGTGTTTTAAAGCAGCAAAAGAACAATCAGGCCTCAGGCAATGCGAATTGCATAACAAGTGGGTTATCGAATGCTCCGACCTGTTACAAAGGTGTCGGGCCTCATTCTTCATCGTCGTCAGCCACAGCATCAATGAAATGTGCATAATTCTTTGCAAGTTTGTAGGATGTACCGTGCTTCTCTCAAGAACGGCATAGTGAAGGCTTCCCTAAAACACAAAGGTTATGATTTGCGGCATAGTTGATAACATGCAAGTGTGCTCGTAGCACTTACCCAATGAGTGTTTAAAAAAGGCTCTGAAAAGACCGCTCATCCGGCTTTCACTGCGACAGTGCTTGATGTTTTGCCCAGTCCTGGCTGTGTTTTTTTTTTTTAGGAACTTGCTTGGCAAGTTTCTTACGCTCGCGCCCTGTCCTGTGGTGGCGTGCGCACTTGGCGTGATTCGGCAAAAGATTTTCTTACACCATTCAAACTTAACATGAATCAATCACTTGACACCGTTTTACTGTTTTTGTTTTTCTCGGTTATGCAGTGTGATCCCATTTGAGTCTGCTGTCAACATCGTTGACTGCTTCTTCTATGACGGCGCCAAGGTGAGACATTTTTCAATTTCAGTTGTTGCGACTTTTATCATACGGTACAACTTACCAGCAATGCTTGCAGCAATATTGTATTTATCTGTACTGTATGTGGAAAATGTAATGTCCTCTGGCACTATAAGTATGTGCTCTTTTTTGTTGAGTGTAGTAAATCATATGCAGTAGTATTTAAATAAAGAAAGCTTATGTTGTTGTTAACATGTAGCAACAGTAGATACAGATGTCAGCTGCTTGCAATTTAAACAGCACAGAGGCAGCAATGCTCATGGCCACATCGAAGGTTACTGTTGTCTCGCCTGCTATTCTGCAGTTGTACAGTTGTTTTTTCAAGCATTAACTCACAAAGTTGATGCAATAAAAATTTTTAATAAGTTACTTTATTCTTAAGAAGTGTAAAGAATGCTTTATTCTTAAGAAGTAGTGTCCACCACCTGTTATAATATCAAAGGCACCAGTCCGTTATCATCATTATCACTATTTATGAGAGAAGTATCCGCAGTTCAACAGCACTCGCGTCTTCTGGCTTTCGAGAATCGTGTACCCCCCTTTTTTTTCGGTGTCTCTGTTTATGTGCAGCGTGATCATTGCTCATGTTTTCAGACAGAGCAGGCAATGCTGCTGAAGCAACACTAATTATGTGCCCCGAGGTGTCTGCAACGTCACACATGATAAGTCAGAGGCCTATAAGGCCACCTGCCAATACGGTCGACGGATGCGGCAGGACTTGTGAGCTGTGCAGAATGAGAGTCCTGATGGACTTGAATGAAGACCAATAAATATTGGTTTACTGCGCCTTCAGATAGTATTAGCACCTGTTTTATATCGGAATATGCAGGTCCTAAGAAATATCTTTAAGTAAATTCGGAGATGTGTGGGAGTATGACATCTTGTGACAAATGTGCAAGCACGCCTAATCGCCTATCTTCATGCCGAATGATGTAAAGATGTGTCCATCTTGTGAACAGTTGTGTATTGTAAGGACGATGGAGTGGCATTCGGGCGTGAGCACGCGCTCGAATAGCATGGAGAAGAGAAAGAAGGAGAGAGTAGAGTAGCCAGCCCAGGAATGGAGGCTGTCTTTGTGTCTCATTCATTACAGCCTTTCTTTCGTTTTTCTGTGAAACTAAGCATAAACAATTCTTCCATTTCGTTGAAGTGGCATTGTGACTTGAGATGATATGAAGTTCTAGAGCGGTTTTTTTATGTTTTGCATTAACCGGTCAATGTAACAAAGGACAGAAAAACAAGGAAGTACACGACACAAGCCATGTCTAACAACAGAAAGTTTATTGGGAAGAAAATGGGACATATATGAATATAAAGGAAGGCACTAAAAAGTCTTATAAACCCCGACCAAGCATCTAGTCACGCATGCTGTAGATATGAAACCTTGGAGGCTGGCTCACGCATCTGTCTTTTGCTTTTTTCATCATATTTCAACTAGCCCATACTGCTACATCAAACCACATGAGGTGCAGAAAGGTTTCTGAGGGGGATCATGGGAGCATCGATACATAAACTCGGAAGAAAACAAAAAGATGGTGACATTTTTCCTCCGATTTTTGTGGGGCAAATGCATATGGGACCCTGCGAGCTGTCGTCACTCCAGGTGTCACTGTTCATATATGGCAGGTAGCGTTGCATCGTACTTGTTCCTTGGTCACACGCTTCTAACACCTTTGATCAAGCGAGCACTTGTGTGGTTCTACAGGTGGTCTTCCAAGTGGCACTCGCCGTGCTCGAGGCCAACCAGGAGCGCCTGCTCAGTTGCAAGGACGACGGCGAGGCCATGATGGTGCTGTGCAGCTACCTCGAGAACGTGCACAACCCACAGGCAGCTGTCTGTTCACGGTCGGCATTCCAGCCCACCACGGGGTCCAAGGTATAACGTTGCGGCGCTTGAAGTCGTTTTCTAAAGATGCAAATTGTGGTGCGCCGTGTATGAACGCAGAAAATCTTCAGCGATGAATTGCTAAACACTGCACACTCACCGCGTTCGCTTTTGTATGACTCGTCCCTGCACATAAGCCGCACCCCCGATAACAATCTGTCAAATAACTATGAGAGAAAAAATCCTCCTCTTTCTTCCAAGCTCTTTAAACGGCAAGCAATCAGAAAATTTGTACGTTTATAGTTATCCTGCAAAGGCCTACCATGCTTGTAAGTTTACGTGGTTGTAGCAACAGCAACATCTTACATCATGAAACCCAAAGGCTTTGAAAATGCGAGACATTGCCTGATTTGCCGGCAGAACAAAAGTCGCACTTGCGATAGCTTCATTTGATTATGATGCACATCGCAATGGGCGAATAATTTTGGTAAAGCTCAGTGCACTAACGAAATTTCTAAACAATTATTGTACCGCTCTCGAGGATGATGAAAAACTGTTTACTTTGTGGAAATTAACAGAAGAGCTAAAGAATGGCAATGTACACTTGATGCACATCAGTTTGGTGTGCACCATCAACAAGTTGTCTTGGAGCACCTATCTTTTGCTGACGCAAGTGTTGAAGAAGCCACAAATTTTTTAATTTTTTTCCCGATTTTCTACCGCACTAGGCCTCCTCTCGCCCTACGAGCAGCATTCCATAAAATGTTTTTCAAAATTTGGTATGGCAAGTCACTGATACTGTGCAAACATTTTTGCTGTGTCCTTAATGCTTTGCTTTTTCTGTTTGTGCTTTCCACAGGAAACCGTGGACATTTTGACTCTAGTCTATGACTCGTATAGCAAGTACGGATTTCTCACGTCCGGCATGATAGAGAAACTTCGTCTCAAGCACAGGCTTAGTGTTGTCCAGGTGAGTTCCTTGCTGTCACTTCAAAACTGACATGTGTTGGCACTTGCATGTGTGTGTGCATCAGATATGTGTGCGATCAGGGCTGCACAGTTGTGTCTGTAATAACGCAAAACCAGGCAGTTCTCTGTATGATGTATCTTATTTACAGGTTTGTCTGCCTGGCACAGCAGGGGGAGCTGTTTGTGAGAAAAGTACTGTAGTTACACGATTGTAGGTCAACCCATTTTGTCTTAACTTGAAATATGAAGTTAAGAAACCAACCTAGAATTGTTGGCTAGTTTTGGTTGTAAGGCTGTTAGGAGCGAATCTTCAAGGCTCCCACGATGTCCGTTGACGTAGGTTCTCGTCGGACCGAAACTGCTTGCCGAGTGGGGTGGTTGAAGATACTACTTCTATTGAAATATCAGTGCTCTGCCTGATTTAAGGGATGTTGGATGGTGGGTGCATATTTTTTCTTGAATGTAAAAAATTTGGTATTTTCTGATAAAAAATGAATGTTTATTTCCCGATAACCTGCTCCAAATTTGCATTTCAATGCTCTAAAGGTAACATACCGCTGCTTCTAAAATTGCTTAAATTCTATTTCGTCTATTGCTCCCCTGCATTTTTTTATGGCAGGGGCATTGTGGCTGACCCCTCTGACAAGAAGCTATTGCCAATGTGATATCAATTTTAAACTCTATACTTAAGCACAGGCATTTTCTTGGAATCATTTTATTGGAGAAAAAGTGCGCATTAGATTCATAATTTTTTTATTGAGAATAAAGATTCGCTTACAATTTTTAAAATTATATACTTGGCTGTCATTTTTCAAATATGGTCAAATCTCGCTACAACAGAATTGATGGAACGTGCAAAAAAGTTTGTTGTCTCAAAATTTTATTGCGTCCAAATTTTGTCTACAGACCTGAAAATTCAATGAGATGTAATGACTGCGACTCGTCCTTTGGTCCCAGTCAGTGTGTGCATTGAACTCTAATTCAGGCATACTTGGCTGCTCACGAAGTAAATGTGTCTTCTCATGCATATAACACACACAAAATATACGGAAAATTGGCAGTTATACTTTCGGTGTGAGTTATTCGCGAATTTCAGTGCATAAGTTCACTTCAAGGCACTCCTTCATTGTAATGCAAGAAAGACGGCCTTGCATTGGTACGCGTCTTTTTTTTTTCTTGCAGTTTGCAGTCGGGAGTGCTATTCGTAGCAGAGGTGGATTATACATTAGAAATTACTATAGTCAGACTACCCTAAGCTTGCCGAGCACGCAGCGCTACGAATGACTGTGCCAAAGCTTCCTATAGGCGAACTGAAAATTTAGTACTGAAGCTCCACACTGCCATAGAAAAGGATAGGAATCTTGTAACGCTTCATGCTATTTTACAGCTTTGTCACCTTTCATCCTTGACTATGTTAGCTGTGTACCTGTCCTCGATGATTAACTCTTTCCTTACCGCGCCTATTCAATTTCGGTCAATCTGATCGATGGGTTCAAGTTGAAATTCCTGCGCCCCAACGCGCCGTATGGACATGAGGCTGAAACGAAGCTCATCTGAAACGAAGCTCAGGAAGCACACAACCCGTGTCAGTTTCCGTTTTGGTTTTTGGAGACCCGGTGATTTTTGACCTTGCTTGGAAGATAAGCGAGCGTCTGGCGATAGCGGCAGCCATGCCGTCCTCGTCGCGCACCGGGTCTGAAAGGAATCGTCGTATTTCTCGTGATTCTAGTGTTGTTACAGTAGATTTTTCGGATGAAAGTGGTAGCAGTGGCCCTGAAGAAGATTCCCTATCATCGGAGTTTAGCACCGACAGCGATGAGGCCCTCAACACACCGGGAACGTCTACGTCAGCTCGACGGTGAGTTTTTTTTACGGGATTTATCGCGTTGTTGAGCGCCTGCGAGGGGACCGAGCGTGTTGTCACAGTTATTATTTCTATCCGTAGGGTCTATACGTCCTATGGGCGCGATTCAATGCCTCCCGCTGCAGAGCGCGTGCAGTTTTGTCCAAGACGGAAACCGGGAGTCGATCTGGGCATGGCGCGACAGAGCAGCGCTAGTCGGTTTCTTCGAGCCCTGGATTTCTTCTTGCTGTTTTTCACAACGGAACTCGTCACAGCGATGTGCAAGAACACAAATAAATACGCCTGGGCGCACATTCTCGAGAAACCAACGTACTCGGAACGCGACGGATCGAGGAAAAATGTTTCCCCAGATGAAATGATGAGGTTCACCGGACTCATCTACATGGGGATAGTGCAACTGCCTCGCCTGCACCTCTATTGGAGTACAGCAGAGTTGTTTTCTGGGCTAATCCCACGTGGGGTTATGCCAAGAAAACGTTTTTTCTCCTTCCTCGGTATGCTGAGCGTGACGGATCATGAAGCTACCAATCCCGCTACAGACGGCAAGCTGCACCGAATTGCTTTTTTACTTCGGCACATCAATGATGCATCTGCGCTCAATTTCCAGCCAAACCATTACATTTCCGTGGACGAAAGAATGGTGAAATCTAAAGGCCGTTCGTGAATACGACAGTATCTTCGCGACAAGATTGTCAAGTGGGGATACAAGCTGTGGGTCCTCGCCGACTCCAATTCCAGCTACACAGTGCAGTTTAGTGTCTACACCGGGAAGCGTGAGACACCGAGCGTAAATGGACTCGCATTTGATGTCGTGACTAGCCTGTGTGAAATGTATTTTGACCAGGGATACACACTATTCATGGACAATTTTTACTCGTCGTCTCTTTTTTTACACCTCCTGGAGCGGAAGACTCTTGCTTGTGGAACGACACGGAAGGATCGTCACACGTTCCCTGCGGAATTGAAGGACTCCACATGGGAGAAAAAGGCCAAGAGGGGAGATGTTCGCTGGCTGCGGCATCAAGGCGTCCTGTACCTTCAATGGAAGGACAGACGCGCAGTGCACATGGTGAGCACTGCCCATACTGCGAACAGCCATGTGACTGCAACATGGAAACTAAAGGTCGCTGGCCAATGGAAGAAGGTCCCAATTAGGAAACCAAGACTAATTGAAGAATATGATGCAGGCATGCTTGGAGTAGACAGGTTAGACCAGCTCATCGCATCGTACAATGTGTTGATGAAGTGCGTCAGGTGGTGGAAAACTTTGTTCTTCCACTGCATCGACATCGCTGTTGTGAACAGTTTTATTCTTTTTGAGGCCCATAGGAGAGAGCACCCCGAAATTCCAGAACTGCACCGAGCGCCTCGTTACGACCAGCTTGCCTTCCGAATGGAGCTTGTGAAGCAGCTACTGGGAATTGAAGCCACAGGTTTTGGCAGCGCCCCTCCCCCTCGAGAGTCTGTGCACAAGCCAAAAGTGATGGAAACGAGGCGCAACTGCAAGCTCTTATTAGCGAGCCGCAAGGTTGAGCACAAGACGAGCGTCTTTTGTGAAACGTGTGGCGTTTACTTGTGCTTCATCGCGACCAGAGACTGCTTTGGTGAGTGGCACCGCCGTCACAAGGAATAACATTTTTGTGTAGTCTCACAGTTGTTTACGTGTACTCTTGTAACCTCTGTGGTCTTTAGAAGTAACTACTACCTAACCAATGTATATTCAGAATTTTTATTGCCACCTTTTCGCTTGTTACACCCACTTTTTTTTAAAAAAAAAAACTTGTGTCCTTGAGAATTTTTCGTTTATTTTTTTATTCTTACTGTGTAATAAAAACTTGTTCTAAATTTATTGAAATAAATAGACCATTTATTCCTATACATTTTCATGGGCTGCAGAACATCTAAAATATTTTTTATCTGCGGATAAAATTTTTTTGTTGCACCCTCAGAAAATTGTCTCGTAATCACAAGTGCTAACTTTTTTTCTGCTGTGCTAACAATATTTTATGTGTACTGTTGAAACTTTTAGGATAGTTAGCTATGTAAATATGCCACAAAACGCATATCCTGAATTTTTTTTACTGAGATATTTGTGCCCACCATGCTTACTTTCCACATTTTTTTTGCGGAAGTTGCGAGAAATTTGTTGTTTGGGATTTTTTTTCTGCTATTGTGTTGCAAACACATGTTTTGTATCTATATCATTAAAAAGCGCATTTATTTGTCTACATTTTGGTGCATTACAATCAACAAAAAGAATTGTTATATAACGATAAACTTTTTTTTCTGCACCACATGAAAACGGGTCTTTTCCTGGCGGTAAGGAAAGAGTTAAGATTGGGACAACAGTTTCCTGCACAGCAGTTGCGGCAAACTGTGGTTCCGTTTTATTTTGTGCCTGCTGGCAGTGCACGCATTTTCAGAACTGCCTCGTTGCTATCTGTGATCGTGCGTACCGTGTTTTTTTTCTAAGTGTTGCAGCAAGCAGCACTGCTTTGGGGACTTGGTGCATGCACGTTGGTTGCCCGTGTACTTGTGTGGCCACCAATGATCGTGCCGACATGACTGCGTTTGTATTCGTGGCGGTTATGGCAGAATGTAGTTATGCTTGGACTAGGCGTGCGCTGGGCGCACAGATGCCTTCATAACGCCATGGTTCTTATTGACCACTGCAGGCCTAGGGACGTTGAGCAGTATTTCTTTGTTTTGAGTGCAATGACAAAAACGTGGGGCAGTTCTTGAAGAACGGTTAAACTGTGGCCCGCTTGCATGTAAAGCACTGGCTGGATGGATGATTTGTAGACGAGTGTCTCAATGGTGATAAGTTTACTGCCATGCTCATGTAGTAGTAGGAAACATGTACACAATGAAGACATGGGTGTTGTGATGCGGCTGCACGGCTCTGAAAGTCGCGAGCTGAAAAAAATAGCACGAAGTTGCAAGAGGAATTTTATGGCAATACTGGCTAGTTTCTATCACTTACATGATGCCACTTACGAGTATTTCGTTGGAGCTGTAGTATCCAGGAAAAGTATTTGTTGTGATGAGACATTATTCACATTGTTTTTCTATGAGCAGCTGGTGGGGAATCGAGCATTTTTCGTTATGGCAAGAAATCTTATTGTAGTGGACTTTGTTAGAGCGGGATTCAACTGTATGTAGTTTACAACGTGTTAGTATTCGGAGCAGTGCAGATTTGTGCTGCCGGCTTATTAAGTCGTCTGTACCTGCTTCTGAGCAAAGACCGAGCGTTACTGCCCATATTCTTAGTTTTTCGTTTCGTAATGCCTGGTCTGTATGCAAGGTATGTGAAGCCATGTCCAATTCCCCGAATCAGAGTTCCACTGTAGAACTTCTGCGAGGAGCGACTGACTGTCTTGCTATTTGTCGCTATCCGCAGGGTCTGCAAGATGCGAACGTGAAGAACGCATTGAGGAGCCTTAGCTTGGACCCCCGCATCTCGGCATTGCTGACGCAGGACGAGCTCAGCAATTTGGTGGCTCTCATCAGGGTATGTACAGAACTAAAACTTGTTGATGTGTTGACGTGAATGCAGCTCTTGGGGGGCCCCCTCTCTGTGGTGAGAGGGGTCGGTGTAACGGATTGGGCCAATGAGGACGAAAGTGAGTGAACGCGAAGCGCAGCGTAGGATGAAAGATGCTGATAGCGGACAGAGTGCCAGGAAGAGGGGACGATGGTAGGGAGACGACAGGTTTCGTTTCACCACAGTGGTGCACACAGTTTGTGTGTCGACTGTTGTGGAACGCGCCCTTGCACAGTTTCCCAGATGGCGAACCAGTCAGTCGTGCTATGCTTCGTCCGTGGTGTTTGATATGAAATTGGCTGCACGCAATCGTCTGCACCAATTGCAGTACTGATGGTGTTCTCTTTTACAGCGAAAGCTGTTATGAGCAGAGCACAACTCGGGTCACGCACTGTTATTCGCCGCCGTCGGTGTCCGTAATTACATCACGCGAAATTAGAAAAAAAACACAGCATATCCACGGTGTGAATGATGATGAGTGGGCAAAGATCCGGAAAAAATTATAGGTAAACCATGAATTTTCCGTGTAATTTGCCCAGTCGATCATCATTGAAAGACTTGAGAAACGCTGTGTGTGTATGCCGTGCCGCTTGGTCCTCCCGCTCTTGTACGGCAGGATTTTGGCAGCGGTGGCGCGCAGCTTCACGGCGCGCTTCTGCTTTGCGGGCTCACACATCGGGATTCTGTCTGCGAGCGCGCGCTGCCGCTACCTTGCGGGCTCGCCGCTCTGCAGCTTTGCCCATCCAGAGACTCCAAGCATGAGCCAACAACAAACAAATTTTATTACAATGCTCTCCCTAGCGTACATCGCCGCATTAAATCAAACAATTGCCTTCCACCAATGACATGCGCCATATTTGACATCATTCCTATTATAACATCTCACATCTTTCATCATCAACTACAAGTACCGCCATCTAGTGAACACTTTAAGTACGGTCATCTAGTTTTATAGCATCTCGCATATTCTTATCAACTCTACAAGTACCGCCATCTAGTGAACACTGCAAGAACTAAACTAGAGGTGGCTACCCACTACTAAAACTACATACCTCAGAGTATGTACAGACCCACAACTTAAGGAGCTTCACCCCTAAAAAACCTAGCACCAATGACACAGTGGTGCTCTAACCCGGGTCCGCTGGGTGCCAGCCCAGTATTCTACCGCTGAGCTACGCTGGTGCTTGTGACGTGTTGGCAAACTTGCTTTACGCAGGCTTGATGTCGGGAAAGCAATCGCATTAATAGGACTTATAAAGCGTTTTAAAACAGCGAAAGAACAACCAGCCGTCGCACAATGCGAATAGCGTAACGAGTGGGTCGTCCAATGCTCCAACCCATTACATAAGCTTGTTCCTGTTCCCCTATTACCTGTGGCACATACCCACTTCAGCCATAATTCCTCATCGGCGTCAGCCCCTGCATGAACAATTAGCACAAAATTTTTTGCAAGTGTTTAGCGGATACCATACCTTTCAGAAGAATGACGAAGAATAGCATAGCAAGCGCCGGCCTACTACCCCAAAAAATTAATTATTAATGCCCTAGTGTGTACCAAGCAAGTGTGCTTGCAGTAGTGATCCAACTAGTGTTTTGAAAAGGCTCTGAAAGGCTGTTCTTCTAACTTTCGCTGTGACTGTGCTGCGCCTTCTGCGCAGGCATGGCGTTTTTTAATATGAGCCGTTTACCTATATACCGAATAGTCTCAACCAGTTCTTTCTGAAAAGTGAGCAACGCAGCTGGTGGAAGTGCCTCATTTGACAATGCCAGAATTCAGAGGTGAAGGCTACGAAAGCAGAAGCATTCGCCTCAACTTATCGCAAAATCAAAGCACCTGAACAGCTGTGCTCAGAATTCCTGTTAGGCAGTATCGTAATCGTCGATGAATTTTTTTGTGACACTGTGACACAACAAAAAGCCACTGACAAATAAAAAGCCAAATTTGGAGTTCTGGAAACACCTTCACCAGTTGTCCCATTAGCAAAAGTTCAGCGCTGAGCTGTGCCCAAGTAAAAAAAAATAAATGTACAACACAGCCAAAATTACTTCATGCTGTGCCAGAAAATTACTCCAGCAGAAGCTTCCTGAAATTCGGAACTTCAGAGTTAAGCCTCCCAAGACAGATAACATGGCAAAGCGATAGAATGTCGTGGAATTCATTCTGCTTCATATCAAAGGTGCTCTAACCTTCAACTTGGAAGCAAAAGCGAGACCTGACAAAGTTCTGGTCGTGTGGGTTCTACTGCTTTCATTGGTGTGGCACCTGCTCAGCGGCATCATTTTAATAATGCCTCAAAGCATGTACAGACGTTGTTTTCAGTTATAACAGACATGCTTATGTGTTTTTTTTTCGTCTGGTTTCGATTGGTCCAGCGAGTGGCTGCATGTCCAGTGTGGAAAAGCTTTCTCTGACTCTGATCGCTTTGCATTGTTGCAATCCAAGTCGTAGCATGGTAAGGTAGTTAGAAGGACTTTCACAATTATGCAGGAGCAACAGCTGAGCCAGCACAGCTGGGGTACGGGACCGCCAGGCGTGGCTCCACCCAATGTTGACAGCGGAGCCCCCTACGGCGAGCAACTGTTCCACCTGGACATGGACCAGTTCCTCAGCTTTCTCAGTGCTATGGGTGAGTCCAAAAGGGGGCCAATGTAGTTAACTTGCTTAGGAGCGGTCATAAGTGTGCGCATGGTTCTCTTGCGGCCAAAGGCTCATCTTGGTGTGCCCCCCCCCCCCCCCCCCTATTATGTCAGTGTATGGAGCTGACATGGCATTCCCGCCCCCTCTTAGATGACTAGAAGAGGGCGACCCCTTTTAGTCATTCTGAATATATAGGCAACCCCCCCCCTTTCCACACTCGTGTGCATGCCTTTGGTACCGGTGTAGTAGGCAGTTGGCTTGCATAGTACCAGTGTAGTCGCCTTTCATAGTACCGGTGTAGTTGACTTGCATAGTGCCGGTGTGGTTGGCGTTCATAGTGTAGTGAATAAGAAAGACGTTGATACCATCAGGTCAGCTATCATCAGCACAAGAAGAAGGCACGAGATCGGCGATCAAGCACCGTCATCTGGGTTCGCCTGCGTTCCTTTAGAGCTACCACCCGCTTGCTCAGTCCTTCAATAAACCCCCTTTACATTTGGTGGATCGTGCTGGGTAACTGCATCACCTACACCCTGGAACTCCGATCCCGCACGCTGCCGTCGACCATGCAAGTTGACGCTGCCCAACAGACAGCACCTCTCGCGGCTCCTACTTGCCCCGGCCCGGTTCACCAGCGAGACCCCCCGATCTTTTCGGGCGCCGAAGACCAGGACGTCGAGGACTGGCTGTC
Source organism: Rhipicephalus microplus (assembly GCF_043290135.1). Lineage (NCBI taxonomy): Eukaryota > Metazoa > Arthropoda > Arachnida > Ixodida > Ixodidae > Rhipicephalus > Rhipicephalus microplus. Next base: position 116,561,253 of record NC_134706.1, read on the forward strand.
GTCCTACGAAAAAGTCAGTGGACCAAACAGGTGGGATGACGCTGCTAAATTGAGCACCGTCAACTTTTACTTGGCTAATGTGGCGAAACTGTGGTATACAAACCACGAATCCGAGTTTGAGAACTGGGCCACTTTCAAGCAGGCAATATCCTCGGTTTTCGGTCGCCCTGCCGTGCGGAAGTTGCGCGCCGAACAACGCCTGCGCTCATGGGCACAAGAACCTGGCGAAACGTTTACCGCCTACATCGAAGATATACTCGATCTCTGCAAGCGCGTCGATGCCGCAATGAGCGAAAGTGCCAAGATCCAGCACATTATGAAAGGTGTTGATGACGACGTCTTTCAAATGCTCCTGGCGAAGTCTCCTGGCACGGTGTCTGAAGTGGTAACTCTGTGCCAGAACTACGACGAATTGCGACGGCAACGAGCTCTCACCCGTCGTCCATTTCAGCCTAACCAACCACTCGCTGCACTGGACGTCGTACCTGACCACTCCCGCCTTCTAGCACAAATGAAAGACTTTGTGCGTGAGGAGGTCGCACGTCAGCTTTCCCTCCTGCCGTTTTGTCAGCGCCAAGAGCTCCCGCAGCAGCAGCAAGAGCAACCACCGACACCGTTAGCTCCCATGCTCCGACATGCACTTCAGGACCAGATTGCCGAGGCTATGCCAGTGCCCTTTCAGCAGCAAGTCGTCGCCGCACCTCTTACTTATGCTGACGCAGTAAAGAGGCAGCAGCCACACCAGCCCTCGCCGTTCAATGGACTGCCGCATGTCACCGCTCCTACTCAGTCTTCCGTCGCATGGGCTCCTCCCCTCGCTACCACAGCCTCGACTCAGCCGTATGCCGCGTGGGCGGCGCCCCTTGCTACAAATGCCTGGCGAACGCGCGATAACCGGCCGATTTGTTTTGCGTGCGGCGGACCTGGCCATATCTCCCAATACTGCCGTCGTCGCGTGCCCGCCTACACAGACGTCCGACCACGAAGCAATTACATGGACCGACCACCTTTTGGTTATGAAAGTTCGGATCGTCAGTCAAACACGTCTTCCCGTGACTATCCGGCAACTTCGTCTCGTCGCTCACCTTCACCCAATCGACGCTCCTTGTCACCCATGCGTCCACGACCAGCCCCTCAAAATGAGGGAAACTAGCCGTCGCAGTTCAAGGGGCAAGAACTGCGCTATCGAAATGTTCAAGTCCTCGCACCTTGCCGTCAAATATCGTCGAAGTTTTTGTAGACGGCGCCCATGCATACGCTCTTGTGGATACCGGTGCCGCTGTGTCTGTTATAGACGCCAAACTTTGCCGCAAGCTCCGAAAGGTGACCACGCCGCTTGATATGTTCTTACGTGCAGCAAATGGAGAACCTGTTCGACCTATAGCCGCCTGCACTGCCCGACTCAAAATTGCGGAGGACCACCACATTGTTGAGTTTATCGTCCTTTCCTCGTGCTCTCATGACGTCATCCTTGGCTGGGATTTCCTATCCCGTAATCGTGCCGTTATAGATTGTGCCCGTTCCGAACTTGAACTGCTTCCGTTCTTCGAGCAGCCCTACGACCACACTAATCAAGCCGCGCACAAGCTAGTTGTCCAAGAAGACACTGACATTCCACCGACAACAGCTGTTTTGCTCCCTGTGGTATCCGACGGCATGCGTGATGAAGTAGCATTTTTCGAGCCATCACGCCTCTTTCTAAGTCGGAAACCACTTCTGCTCCCTTATTCAGCCCTCTCAATTTCTGATGGAGCCAGTGCTCTCTGCCTTACCAATCCCTTTCCGCATACCATCAAACTGTTTAAAGGCGAGTCTCTTGGATGCGTACAGCCCATTGATAACGGACAAATTTTTACAGTGCCGCAAGAATCATCCCAAAGTGACCTCGCCACCGTCAGTGCTCTTAACCACTCTCATCTACAGGCTTCAAAAGTGTTCGATTCGGCGATCGCAGACGGACTGTCACCATCTGAACGATCTGAACTCCTCCAACTGCTGTACCAGTACCACGAATCTTTCGATGTTGTTCAACCTTCACTTGGCCGCACTTCTACCACTCTACATTACATCGATACCGGCTCCCATGCGCCACTACGACAGCGACCATATCGTGTTTCTGTGACGGAACGCCAAGTTATTACCGAACAGGTGAACGATATGCTGCAACGTGGCGTCATTCAACCTTCACAAAGTCCATGGGCATCACCTGTAGTGCTCGTTAAATAAAAGGATGGTTCCGTTCGCTTCTGCGTGGATTACCGGCGCCTAAATAAGATCACTCGAAAAGACGTGTATCCTTTACCCAGGATTGACGATGCCCTTGATACTTTACAAGGTGCCGAGTTTTTTTCATCATTAGATTTGCGCTCAGGGTACTGGCAGGTCCCCCTTGCCGATGCCGATCGACCAAAAACAGCCTTCGTGACACCGGACGGTCTGTATGAGTTTAATGTCATGCCCTTCGGCCTCTGCAATGCGCCTGCCACCTTCGAGCACATGATGGACTCGGTTCTTCGGGGTTTGAAATGGCAAATCTGTCTCTGCTACCTCGACGATATAGTCGTCTTTGCGCCAGACTTTGGAACACATCTCGAGCGCCTCAAACACGTCCTCACGTGCCTGAAGAATGCTCAGCTCCAACTCAACCTCAAGAAGTGTCACTTCGCTGCTCGCCAACTTACGATTCTCGGGCACGTCGTATCAAAGGACGGTATACTTCCAGACCCGGCTAAGTTACGTGCTGTCGCCGACTTCCCCAAACCAACGACTATGAAGCAGTTACGGAGCTTCGTGGGGTTATGCTCCTACTTTCGCCGGTTCGTGCGCAACTTCGCCTCTATCGTTGCGCCTTTGACCGAACTTATAGGCAGCACCACTGATATTTCGGCATGGTCTTCTGAGTGTGACCAAGCCTTCTGTACCCTTCGTCGTCTCCTCACTTCGCCACCAATACTGCGTCACTACGATCCTACGGCAGCAACTGAGGTCCACACCGACGCCAGTGGTGTCGGCCTCGGTGCGGTTCTCGCGCAACGCAAGCCTGGATTCGCCGAGTATGTCGTCGCCTACGCCAGCAGAACTCTTACCAAGGCTGAATCAAACTACAGCGTCACCGAGAAGGAATGCTTGGGGATCGTTTGGGCGCTTGTCAAGTTCGGCCCATACCTTTATGGGCGTGCTTTTGATGTAGTAACGGACCACCACGCATTATGCTGGTTATCGTCGCTTAAGGACCCATCAGGTCGTCTTGCCCGTTGGGCTCTTCGGCTTCAAGAATATGACATTCGCGTGGTATATCGTTCCGGCCACAAGCATGCCGATGCTGATGCACTGTCACGATCTCCCCTATCCCCGGACATCGCATCTATTTCCTCGGACAACACGTTGTCAGCGCTTGACGAGGACACCATCTCTTCTGCACAACGTAATGACCCATGGATCGCTTCGCTTCTTGACGCGTTATCTGAGGCACCGACACTTCCAACCACTCGAACCCTGCGCCGCCAGGCTCCGCACTTCAGTATTCGGGATGGCCTCTTGTACCGGAGCAACTATTCAGCAGATGGTAGGAAATGGCTACTAGTCATTCCCCGAACGCTGCGCTCTACCATCTGCGCGTCGTTTCATTCCGACCCGCAATGTGCTCACGCCGGTGTTTTCAAGACCTACGAGCGCCTACGAAAAAGGTATTACTGGCGCGGAATGTTTACCTTCGTCCGCCAGTTCATTCGCGGCTGCCACGAATGTCAGCGGCGGAAAAGCCCGCCACATCCTGCAACAGGTTCATTGCAGCCACTTCCATGCCCAGACCGCCCATTCGACCGTGTAGGAATTTACCTCTACGGACCACTACCATTAACAACGGCAGGCAACCGATGCGCTATCGTGGCAGTGGATCATCTAACACGGTACGCTGAAACTGCTGCTCTCCCCACAGCTACAGCACAAGACGTCGCAACTTTCATACTCAATCGTTTTGTGCTTCGTCATGGTCCTCCTCGAGAACTTCTCAGTGACCGAGGGCGCGTTTTCCTCTCCGATGTAATACAAGCACTTCTTCAACAGTGCCATATGGTTCACCAGAAGAGTACAGCCTACCACCCACAGACGAACGGCTTGACTGAGCGGTTTAATCGTACTCTGGGGGACATGCTCGCCACGCATGTCGCTTCTGATCAAACAAACTGGGACCTCGTTCTCCCATTTGTGACATACGCGTATAACACCGCTACGCAAGTCACTACAGGGTTTTCCCCATTTTTTCTCCTGTACGGTCGCGAACCATCACACACCATCGACACTTTACTCCCATACTCGCCAGATCCCTCCGAATACAAGCCTGTCTCGGAAGCCGCTCGTTACGCAGAAGAGTGCCGCAAGCTAGCCAAGCGGCTTACTACATCCGACCAACAGCGCCAGAAGGAGATCCGTGACGACGACCATCGTTCTGCACCGACGTTCGTTCCTGGAGCACTTGTATGGCTTCATGTACCGCCCTGGGCCCCTGGTGTATCACCCAAGCTACTCTCCAATTATCATGGTCCCTACCGCGTGGTCGAGCGTACTTCACCCGTGAACTACGCCATTGAACCCCTCACGCCACCGAGCGACCGTCGTCGGCGTGGACGTGATATCGTTCACGTAAACCGTCTGAAGCCGTACTTTGACCCGCTTGTCCCCACGTGTTAGATCGCCAGGATGGCTTCAACTTTTTCGCCGGGGGTAATTGTAGTGAATAAGAAAGACGTTGATACCATCAGGTCAGCTATCATCAGCACAAGAAGAAGGCACGAGATCGGCGATCAAGCACCGTCATCTGGGTTCGCCTGCGTTCCTTTAGAGCTACCACCCGCTTGCTCAGTCCTTCAATAAACCCCCTTTACAATAGTAATAATCTTCAGTGGCAGCTTTAGGGGAACAGGGCAACTGCGCGAACAGTCCTGTGATGTTCGACAGTGTAGTACAGAAAGAAGGCCCAGACTACGATCCAGTCAGCACCCTACAACTTTTAGCAATTAACGAAAATATGCTATGGGCCTGGGCGAGGTTCTCTTTAATCGGCATCAACTGTAATTGTAATCGTGTTTCTTTTCTGTTTCAGGTAAATTTTGCTAACGCCATGATCTCTTGCTAATATGTTGCTCTTAGCTGGCTCAGGTTGAGGTGCAAAATTAGGAGTACAGTGGGTCTTTTAGTCATGTATCACTTTTGGTGCGTGGAACCTGCGGTAATTAACTCTCTTATTGGTACATAAATGTAGCCCCCTAGCCTTTGATGAAAGTTTTGGTAATTTTTCTCATATCAGGCCCGTGGAGTCGTGGGGAGCATCCGCGTCGCCTGGGCGTGCGCCTTTTCCGGCTAGCCGACGCCGACTGCGATGGATGGGTGAGCCTGGCCGACTTCTGTCGGATTCTGGCCCTGTCCTCACGTGGTGACATGGATGACCGGCTGCGGCTTCTCTATGGCGCTCACTTGGTTGTCTGTCAGCCAGGCGACGTTGAAGATGCGCAACGGGACTCCGCAGACGACAGCCCTGAGCAAGGTTGGTACCCCCCAATATGAAACCCCAATATGAAACAAAAGTTTTGAGCTGTGAGCTCACTGTGAAAGGTCAACAGAGAAAATCCTGTGGGCTTGCCTTGTAGCTTCGTGCTAACCCTTTCAGCTCTGGAATTTTTATTTTTGTCAGACACATTATTTGTCCATATTTTACTAATAGTTAGTGTCTCAGAAGACCACAAACGAAACATTCAGTCGGTAGTGTAAGTATTCATGGATTTACAGTCATGACATAAAATTAGATCATAATGGCCCTATAAACACGAAATGACAAAATGGCAAATTTATTGCTGCGATGCCCTAGAGTGCATGAAATCTGAACAAACGTAGTATTTGAAAGTGTTAGAGCTCTTGAAACGACTTCAGGACTTCAATCTGAAAGTGCCGCCTTGCCGCCTCTGCTTGCCTGCTTCATCATCACCAATGACCTCGATCCAGATTCTTCTTGTTTATGACTCCATGCTCCGCAAAAATGAAATAACGGTGGTGTCGATGGCAGTGGGCATAGTTGAAGAAATATTTCTCCAAGAATGAGCGAGTTCGATTGTGTCTTCAAGGTTCTAGGAGAAATTTCGTCTGGTGTCGTCAATTGACGACACCAGGGCCGAAAGGGAAGCCTTGTTCTTGTGAGTGGAGGACAGCCTTTTTCTTAATTTTGTATGTCGGATTGTCGTGTCTGGTAGGGATGGGAGATGCCCAGTGGCCAGCCGAGATGATCATTTCCAGCCAATTTAGACCATTTGCTTTCACTCATCTCGATTGCAGAGGGTGCGGAGGTTGCCACGGAGGCCGAGGAGTACTTCAGTTCCCTTGAGGAGGGTTCTTCCGTCGACCAAATCTTGTCATCATCCTCGGCTTCAGAGGGCAGCCCTGCACCAAGTTTGCAGCAGCAGCAGCAGCTGCTTCAGCAGCGCACGGATCTCCTCGATGCAGTGCTCCAGCGCGTCCGAGACAGTGACTCTTTCTTTGGCTCGTCCTCCCTGAGCAGCAGCTGTAAGTCTGGCTATATTGCTTCACCCCATACAGTCACAATGTACGGGTTCGCTTTTTACTTCAATGTATGTATGTGTTTGCTCCTATACCCATACAACTTCAGCAACCCCAATTTGGCAGATGAAAATTGTGAAAAACACAATGCGAAATTGCCTGAGCAATTATGTAACCACCCTTGTCGCACTGTATTATATAGCCCTGCCACTAATGAAGTGTCTCTTAAAGGGCACTGAAGTAAAATAATCAGATTACAGTCGAACACGGTTATATCGAACCCACATATATCAAATGTTTGGGTTTATAAAACTCGCAAGTTATCCCCAAAATAAATTATTTTGTAAAGGTATAGAAATTTGCACGTTTATTTAGAACGGTATTTTAACCACCTTTGGATATATCGAGCGTCGCACGAGCTGGAAGGTGCGCTTCGGCACTCGCCGCCCCCGCCCCCTTACGCGATCTCCGTGGCCGCACGGTTTCGCGCACTACAGTCGAGCCCACATATAACGGCCCCACTTAAAACGAACTTTTGCCTAAAACGAACAATATCCGCGTGACTGTGAAAATATTCATTGGTTCAGTGGCACAAAATCGCACTTACAATGAACGTCTCCGAGCGCCGCTGATCGGTTACAGCGGACGGAGTCGGCGGTCTGCTGACTTTCCGGGAAACCAATTTCGACCACCGATCAGGCATTGGCGAGGTGCCCATACATTCTTATTGAACGCCGACCCTGCCTCAGCACTCCTCTAGTTGCTCTCCCCGACCGCTTTTTGTTACGCACCCCTTTGTCCCCCCGCTACTCTGAGCACCTGGCATCGCTAGACGAGGCCCGTGTTTTCACACTGCCATCGATCTTTCGAAGACCAGCTGGCCATCTACCCTGTTTTTGATCGCTGGTACTGTCGTTGGCGTCGCCAGCCTGGAGTGACCAGACCATTTGCCAACATCGTCGGCCACCGACTGTATCCGATAGTCTACGTCTAGTGCACCCGCGTACGCTACCCCACCGGCTCTGATAATTTGCGATTCGTTTCGTGTTTAGGACTTGTTCTCGCTCAATTCGCACTCTGCTCAGCATGCCCTCCGCACGCATGTAGAAGTGCTAAAACAGCTGTTAATACGCGCGGAACGCATCGCGAAATATGAAGTTCGTGAGGCCACGCATACCCATCGGCACAACAAAATGATTTTTTTGACCACCGTCGCCTATTCTTCGAACACCGTCGCGCGCACCGATTCAGGCGGCCATGCACTCTTTCCAAGTTTTTCTACGTGGCAGTTTCGCAGAGCTTTCAAGCAAGCTACCCAACCTGCCTCCTTCCCGTGTGTTTTGGTTATCAAGGTCGCCCTCCCGCTGCATTCTCCCCTGTCTTTATCGCAACTCCTTGCCCTTCTCTCGCAAGTCTGCTCTCCTCTCTTGATCACAACCCCTTCGCCCATCTCCACCACTCCGCGACGCCCGCCACGCTGGCTCGAATTAGTTTCGTTTTCTGACTAGAAACGGGCCCAGAGTTGTTCCGCGCGTTCTGGCATGTGTGGTGCGTGTGCGCGTCTTGCTCGCTCTTGGTGTGCGTGTGTTGTCATGATGGTTGACGGGAGGGCTAGCATGCGGTTTCCTGCCACTCAACAAAACGTCAAAAGTGTGACCACTTGGCTTGGCTTGAGCGTAATCCGCGCGTTGGATGCCGCGTTGCAGAGCGCTTGCTCATAGCCGTTGACCACCTGGCAGCTAACTTGCCGCTTCGGGCGTCCCGATATTCAGCTGTGGAGATGGTGAATATTTCGTGGGTGGTGGTGACGGCTACATGCGTGCGAAACTGTTTTCACGAGGCTGATTTCGATAACATCAGGCCCGATGCCCAGCCTGAAGCTTCCGAACAGGACCACTGCGGCGGCGATTTGTGGCAGCACCTCGTCGACTCCGACCTGGAAGAGCGGGTGGACATCTGTTGAGATAGTTTAATAATGGCCGATGATGATGCCGACACTGCTATAGTGTACTAGAATAAAGTACACTATAACACTGCGGAACCGTGCAAGGATTGGGGCAATGTGAATGAAGTACATAGCGAGAGTGATTCAGAGAAATTGGATTGCGAGAACGACGAAACTTAGGAGCCAGTGCCTCAGGCAGCTTATGCCACGGGCCTCGGCGAATGAGCACCCTGCCACTTTAAATGAACTCGAGACCTCCCTTATCACTTCTGCTCTTCGAAACAAGTGCATCACGGACTTTTTGGGGCAAAAAAAGTTTGTTTTCACTCGCAACTTTTTTTAAAAGCTGTGTCATTTACTACGAACTTCGGAATACAGCGAACATATGCCGCTTCACGCTCAGGTTCGTTATAAGCGGGCTCGACTGTAGTTCGAAGGTGTGCTTTGGCACTCGCAGTGCCCGGCGGCCTCCGGGAGGCACCACGCCTCCTCCAAAACCTGAAACGCCCGAAAAAAAGATAAGGGCGAGAGGGGTCGGACTGCACTATCGCTAACATGCGGAACGTTTTTGATACATGTGTAGATTAACGGATGGCCAGGCGGTAGTGACTACCGTGAACAGTAGGCGATCAGGCTCGCGAAGAACACGAGAACATGTTGAGCCCTTGGCCCAGAACGAACTGTAGTTTATTTTTTCCAAAACGGCCACCCCCGCTGTGCCAGGCTTGCACAGCTCAACACAACTATCAGCGCCGCGTGGGGGCGTTGCATTTGAGCCAACATTGTTACACTCCTCCCCTCTTAGGAGGAAGACTACGGGGAGTACCTATTCACCGGTTTCCTAGTTCTTGTGCCACGTCGCAACTTCGCCGTGCTAGGCGTAGGCACAACAGAGTCACTGTTCACATGCACACCACTGGTGAGCGCAGTGCCGTCGCTCTCCGTGGCACAGCTACTCCCAGAGAAGTTAGTTCCAGGTAGCTGTTCCTGATGAGGCACTTCTGGAACAGCTGGCGCATGAAGAAGCGGCGGCTCCAACTGTGGTGGAGCTGCAGCGATAGCAGTTTCAGGAGAGGCCAATGTTTCTGTCTGCACAAGGCGCAAGTGGTCGCTGTTTTGTTTTCCCAAGGTGCCATCTTCAAAACGGACACTGGCTGATGACGGAGTGACGTCCACGACACTGGCAGGCACCCAGGGTGTGCCCCTGCGAAAGTTTCGCGCGTACACATCATCACCTGGCTGCAGTGATGGAGCCTGCCGGGACCCTCTGTCAGCATACAACTTCTGCTTGAGATGTTTTAGGAATACAGATGCCTGCAGGCTTGGCCTGAGGACATCCAACGGAGTCTTGAACATTCTTTCTGTCAAGAGTTCACACGGTGGCCGACCTGTCACTTCATGTGGTGTGGTCCTATAGTGGAACAGAAACCTGGAGATCTGCGTTTGGAAGTTCCCAGAACCAGACTTCTTGAGTTTGTTCTTCACAGTTTGTACAACTCGTTCAGCTGCATCATTTGAAGCAAGGTGATACGGCAATACAAGCATGCAGCGTATTCCATTTTGAGTTAAGAACTTAAGGTACTGGGCACTGGTGAAGGCAGGACCGTTGTCGGAAGCTATGATATCAGGCAGGCCGTGCTGGGCGAATGCAATTCTCAATGCAGAAATGGTAGCTTCTGCAAATGTGGAAGACATGAGAAAGACTTCTATCCACTTTGAGAACGCAACCACAATAACCAAGAATGTGTGACCTAGGAATGGTCCCCCAATATTAATGTGAAGCCTTGACCATGGTCGCTGTGGAAAAGGCCACGGCGTCTGGTGAACCGGCTGTGCAGCTCGATGTTGAGTCTGGCACATAGCGCAGCTCTTCAAGCTGTTGGCAATGTCATTGTCAATGCCTGGCCACCAAACATGGCTCCTGGCAATCATCTTGCTCTTCTCGATACCTGGGTGGCTGGCATGAAGAACATCAATGACTTTGGGATCACTACTCTTGATCCCCAGAGCAGGCAACCCTCATGGAGACTGAGTTCTGAGCTTCTGGTGTTGAAAGGGTTCCACTCTGGTCCTACTGGGAGGCTTTCTCCTTTCAGAACAGCAAAAACAACATGGCCCAGAAATGGGTCATTTCGTGTGGCTTGGGCCACAACACCTGGTGAAAGGAGTCTCGGATATGCCTCCTCTAGCAACAAGATTTCAGCAGGTCGTGGTAATGCAGTAGTGTCAGTTGGGAGAGGCAGTCTACTAAGAGCATCAGCGCGGCCGAGCTCTTTGCCAGGCTTGTATACAAGTTCGTACTTGTAGGCAGAAAGCTTCAGAGCCCACCTGACCACTCGAAGCGAAGCTTGCACGGGAACGGGCTTGTTGGCACCCAGCAGTCCAAGATGTGGCTTGTGGTCAGTGTGTGCTTCGAATGAGATGCCCCACAAGTACTAATGGAACCGATTTACACCAAACACTAAAGCCAGTGCCTCCTTGTCAAGTTGACTGTAGTTTTGTTCTGCTTTTGACAAGCTCCTCGAGGCAAAAGCAATGGGATGTTTCCCACCAACAGCATCTTTGTGCGCCAGAACTGCACCTATACCATAAGGCGATGCATCACAGCTGAGGCAAACAGGCCTGGCAGGGTTGAAATGCACAAGAACTGGAGCTGATGTCAGCAAGTGCTTGCAGGCATTGAATGCATCTTGTTCATGTATCCACTCCCACTTCTTCCCTTCAAAAAGAAGCAAGTTCAGTGGACGAAGGAGTGATGAAAGATTTGGTAAGAAGCACCTGTAGAAGTTTACAAGTCCCAAGAAAGCCTGAAGTTCCCTAACATCCTGAGGCACAGGTGCATGCAGAACGGCTGCTACCTTGTCAACATTCGGGGAAAGGCCTTTCTTGCTGATGATGTGCCCGAGATACTCAACTTGTGGCACGAATAAATGGCATTTTTCAAGTTTCAGCTTGAGGTCAGATTGCTGAAGCTTGCTAAGCACAGCACGAAGGTTGTGAAGGCGCTCAGCATCATTTGCGCCAGTCACAAGAATGTCGTCAAAATAGACTGCTACAGGGGGCAGTCCTCTGAACAAGTTCTCCATCTCTAGCTGAAATATGGCAGGAGCAGATGAGATGCCAAAAGGCAACTGGGTGTACTGAAATAACCCCATATGCGTCGAAATGGTGACGTACTCCATAGAGGCCTCGTCAAGGACAACTTGCTGGTACGCATCTCGCAAATCCAATTTTGTGAATTTCTCACCTCCAGCAAGCACAGTCTACAGGTCCTCAATCTTTGGAATGGGGTACTGCTCCACTGTTGCCACTGGGTTTATGGTGACACCGAAGTCTCCACAGATTCTGATCCATCCATCCCTTTTGGTCACAGGAACAATAGGTGCAGCCCACTTTGCTGTCTTGACTGGAACAAGAGTGGAATCTCTTCTTAGTCTATGGATTGCTTGAGTTACTCCATCTGTCAAGACGTACAGCAGTGGACGTTTCTTGAAGAACCGAGGCGGAGCATCTGAAAGGACATGTAGAGAAGCTTTAGCACCCTTGAATGTACCCAGGCCTTCTTCAAACACTTCGGCGTAGTCTTGGAGTAGGTGTTTGACGTCGGAAAGTGTGTGTATGTTCACTTCAACGTCGGAGACGCCGATGCCCAGCGCACGCATCCAGTTGCGTCCAAGAAGAGTGGGCGATCCGTCTCCGGTCAGAAAAATAGGTAGGTCAGCCTCTCTGCTATGAAACTTCATACTGACGTCAGCTTCGCCCTGAACCTTTTTTAGTTCTCTGGAATAGCTTCACAGAAGCACTTGTGACGGCTGCACAGGAACCGAAGGCAAAAGCTGAAGAAGACGCGACTTAGCCATGACAGAGACACTTGCCCCCATGTCCACTTCCGTGCAGAGCGGCTTGCCGCAAACGTCAACAGTGACGGTGAAAGGCGGAGGCGGCGTGGCGTAGTCGACCGGCCACATGTGAAAAACTTCGTAAGATGACGTGGTAGCGGCGTCCTGCTTGCGTACAGTATTAACACGATGACGGTTACTCGACGACGGTGAACTGCAAGCCGAGAACGAACGTGCCTTGGTAGGGCTGTTGCTTTTGGCTTGGCTGCCCCTTCGTCTCGAATTGCACACCTTCACCTTCACCAAATGACCTCGTTTGTGGTAGTAATTGCACATTGTCGTCACATGCTTGCATTTTGGTGCGAGATGTTCATCCCCGCAGCGGTGGCAGGTTACGCCCCCAGAACCTGACGAGACACGGTGAGCCCAGAAAGCGCTGCTTCTGTTCGCTTGTGCTATCTCACCTGCGTCCCTTTTTGCTGCTTCCATTGCCAGGGCGGTCTGCACGTCATCGTTGAAGGTGAGGTCCAGTTTTTCCAAAAGTCTTGTCTGGACATCCACGTTTATGCCACACACGACGCGATCGCGGAGCATGTTTTCGAGTTCAGCCCCGAAGTCGCAGTATTCGGACAGGCTTTTTAGCGCCGCGATAAAATTTCTGACAGATTCCCCTTTCGTGCGAACGCGCGAGTTGAAACGAAAATGCTGCACGACGGCAGAGGGCTTCAGACAATAATGGCTTCCAAGAACTTGAAGAATCTCGTCCAGCGTCTTGTCACTGGGCTTGGCGGGCTTGACCAAATTGCGGAGCAAAGCATACGTTTTCTGCCCGCAGCAGCTGATGAACACGACAGTACGCTTGTCTGGGGCGACATCATTTGCCAGGAAAAATGCTTGGAGCCAGTCCACGTAACAGGGCCAGTCGTCTCCTCCCCCCTCGAACGGCTCGAGGTTGCCGAAACTTGGCTTGGCGAACAAATGGCAGAGCGGTGTGGGAATGAAGACTTACATGAAACTTCCTTTCATCCTCGTCGTCAGTTGATACATGTGTAGATTAACTGATGGCCAGGCAGTAGTGACTACCGTGAACAGTAGGCCATCAGGCCGGCGAAGAACACAAGAACATGTTGAGCCCTTTACCCAGAACGAGCTGTCTTTTATTTTTTCCAAAACGATTTATTTTTTTCGAGACGGTGGAACTTGCGCAAACCAGTAAAGACAATGACGAGCACATAGACGACGCATTCCGCGATTGTCACCCTGCTCTGGCAGCAGTTCCACATGAAGTGTCTGTGGATGACATCGTGAAAGCGGACTGCAATGTCCAGGCCGAGAGCTCATGTGATGAGGAGGATCGTCCAGATGAGGCGCTGGTTACACATGCGTATTCTGCCGCTGAAGTGGCGGCAGTGTTCGGCACCATTCACCACTGTATCGGCTAGATCTAGGAAACCCGGCTATCGCATCTAGACAGCCTTGATAAGATCGAGACTAGCGTCTTCGACATTTGAAGAACGAAGAAGCAGGCCATGATTAGCTATTTTTTTCACGCAAATAAATCATTCTGTTGTGGCGTGTGTGCTAAAAAAGTTGTCATTCTTGAATGCACCTATTGTAATGGGATGATCCGCTACTGGTAAGCTCTAGGGACCTCTATTTTTTTATATTGTTACAGTGAGCTGTGATGAAATGGTTTTATTTACAAGAGGTGAGCGATGGTCATTCACGGCAGCGAACTGCAATCTTGCCAACACTGTTCGTCTTCCTCTCCTTCTTTTCTCTGCCTTTTACTAGTTCGTTACATTCCCCCACAAGGAGACGAAGCCAGCATGGCGAGTTATGATGCACAAGGAGGGTAGAAAGTTTTCAGGCGAGCGATGTGAGTGAGCTGCGTTCTGCTCGATGTGGGACAGATTTTTTTTTTTTTCTGAGATCAAAGAGCATTTCGGCGACCCAACAACGAAAAAGAAAAGAGCAGAACAGATGCTAATGCAATGCGCTCAAGTGCCGGGTGAAACTTGCACGACCTACATTGAGGAAGTCATAAAGCTATGTAGGATCATTGACTCCGGGACGTCCGAGGAAGACAAAGTCAAGCACATTCTAAAAGGAATCGCCGAGGATGTTTACAGTTTCCTCATCGCAAAAGACACCTTGACATTTGTCGCCGATTTCATTCGCCATTGCCACACTTTCGAGCGACTAAAGACGAGGCGCATCACGCCGAAGTTCGGCAGGCTAGCCAATGTGACGACTATCGTGAGTGTAGACAGCAACCAGACACTTGATCTTGCATCAACGATCCGGCAAATAGTACGTGAAGAACTCGGCCTGTAAGCGCAAGTGGCACACCACCCAAGCACTCATCCCCCTTACCTGCCACCAGAGTTCGAGCGAAACGTTGCTTCATTCTCCTCGCACCGAATGGCGGAGGGCATTGAGGATTCTGATGCCACACCTCAGTATCAGCCATGTCTCTACAATAGAGGCCCTGCCTATCGCCCTGCCTAGGACAGCCGCGTTCTTATACTCAGGACCCTCAGCCGAACTACATCCCACTGTGGCAAGGACAGTACTGACCCTACTACCAAGATGCAACTTACGAAAAATACAATGGATTCCAAAGAGTGGCAGAAACCCGTTCTTTGGGTGATAACGAACTTCCTCGCCGACAGCAGCGGCCCAGGATTCGTTCCGATGAATATAGTATGAACCGTGACCGTCCCATGTGCTACAATGTGGTTTCACTGGGCATATCGCTCTGTATTGCCACCAACAATGCTGCGAATCACGAAGGACAATGGCGTTAGTTGACACTGTGGCGACTGTGTCTGTGATGAGCCTCGCCGTGAGAAACCGCTCAGGTCGCAAAGTCACGTTTTCATAGAACGATACAATCGCTTTTCTTGGTGTAGGCGGCGAGTGGCTTAATCCTCTTGGTGTATGTGTTGTCAGTGTTTCATTGGCTGGGAAAGTATTTGTATCCAAATTTCTGGTTCTATCTCGTTCGCACAATGGCATTCTTGGTGTCGATTTTCTGAAGCAATGCGGTGCTTCCGTCGGCTGTGGTACTGGGGAAACATCACTAAACAATTTGTTTCTACCATCGCTTTCCAAAGAAGACTACCGTGGCAAAGACACGAACACATTTAGTGTGATTGATGAAGTGATAGCACCATCTTGGTGCTTGACACCCGTTCGAGTCTCTTCCACAGCGGTTGATGCTGCTTGTGTTGATCTCATAGTGGGGCCTCTATGCAAGAACTGTTCTAAGAAGGAAATACTTGTGCCCTGTTCTCTTGTGTGCATGACAAAAGGAGTGCCAACATTGTGGGCGCTGAACTGTTCTGCCACGCCGGTTGTGCTTCCTCACGGGATGAAGATAGCTCTGTTCGATGAAGCCTCATGCAACTCGATAGCAGCACTAGTTACGGACCTCACCACCTCTTCCTCTCCTTGTGATATTCGCCATAATGAGGATCTAATGCTCGATATGATCAGCAAGACTCTCAGTACAATGGAACGGCAAGCGCTGGTGCAGGTCCTTTCTCGGCGTGTTGCTGCTTTCGATTTCAAACATGGAGATGCACCCCTTCAGTTACCTTCATCCCACGCTTGTCACAGAATAGACACCGGCTCTGCACACCCCATCCGCCAAAAGCCCTACCGAGTGTCATCCTTTGAGCGCAAAGTTATCGCCGAACAAGTAAAGGACATGCTGAACAAATGTGTCGTGCAAGAGTCGTCCAGCCCGTGGGTGGCCCGGTAATTCTTGTCAGAAAAAAAGATGGTTCCTGGAGATTCTGTGTAGATTACAGGTGTCTAAACACTGCCACGAATAAAGATGTATATTCCTTACCACGGATTGATGACGTCATAGATTACTTGCATGCCGCTTCCTGTTTTTCAATGCTTGATTTGCGGTCCAGTTATTGGCAAATAAGACTACTTTTGTAACTCCGGATGGCCTATTTGGATTTAATGTCATGCCTTTTGGCCTTTGTATTGCTCCAGCCACCTTTGAAAGATTTATAGACACAGTATTATGTGGTCTAAAATGGGAGATATGCATGTGCTACCTTGACAATGTTGTGATCTTTGGCCGTACATTTGAGCAACATGACAACCGTCTCAGTCTTGTTCTCGACTGCATTGAAAAAGCTAGGCTGGTTCTGAATTCAAAAAAATGTCGCTTTGGCGACCGTCAAACTTTGGTGCTGGGGCACTTGGTCGACAAGGATGGCGTCGGACCCTATCCTCGCAAGACAGAAGCAGTTAGCTCTTTTAAACCACTGGAGTCCGCACGAGAACTTCACTCATTTGTCGGCCTATGCTCATATTTTCGTCCTCTTATTCCACGATTTGCGGAGATCGTGTACTTGCTGACAGGCATCTTGGGACAGGATGCAACCTTCAACTGGGCACCAGAGTGTGACGCCGCATTCTCACAACTTAAGTTTGTACTAACGTCAGCTCCACTGTTGCGTCACTTCGATCCACCTTGCTAGACTGAGGTCCACACGGACGCTAGTGGTATCGGCGTAGGAGCGGTGCTTGTGCAACGTCACAATGGCGCAGAGCATGTCGTGGCGTATGCCAGCCGTTGCCTGAGTAAATCTGAACGCAAGTACACAGTTACGGAACAGGAATGTCTGGCAGCTGTTTTTGCCGTACAGAAGTTTCGTTGTTATCTTTACGGGAGGCCTTTTAAGATAATTACCGATCACCATTCGTTATGCTGGCTGATCGGTTTGCGTGACCCCTCTGGCCGCCTCGCACATTGGGCGCTGCGACTTCAGGAATACAACGTACAAGAGTGGCCGTCGCCACGCTGGCGCAGCTGCCTCTCCCAGATTCCTCTTGCGACTACCGACTGCGATGCTGAGAATCCCCCAGTGCTTCCGCACGCTTGTGCTTGTACCACGAATTTGGTCCCGCGGGGCAAAAGTTGTGGCTACTGGCACCATCACTGGAGCAGCAATGAAAATACGATGCCCATATGGCAGTGTACATATTTCGGACACTCTCCTTGTTGCTCGTGATGGCGATCTTGTAATATGTTTGTAGTTTTATTATTGTCGCATCTTTCAGTTTTTCGCCTCGTGGCAGTGGCGTTGCCAATTTCCGTAGGGCAGTTCCCAAGCGCTTTGCAACGTGGTTCGTGCACTCTTCTTTGTCAATGGGGGTGTCACAGTATACATTTGCCTCGCAGACTGCAGTGTAGGCCTTGCTGTCACCATCACTTAGGAAGCTGGTGAATCGCAGTGGAGTTTCATAAGACAAGATCCTCTGCCATATATTGACAGCTGCCGCAGGTTCCATTGCATGGGATGAGCAGTCAGTGTTTTTTTGGCAAACTGGAAGATGAAAAGCTCGCCATATCTCTTCATCCTCCCCAAGGTCCCTGTGTATACTGCAAGCATGGCAGTGGTTCGAAAGAACTTCAAAATCGAGGCAGAGCCCCGTGTCCAGGGACACGACTGTGCCCACTCCATTGTGGCTTTTATGACCTCTTTTCTGCCAGGTGCCATCAAACATGACTGGCACATCTCTGCCGCCGACTGCGTCCTTCGTGATGTTTCGTGCCTGGTGCAAGTTTTTGCTCACTGCCGTCATCGCCGCACCATTGAGCTTCTTGCAAATGCCGTTGAATGTCTTGTGATGCATCGGGCTCGGAAGACCGAGAATCGCACAAAATCGTGAAAGTTGGTCGTGGCCTGCGCCTATAGCACGTGCTGCCAGAACTGCCTTCACGTTTACAGCAAAGCTGTCACGTGAGCTGCCGCTGTCAAAACGAGCGCTCGTTCCTTGGTCCCCGGCCGAAGCAGTACGTCTCGACGTGTGCGTGAACGAAAGTGCAGATTCAGGGCAATCAGAATTTTGACAGCACAGTTCGAGGAATGCCGAAAGTCCTTTGCGCTTTCCAGCTGCCTCTCGCACGCCGAGCTTCCGTTCGCGGCAGGTTGGGCATTGCGCACCCGCCACAAGTGCCGTCAGCGCATCGATTTCGCAAAGCAGCATGTTCGCAGTAGCAGCATCTACCGGTCTACGTTCACTCTCGAAGAATCCAATCTTCCTTTGGGATGCACTGACGAATTCCACGGCAGCGGCTATTTCACAACCACTGTCGTAGGGTTCGGTGACGGTGTTAGGCCTACCCGAAGTCGGAGCGTCGGGGCGTTGGTCGGGGGCGACATCGTCGTTCACTGTCGCTTTGCGAAGCGTCCGACGCCGTTTCCCTCGATACTTGTGGCGAGTTCTGAACTTTCGATTATCTGAACTGCACTTCTTCGGGCTTGCCATGACGCAAAAATGCAGAGAAACGCAGAAAAACTCGATCGCGACGTCCGAGGCTTCGCTCTTTTGCCGGAGAGATAGGAGGGGGAGGAGCGTGGAGCGCACCGCCGTCCAATGGCGGCCTCGCACTGTGTGCCGCGATATTCAAAACGCGTGACGTACGCGTTGTTTTTCTCGTTTTTTGTTTATTCTGCGTGAAGGCACGAGACTGGCTACTAGTGGATTATCAAGGATACGGCCTTCGCAGCATGCGTGCACGATTGCAAATGGCGGCCAACGCGTCGTTTTCGCGACAGGACGACGCGAACTTCGCCGTTTTTCGCGACTTTCGCGCATTTCTCGCGTCACCGCTGCCCACTTGGAAGCATTTTTTGATAATTTCTCGTGCGAATTTCAGCTTGATATTTTCAGAAGTAATAGATTATAGTCCAAAGATGCCAATACAGCCGGAAAAAAAAAAAGCGAAAATTTTCCGGAAAACCGCGACTTTTCGATCCGCGTCTCCCCTTAACATCGTTATTTATGTTTACAATGTATGTGCTCAGCTGATGTCACTAGCAAGTGCGTGCTCGTGCGTGACAAGAACTCAAGTTTGTGATACAGTGTGCTTCATAGTCACGTAATAGTTTGGGCATGCAAAACCTGACAACTTAGCCTAATTACTTAAGTGCAATTTAGATTTACTCACGCGTCCTTGTAGACCTGCTGCATAGTTAACTCTAATCTCCACCTGCTTACGCGATCCTTCTCTGTTCTCGGCAGACGGAAGCACTGGTGATCCCTCCAGGTCTTCCAGCAAACCATCGGACATGACTCTTCCCGACATGAACCAGGTAAGACTCTCGTGACTGCAAGACAGGGAATGAAGATGCTTGTTATTGGCGGCTACACAAACGAGGAAGATTCGACAAATAATTAAGAATTGTATACTGAAGGAAATTATTGTTGCCTCAAAGGCAGTTCACATAGATTTCTCAAAATAAAAGCTTGTTAGCCCATCAAAAACTTGTTTCTTGTCAGAGGTTTAAATTCATTCTTTGAAGACACCGTTACTTTCATGAACCTCTCTTCACGTTGTGGGCTTCTGTACAACTCGGCTATAATCACTGTCTATATGCTTTCAGTTATTGATCAAATTACCCTGATGCTGCCATCTGCTAGCCTTTTGGTCAGCTGGGGTAGTGGTACAATTACCCTAGAAAGGCTCTTGCCCTAAGTTTTCATTCCTAAGAAAGGATAAATCTCTTATCAACTTAAAAAATTTTTTTTCTGAGAAATACATATGGATTTTAGAGTGGTAAAATGATTGATTTATTAGTTTATTTATTTATTGACTTCCTGTTACCCTTTGTGCTACAAGTGTATAGACGCAATATTAATGAGAACTAGCAAACAACACTGCCAAGGAAATTGTGGGGGACGTTATTAGAAGTAATTGTAATGTAAACTCGAAGAAAGAAAAGCAGACGAAGAGACAACTTGCCGTGGGCAGGGATCGAACCTGCGACCTTCGAATGATACGTCCGATTCTTTACCACTGAGCAACCACAGCGGCTACCCCCCCTTGTTTATAAGGTATATATGCGCACTTAAACGTGGAAGCCTCCTGCCTATTTGGCCGAAAGAAAAGTGTTCTACACTCGCTGTGGTGGCAACAGGTGGTACTAATGCAGTCACGTTTAATTGCACATGTACGCCTGATAAAGTGATTGAGGGGGATAGCCGCCATGGTTGCGCGGTGGTAGACATGAATGAGGCGCAGGCCCTCGCAGAACAGAAACGGTTGTTGGCTTGTAAGGCCTCTCATGGGGCCTGTGAGGTAATAATAAATAAAAAATAAAATAATAATATGTTCATCTAGCATTCGGCAGGCACATGTCGATGACATAAATTGTGCACTGACTTAAACAGCAGTCATGTTGAATTGGGTGCATCATTGCGCTTTTTGGACAACTTGAATTTTTTGTAAGAAATTGTGATGAAAGGGTCGATTTCAGGTCGCAAAAATCCTGGAAAACAGTCGTTACATTCAAGGAATACAGTAGTTGTATTAGCTATAGAGCCATAAAGCAAATGTAGTGTTGTAATCACACCAGAAAATTACTAATTCCTCATTAGTCTCATCATTACTGGTGGTAAAAGTTTCAGTTTCGATTGTAAGTTCTTCCCTCAGCCTTCAAATTCAAACCTATATAAAATAGGTCAACCTACAATCGTGCAAGTACAGTACATATGTGATTGGTGAAATTCATTCTAGATTTGATCTGTCATATCTGTAATCATAACGTCATGGTTTTACCATATTTGCTGCTGTAAAAACATGTCCCAATCAAATGTTGCATTAGGTCTGTTCGATTCACTTGCACCAATCATAATCGGTTCACGGCTGTGCACACGAAGTTCATAAATCGTGCAGCGTGAGTTAAGTGGTGCAGGCACAGCGCAACACCCGAAGCAAATGACTATGTGCTGACAAGGTGCAGGCCTTATTTCTGTTTGCTTAATTTACATTGTTCAACTAATGCTGACCGATGGCGAACCGCACATGTGGACAGTTTATGAGGCGCAAACATCTTGGAAAAACACACCACGTTAGTAAGGCGGATACGGCGCCTACGCCTAAGCGCTGTGTCGTCTGCTCAGCTGCACGCATGGCTGCACCAGGCCAGCACCGTCAGCGTAGGAGGTGCAGGAAAATTGTGAATCAGTGCTGCACCTCTTCTGCACCTTTTGAAACAGGGTTCAGAGGTCGTCAATGCTGCACCGCTGAAACAAATGACAAGGTGCAGTACCTCGTGAACTGGTTAACGTGATGCAGGTGAATCGAACGAACCTATTGACGTTGATGAAACCACATAGCGTCAGCGTTTGTGTGCCTGTTCCGAGTTTCAGCACTGAGTACCTTTTTTCTTTATTGGGTGCCAAGCAAACTGAGAAGGAGTTCTTGCTTCATGATACCTTTCTTAGTCACCTTGTTGCCTCTTCTGACTCGGTGTCCCTCGCATGTGTAGGAACAGTTTGTCCAGATGTGGCAGACCGTGTACAACCTGTTTGTGGGCCATCCGGACGAGCAGGACTTCTACCATGCTCTTGCTTGCACAGGTACGCCAGCCGTGTTGCACCGCTGTGTGTCGAGTTTCTGCAGCCCTAGGAGCGGTGCCGAAACAGTTTTATTTTAATTTTTAATTTTTTTGAAATATTTCTGAGCCAGTAAAGTGCCCTTCTGAACTACCCTATGGAGAGAATTATCCGAAACAGTCTTGTACAAGCAGGTATTGCAAGTGCGGCACTCATCCTTCTCATGCACCAACTACACCCATCATTCCAAACGAGCAGGACTGTGCCAGTCTGCTTACAACTTCGTTGATTTTTTGACAAAATGTGTAGCGCTCACAAACACAGTGTGGGAATTGAGGCTGGCCCGCCACTAATGCGTGGGCTTTGCGCCCATTTCTGCCGTTCTCATATCCGAACATGACTCTCCCCTCCTCCGCGGTTTGTTGCGCCGGGAAGCAGGAGCGACGTTAACCCCTCTCACCTGGTAGCAGATGTCAACTGTGGCGCCGTGCACAAAAGTTCTCGGAACGTTTCGCCCGCGCGTGGGGAGCAAATCAGAACTTTTCCGGGACGACGTAGGGTGAGCACGCATTTCTTTTCTGTCGGTTGGCTCCTTTTGTTTGGAGCTCGTTCAGACATCGCCAACGGTGCCTAGCACCCGCGGCGAACGCTCACCTTTCGTTGCACCTTTTGAACGCTAGGCTGAAGAGCGGTGCGGTGTCTTTGCCTGTGGTCTTACTACGCCGACCCATATCTCTCGAAGCCAACGCGAGCGGATTTTGACCTCACTCGAGCGACCGGGCCCTGTTGTCCCGATATCACTGTGAATCAATTTTGCTCACGGAAATGTGCTTGTGGCACTCTGTGCAGTACTTCTCGCCCCTGACGTGGATAAGCCTATTTGCTTTCCCACCACCCCTTTTGCAACGGGCTCTGTACTGCGTTTTTTGTGTTGCCGCATGCAATGAAGTGTTGCGACTTGTTTTGGGAGCAGTACCATGTTCTTGCCACGCTGCGCTCGACATTATGGTTGTCCGAACGTGCGTGTGCAGCGGCGATGGTTAACGCAGCCCTGCGGATCGCTAGGACCAGACCCACGCTAGTGGCTGTACTCCTTCGGGATACATGTACACTACAACGGACACTAGCGAGAAGAAGGAATCAACACTATTTTCTATCGTCCATGTTTGTGTGCATGCTATATTTTGTCAAAAAATGGACAAATACCAACTAACCTAGTCATTCGTGCTAGCGCACTACAGCATTGTGTTTCACTACCATTACATCATAGTATTCTTATTGCATCCTTGCATTCCGTTGCATTACGTTCTAATTGCATCATTATGTTCAGATTTTATTACATTCACATAGTGTTGTTACACTCCTATTTCACTATATTATCTTTGTACCATAACACTTCCATTTTTTTACTTTTTTCTTGCATTAAAGGCCAACTGCAACGAAATTTTACTTGGGCAGAAACAGCCATAAACATGTAGTATATATGCAGTAAGTTACAATAACGACAGTGAAAAATGTTGCAGTCGTGTCTTTAATTTATAATTGGTGCTGCTATTGCCAGGAAGCAGACGGCACAGAGCTCTAGCGGTGTGCCCAGGCAAATCGGACAGAACTGGATATGATGATTACTACAGAACGTCGCCGCATCGCTCCTTGTGAGCAATCCTCCCTGCCACTGCATCGCTTTTTCCTGTGTTGAAACCGCTTTCAATGCAGCGCGTTTGAAACGTGTCTGTGCCTTTGTGCTGCCTTGGCACCGCCTAAAGACAGTGCGTTTGAAACACGTCCTTGCTGCATTGAAGTCGTTGGCATGTCAAGTTCAAGTCAAGCAGCGTTTCTGAATACAAGGGTCAGATACTGCAAAACCACCAGTGGGAAACCGCCCGGACCAGCATTTGATGAGAGGCATGTTCACACAGCTCTCTTGAGTTAATATAGAAAAAACATACACACACTACAGGCAGCTTCATATGATGCAAAAAGTAGCGATTTCCAGGCTGCGAATTCGCTCGCAGTTAAAAAAACGTCAGGCTCCCGCCACAGTGGTTTGCGGCGTGCTACCAACACGTTGGAAATTTTCGCTTTGATCGCAGCGGTGGGAGCGATTTTTGGTCGAGACCAGTCGAAATAGGGCTGGCCCGGCCAAGCCGTTGATGTGTTTGTTTTACTAATGACCGATGCTGCACATTTTAAAATTAATTTAGATTAGAAAGTGTTCTTAAATGACGAAACACGCGGGCCCTTTGCTACCATTCACGGAAACTTAATGATATCATAATGCACAGATTATTACATTACATTTGAAAAATTCCGTAGCGTCTGCCACAAAGAACGGTGGCAAAAAATCGCCGCTCCAGTTGCAGAGCGAAAATCGCAGAGCATTTTCAGTCCATGTGAAACGAAACCGCCATTACCGGCGGTTGCAAACAGAGTGAATGGAGTGAACGAAACAATTTTTTTTTTGCTTCAATCGCAACATGTGAAACAGCCTTAAGGGGCGCGTCTGCAATGTTCATCAGGGTTCGTAGCGGTCCTTGAAACCCTTGAAAACCCTTTAATTCCTAGATGGCGTTTTCAAGGCCTTAAAAACCCTTAAATTTGTTTAGGTCCTTAAAAGTCCTTTAATTTTGTCAAAGTTCATTTAGCCATAATCTAGCAGACTTTTTTGTGCGCCTGGCAACTATATGCTCTCTAGCCAACAAACCATCCAATCCAATCCATTTCTCTAGCCCTATTGCAGTGTTGTAGTACAGTGTACTCTTTTAGTATACTGTAGTTGTGGTAGCGCTTGCATGGCTACAGCAGCAACGACACAGCTAAGCCTGGCTTTTTTGTGGAGACTGTGCAAGTGTGTGCGTATATTCACAGTCGTGTCACTCACGGTGGATTTATGCCGGGCAAGTATAAACTCCAGCTGTCTTGGTCATGCATTGCTGCTTATAGGGAGTGGATTGCACCTTGTATGTCAAACTGGCATCAGGCGAAGTTTTCCCATGACGAAAGAGCTTTGATATGTCATCTATGGGAAAGTCTGCCTTTAAAAGTCACATTAAAAGTATGAAACACATTGAAATCACAAAAGCGGCTACAGTCCATGATAACTTGAGTGTGTTCATGGTGCCAACCATACAAAATAAAGTACAAATCTTTATGCTGTAAGAAGTGGTGGTGTCATTTTCTGCGGCTTCAAGTGTTATTTTAGGTCCTTGAAAGTTCTTGAAAACCCTTGAATTTTTTGTTTCACTCAGGTGCTATGAACCCTGGTTCATGCTCAAGGAGCACAGAGCAGATGATATTTCTGTCATTCACGTCATTTCCGGTCAGCCGTATTGGCATTGTTCTTTCTAGTTTCGGTCTCAAAAACACCGTTTCGGTCTCAAAAGCACCCAGGGAAGCGCTTGTATTTCGAAGGCGACATTTGGCAGGCAGCACTACCTCTTGCTAGAGTATCCATATATTGACTTTTTGTGGAGTGCCAAATTTCGTTGCAGTTGGCCTTCGAATTCCCATTGCATCATTACACTCCCACTTCATTGCATTCTCATTGATTATCTTCCCGTTCCATTGTATTTTATTTTCATTACTTTATTATTGCATCCTTATACTCCCATTGCATGATTAAATCGGTTAATATATACAGTCATTGCAAGAACAATCACACTAACCCAAATGTCTTGCTTATTTTTGCTGGCATGCCGAGGTATGCACCGCTTTATGATTGCACAAGTGCGGTCATTGCTGGCACAATTTCATGGCAACAATCTTGTTGCTCATCTCGTTGCACAGTGTGAAACGAGGTATTCATAGCAGGTTAAAACTGTTTCAAAATCTGCACCAATGTAGTTACTAGCCCATGCTTTCCAGTGGCACACAATTTTTGCCGATATGGCTGCCATTGTCTTCGAACCTCGAAGAGCAACTTGTAGTTATAGAAGAATGGCTAGTTGGTACTGATCCATAATGTACTGCACAAAAAAAGGACAGAAACATGAAGTAGAGAAAAAGGACAGACAAGCGCAGACTATCAACTGAAGCTTTATTGCAAGAGTAACGCAATATGTAAAGGAAAGGATGAAAAGCAAGGGAGGGCAAAGGGGGGAGGAGAAAAACGCACAAGGGCCCAAGTCAGCAAAACCTAGGCCACATCAGGAATAGCATGCACGTCATACAAAATTTAGAAAGCTCAACTCCTTATCATGTATGGCCACAGAGGGAACACTGACACACAACTCAGTAATCTTGTGAATATGCGCAGCCTCTATAAGTTTGCCCACCCACTACATTTTTATGCCAAAACAACACAGAAGTCTCGTTAAAGAGCGGCACAAAGCCGCAGTCTCTACAGTCAGCTCCATGATGAAGGCCGGAATAGCCTTTCAAAGAGTTAAAATATTCTTGAAGTGTAACATTTAGACAGTGACCTGTCTGACCCACGTATACACACAATCGAGTATATATAGGTCAGACAAGTCACTGTCTTAAAAACAACAGTTCAAGAACACTAGCAAATGCAACATTGTCTTCATTAAGTTGCTTGCTGAACTTTAGTCGTGTGAATGTGCATATGCAGCTATGTGAGGCCTTTCTACTTTCGATCGCAATTAGGCTTGTGTGAATATTCGAATGCTTGAAATATTTGAACGAATAGTAGAGTGTTCAAATTCAATTTGATTCGAATTTTAAGTTTTAGCTCAAGGTCACAAGGCCCATGTGATGTATTTTCTGCATCCTTGCCAACCCGCCCTGCTTAGCTTCCAGTGGTTTCGTCGGGACGGGAAGAGAGAATGCAATTGTAGCATGTGACAAATCTTTGCAGCTTTCCTGGTACTGCACGAATTCTAAAAGTGTTTACGGCGGTGAATTAGTCAAGCAATAAGATTCTTTAGTGAATCCATTACATGGCTACTTGAAAAAGTGTTGCAGGGCTTCTTTAAATGAACATATTACCCTCAAATCGATTTATACTTTTTAAGCTTAGAAGCTTGTTAGGCTGGATCATATGCTCTAAGTATAATAAATTTTAAAATGTATGGTGACCCCGCTACTCACCGTAGCGAATGATCACCGCAGGTTCATGTTAGCGAGCCACAGGGCCGTGACTCCGTCACCTACTCCCGTGTAGCGCACCACTCCGTGCGCGCTCAACTAATAAGGCGTTTAGCGTGGCGCGGCAAAACAGACAGTGTTCAAATACAAAAATACACAACACCTCATTGCCTTTGACGGCACCCCGAACAACAGTACAACGACCGCTCCCGGAACGCGGGGAGCAAAGGCGCCCGCACACAGACGTTCACAATAAGGGGAAACCGCGAGCACGTCGCAGCTGGCAATGGCGAGCTTTGACACACCGGTCGGGAAAAGGTCCCTCGCGGCTATGCTGCGCACTGTCACATTGGCCACTGGGCCTGGTCGCGAGTGTTAGGGCAAACCTCGTACACGTAGGCCTACGGCAAGTGTGGCTCGGTGTGGTACGACCACTTCAAGCACTAGGCACCGCTGTGGGCTTAGCGTATGGTACCGAAGCTAGCACTCAAGTACACACGCCTGCCGAGGTGCCAAAGGCCACCCCAGGCAGGCTGCAGTCCGGCGATTGCCAAAGGGGACGCGGACGAAGGAAAACGCTTGCTTACCCAGCGCCAACCACGGACGAGAGAGCTCCCTCGGCATGCACGTAACACGTGCTCAACTAAATGACAAAATAAATGGGGCCACGTGCGGGCGCAGCACGTGTTACGTGCCGTGCCCACACGTGGCGCCATTTATCGCTATGCGCCGTGCCGTGCCCGCACGTGGCACCCTTTATCGCCATGCGCCGTTACCAGAGCAGAAAAAGCAAAAGGGTGTGGCCGTGTGGCGGAATGCCCGCGAAGTGGTTGAGGGTGCACCTCAGATCCCCACAAATGTTACATATTTTACTGGTCATCACTCGCATCTTACTGAAAGTCGAATCCTGCTACTACTCAAAGTTGTTTAGACTTTCTTTGAACAAAAAAATAACGCATTTGCGTAGAGGCATTATTTCAGTTTTAAAAAAATATTGTGCAGGTTAGTTAGGTAATAATAAATGTGCCCATTTTTCTTTTTATGTCGTATATATTATTCGACCATAATCACTATTCACTTTGAATTTGCTTCGAACCTAAAATTCACTATTTGCACAAGCCTAATCGCAGTGATGAAGTGGGAAAGTTTGTCAGCTACATCATGGCCCATTTTAAGCTGTCCCATCTCTCCCATTGCACACCTCGATACCCTTATCTTGAACTTCGTTACAGTGCAACACTAAGGATACACAAAAGGGATGAAAATGAACAACAATTTGCATTCATGTCTTAGTGTTGTGCTGTGATGAAGTTCAAGAAGAATCCTAACCAACTGGGAGAATCCCAGCTTGCTGTCTTGCTACTATATGCACTCGTAGGAACTGAGTTGCTGCAAATGGGCGAGATGAACCACGAGGCGAAGACCAAGTCGGACAATGCAGCAGTAGAGCATTCTGGTGGAGACAGTGCTACATATGGGGTGAGTTTAACCGTGGCACTTGTTTTTTGAACTGTACCTTGCAGTGCTGCTGTCATAAAGTGTGACCATTTGCGGCTGATTTTTTTTTTGGCTGCAAAAGAAAAAATGCTATGCAACAGGACAGAAGCGGCAACAGTCTTTCCTGGTTGAGAAGCCAGCTGTGGATCTGCCGTTGACCGAAGCAGCGATGATCACAAGAGTTTTAATAAATTCTCGATTATTATAGGGGCTAGAAATAAGCGCGTGCGCGCTTATTTCTTGCCCCTAGCAACCGGGACATGTGGTGTGAGAGAGTGTAGGAGAGGGTAGGTTCAGTGCTTCGCTACTCCTTCTCTTGTCGTTCGCTCTCTCTCTCCTCCCTGCTCTCCACTTTCCAGTCCGCTCCCACATCGCCCACTCTCGACCGTTCGCTGGCTGGGCGCCTCTCAAGAAAATCCAGAAATGTGTGCTTGAGACGCCGCTGTTAACTCCAACGCCGAGCTGAGAATGCTGGTTTTTTTTGTTCGCTTCATAGTATTTTTGAACCCTGCACACTAGCTACTAGAGCTTGAAACTCGTACTGCGTTTCTTGCGACAGAAAAATGCCACGTGCTGTGTACGGCGCTATTGGCTGCTCAGTGTGAGAAAGAAAAGAAAACATTATTCTTCTAATGCTGAGTTCTCATGTGCAAAACGCCGTTATGGATGCTACGCAATGCATTCACATGTCCTCGCAATTCCCTTCGCAGATGTGTTGGCATTTCTTTTTATATTTCAAGGCATTCCTTCTCTACCATGTGACAATGAGATGGAATGTGGACATTACTAGGAAGACACTATCACAATGTCTTACACTGTTTTCTGCAAGTTTCTGATTTGGACATTTAACAATAAAATTTTGCTAATCACATCTTTGACTAAAGGGATGTCAGAGATTAATAAATTAATGTAGTCTTTTTTAAGGACAAGCTAAGGTGCCTTGAGAGGAGTGTGAAAATTTTTCTTATCAAGAGTTCAGCTTCTTAGAAGCAATAGCATGTTAGGTGTATCACAATGTCTGCTACCTGAAAATGGTGGATGGAGTAGGCGAACAAGATGAAGGTAACTGTAAAGGGAGCATTTATTTGGTTCTGCATCATTAAATAAAAAATGGGTGAGACTTCAGGCACTCTCATTTTACTCGGCCTAATCTACAATGGTTGCATCCTACTTTTGCACAAATTAGCATGCCATAGCAAACAACGGCATCTTAACTGGCTGCACTACGATAAGCATTGTAACTTAATGCAATGAATATTTTGTATTCATTCAGGACCAGAACCGGCTGTCTGGCTTCCATAGCTCGGAAATCACAAGGTGCCCACTGTTGGTGGTCACTGCGAAAGCTGGTCTCAATTACGCAAGCGGGGCACAATGCGAAATGGGGAAAAAAGAAGAGAAATGACAACCCATGCGCAACTGGATGTTTACTGATGAGGCAACAGACAAATTGATATTAGCCACAAAGCAGTTTGAATTAAGCAGATTTTTTTTTGCACATTGAGGTTACAGTAAACCAATGAAACATTCTGACAACGAAACATTGTGAACATTGCTCAGTACATCCAAGCGATTGTCTCAGTATGAGTTTGCTGGTTTCTTCTGTGTAAGAGTTAAACCAACACATACTTGGTCTGATTCGCATTATGGGACCGCATCACCTCCCTCTATCCACTTTTGTCAAAGGGGAGGGGGCAGTATGGAAGCATCGGCCGCGAGCGCACCGACATGAAAAAAAAAAAGGAGACATTAACGGTCGCGAGCGCGATCGTGGCAAGCAGCAGCCGCTGGCAGTTGTGGCCCGGGCTTCGATCAGTAAACATGGTTTCTGTCGGTCTCCGCCTCTTCCCCGACGGGTTCTCAAGCTAGCCGCAGCTTCGAACCCCTACAGCATAGAATGATCACATTTTAGTTCCATGAATGCGAGCGGCGTTTACCTGTACTCTGTCGTGTTATCTCACGTGAACTAAGGTGAATGTGGTATGTACCTTCTAGGTTTTGCCTTTTATCTGATTTTTAACTCTGTCTCAAGTTTGAATGCCCCAGACACTCCTAAAATGGCTCAGTATACACATGAACCTCGTCATAACAAAGTTGCATCTTACACGAAAATAAGTTTGTTATAACCGAATTTTTTTTATAAAGGTGTATTTCTAACGCTACATTTATTGCAAGACTATTCTTCATTTACTTTGTTATAAACAATATTTCGTTATATCTGGGTTTGTTATAAGAAGGTATGAGTGTATTGGATTGCAGGGTTCTTGTGTGTTTTCATCACCGGAGCAGTAAATAGCATTGTTCACAGTTATCTTAGCTAATGTTTTGTATAAAACTGTGCATCGGACCTGGATAACTTTACGATGTGCAAGCATTCTTTGGTGAGGTCTCCGGGAAAAATACCTTTGTGTGCTTGCATGTTGCGGAAGATTGCCATGTTATTTAGCTCAGGTGCATAGTCCATGGCTAGTAGCATTCAGCCAGCACTGTGTGGAGCCCAAATCGCCGCAATTCACCACATGCCGCAGATGCACCTCTTCCTTTTTTTCTGTGGCAGCGTCTCTGTTATGGTTATCCTGATAATGTGTAGCAGCATGGCAGCTCAATAAAAATCTTTCCACATGTATGTATCTTAGCAAACTGCAGACCCCGCCCCCTTCGTAATTTGCTTAGAGAGGTGTCTTCTACTACCGTATATATCGACTACGATTACCCAATTTTTCTCATTTAGTGGTCCCATGCACGCTGATTAGTTGTAGAAAACATTGGCTGGCATTGGGCAGTGTTGGCTAAACGGTTTTTAATGGTGGCTAATGTTGCCTAATTGATAAATCTATAAAACAGCATTTAACACACAGGATAAAACAAAGAAGTGACACACACGATGCTGAACTAGTGTCACTAGTGTCACTTCTTTTTCCCTGTGTGTTTTATAGAACTTTATACGAACTCGCCCAATCTGCCTATCTTCTTTTGCCTACATGACGGTTTAAACTAATGATAGCCTACAACTGTTGGTATTGCCTAATTTTGACTAGATGATAGAATTTCCAGGAATACTTATGCAGTGTCTCAAGGTGCACTGAAGGGGTTTTCTACTTCAATATTTTTTTTCTTTTCTGCACACAGGAAGCTTCCCGAGACAGCAGTGCCACGGCGGCCACCGTTTCGTCAGACGTCTGGGACCGGCACTGGCACATCAGCTTCCAGCAATTCCGAGCGTGCCTGCACAAGGATGAACACCTGGCGAGCTTTTTTGACACCAAGACACCCGTGTCCAGCGCTCTAGAGGAGCTTCGCAGCAGCCGTATCCTGCAGCGGGCCTCCAGCACGCCTCCACTCACAGGTGCCATCAAGGTCTGATGAAGCTCCACGATTCCATCCGAGTGCTGTGTTGAGTCACTGCTCTCTGCCTAGGAGACATGATGGCCTGAACGCTGTAGTGGTGACAGTTCCGTGAGCGAGTGCTTCCAACTGTACCACACTTGCATGTGCCGTGCAAGTAGAAAAGGTGTAAATATTTGTTTGGACGCCAAATACTGTTTTGTACCATATTGTTAACGGCCGTCTACGACCTTGTTTACTAAATGTAAGTTTAGTGTTGCATGACTCAGTCACTACTGCGTCTTCTGGACCTGTAGGAGTCTCAGCTTTGCGAGCCTCGTATAAAAAAGAAAGACCCGGCAGCAGGCAACAATCTGATTCCCGAAGGATGAGACGGCCTGAATAACTGTACGGTTGGAAGGAGACTGCCAACAAACTGCCATGCATAGCTGAAGAATTGAACTGCTTAACTCTTCAACAAACGTCCTCACAGAGAACATGTTGGAAATAAACAGCCACATGCTAGCAGGAGGTCTTAGTTCACAGAGCAGGGCCGGAGGGTGCCAGTATGGTTGGAGTTTGGGCACGATTCGTATTTGGACTGGACAGTTTGCCGTCAGTTTGGCTGTTTACCAACTTCCCGAGAGCTCAAGTGCTTTGCTGGACTTGCGATAACTCAAGTTGTCTGCGCACCTTGAACTATCTCTTTGGTGGCCTGAGTTCTCTACTGTGGCACCCTAGGAAGTTTTGGGGATGATCTTTGTTCCATACATCGGCTCCTGTTGCAATACATTCTTTTTGTGACAACCTCCAGAGGCATGTGTCAAGGAAAAGGGGGCCACAAGTCGTAGCTGAACACCTTTTCTTGTATGGCTTGTCCTACTGTTCATTTCCACAGAGAATTGAAAAACTTTCAGAATTGTTAGTGTTGTGCTACTGGAAGGGGCCTGCTGCACCTCTGTGTTCCACACCGCTTCGCTACTTCCTGTATGAATGAATGTTGTGTAAAAGTGCTCTTTTGGGAGCCGAAAAAAGTGCCATTGACCAAGAATTGATTTTGCGGAGCAGATGGCCGTATATTTTGTGCAAGCCATGGTGCCGTCCTTCAATTGTCTTTCTTTCATGCACCGACGTGGAAGCAAAGAGTGCGCATGTGTATAGCGCAACTGTATTGCTCTGATGTGTAAAAGGATGTGTATAAAACTTCTGACCAGTATTGAGCTACCCGCACACGGCGTCTGAAATTTCGATGTAGGCGTTGCTGAAGTGGTGTACTCTGTAATTTGCACCCTGAGCGGTGTAAAGCTGCACGGTTACTTTATGCCCTCTGTGATGCTGAATTACGCGGCTTGCTCTTTTACACTATTTTTGGTGTAAAATTATGCTCTTTGTTCAATAACTTTGTCATGCAGAGGTAAAAACAATTGTTACTCCCTCTTTATTTTGATGCTGATTGCCCAGTACTTTACAGCTGAAAATTCTATGAGACTCTCGAAGAAGCTGTAGCGCCGCTGACGGGGGTGTCGTAGCATTGTTGAAAGGTGTGCAAGAATGATGGTGAAAAGACGGCTGTGGGGCAAAAACAAAAAAATATGATTGCATACAGGAGGGTGTAAAAGATCCGAGACTGCACTGTGTGAAAATGACTTTCTCAATTTCTGTGGGCGTTGGTTTCTTTTTTAGCACGTTATCTCGCACTCATTTAGTTGAACTCGACGAAGGCAGTTGTACTGCAACATGAGTCTTTTCCTGACGCAACAGTAATCTTCGTCTGACTTGAATGCTTTTTCTTTCTTTGACACTGCATACCCCAGTGACATTCAGGTCAGGAATTGTATTTGCGCTTCCGTTTAACATCATGGCATTTTTTATATTAGAGAAGCGAAAGAGTTTTCCGAACAGAAACTGCAAGTAAGCTGGGTGACTGTTATTGTTCTGGGACAAACAAAAAGACACCACAGAGAGTGTGTGTGTGCGTTTTGTGTGTGTGTGCATGTGTATGTGTGTCACTTGCAACTGGTGACATAGAAGCGACACAAAGTAACTGATGTTTGCACCGGCAGGCGTTACATTCATCTCGGTGAAACGTAGGCGTGTGCAAATATTCCAGCACTTCGAATCTTTGAACAAATAGTAACACGTTCAAATTTAAAGGGGCTCTGCAACACTTATTCAAGTAGCCACGAAATGGTTTCAGTAAAGGAGCCTACTGCCTCACAAATTCACTGTCTCAAACATTTTTAAAATCCATCCAGTACGAGCGGAGTTGCAAAGATTTTTCACACAGTGCTATGTCCCGACAAAAGCACTGGAAGCTAAGCAGGGAGCGACAGCACGGAGGGGGGGGGGGAATCACAAGTACGTCACGTGTTACTTGTGATCTCGAGCGCTTTTTCTTTGTTTTTTCCTGTTTTTTAGAGTATGCAGCTTTTCACTGACCAAGTGTGCCATGCTCAAATCACTCAATGGCTGATACAGTGGCTGCAACGAGAGATTTTTGAGCTTGTTCCGTCATTTGTCGAGAGAAGAGACGGCAGTTTCTAGCTGACTGAGAATTTATTGTGAATTCCAGGTTATGTGGTTATGTGGTCCAGGTTATATTTAGCTCGCGTGTTTTCGGGAGCCTCTACTACTGATTAGCAGCATTTTCTGACGATGCTCTAAAAGTGTTGCAGGGCCCTTATAAATTATCGGAAATTTCGAAGTGTTCGAACCGAACGAGTAGGAATGCATAATGTATTAATCTTCCTGTAAACTCCTGTAAAGGTGATTTCACTACTCTTGAAGGGTGCTATACCATGAATACACATTTCCAGGGAAAGCTGCACTGCCGCAAAGCCCCACTTTAGAGTAAATGCACATACACTCAAACCTCATTATAACAAAGTTGCATCTTACACAAAAATAAGTTCGTTATATCCGAAAATTTGCTATAAAGGTTTATTCCTAATTCTATATCTATTGCAAGACTAATTTTTATTTACTTTGTTATAACCAGTATTTCGTTATATCTGAGTTCATTATAACCGGGTTCGTTATATCGAAGTCTAAGTGTATTACCCTCACATCATTTTTTCCTCATTTAAGTTTAAACTGCCTTACTATAAGGCCTAAATGCTCCAAGTATAGTAAAATTTAAATATGGATCATGTTTTACCTGTTATCGCTAGCATTCTACCGAAGTCAAACCTTGCTGCGATTCAAAGTTGCTTTGACTCTCTTTTAACAAAAAAAAAACGACATTTGTGCATGCCCTGTTTCAATATTTTAAAAATATTATGCAATTATGTTGGGTCGTCACTTATATGCTCATGTTTCTTTATAATATGCGACTTACACTACTCAAATTTAATTCAAAATTATTTGAACTAAATCACTATTTGCTTCAAATTAACTTTGTACCTAAAATGAACTATTCGTACAAGCCTAGTGAAATGCCTCGCCATTGTGACACCTTTCATGTCTATTCATTCCGCCATCACCTCGTAAAAGAACTGGACGTTCTATTGTTGCGCGTCTCGTCTGTTCACCGGCTTTGCGATGCAGTTGCACGGCTGACAAATCCAGCAGCGCGCGACTGAGCCAAGACTGTCGCATTTCAATCAAAGCTAACATTCACGACCAACTTGGTCGCGTCCGCTGCTAGTTGCCGATGTGATGGATGTGCATTTACTAACGGGTCAGAGCAGTTGTCACTTTTGAGGCGCTTCCACATGCAAAATTCCCACGCGACCTACAGTGCCAAGTTGCGGAGCTTCAAATGCGGGAATGACCACATGACATTTGGAGACAACTCTAAATACTCATTGATACGGAATATGTTGTCCTTGCACAGTTCATAAGAGAGCTGTTTGAGACAACATACTCTGTATCAATGAGTAATTGAGTAGTCTCCAAATGTCACGTGGTCATTCCCACATTTTGAAGCTCCGCAACTCGGCACTGTAGGTCGAGTAGCAGTTTTGCAACCTGTGCGGTGCGCCCTATTTTTCAGCTTTTGTTTCTTTCTTCTTTATTTTTTATTGATAATGGCGAGAAGAGGGCCACAAATGTCTATCCTGGCATCCCGCATCACTCACGAGCTGTTCGTTCACGTTTCGTACTCTCTGGAACTGCCCATCTGTTGCCTCCAATTTGACTGGTAGGCTGCTCAATTTCGCACATTTATATTTGACGTATTTTAGATAATTATGCTCACATAAGTGTCAACTATTTTGGTAGTGTCCTTAACGTCTGTGTGCTGCATCTGTATTTTGGGTTGTGCACCTTGACTGCCTGGGTTGCCGTTGTGACGGCCAATTTAGACGAGGTCTGTTGGAGTAGGCTGCAATGACAAGGTTGAAATGTTGCCTAACACACGTTCCACTGACGTCAAACTTTTACATGCAATTGGAGCTTGACTGCATTTTATGGTTCAACACACCAGTTTAAGAAACTAACTTACTTTGTTTTTACTGAAGCATTTTCAGTAGCGTGAATGTACAGACTGTAACATTGGAATGCGAAGATCGTAAGCTCTTTAGTTGGATACAATTTTAGGAGTTCACGGTGTTTCTTCTGCAATGGCGGATGCACACAAACCTGGACCAATGGACGCGCACTCCATAGTGATGTTAAAACTGTGTGCAATATGTATAATGGTAGCCTTGTAAGATTTAACACGTAATTTTATTTTGAGGATTTTTTGTGAATTTATAGCTACAGCTATGTTTTAACTATGTGTTAGCCAAAAAAAAAAAAAAGCTTCATTCGGCATGTGTGCTATGCTAATGCAGATTAGAAAGTTTTGCTTCTCTTTAATCAAACCAGTGCTTTTTTTTTATGCGGATTAGAAGGTGTGTGTCGGTATTACGGATACATGCATGTCGCACCTAGTGTGTAGTGTGGGTGACCCATGTGCTCCGATTCAATACAAAATACTTGCAGCTCATCAGGCTGGTGTTGTAACGAGGTCTATAAATATCGATGGGTCAGTAATGCATTGTTGTGGAGAGTGTTATCATTTTGCTTGCACTTGTTTTCTAGTAGTTGTTTCGACTGCACAAATTACTGGTTGTTCTGTCAGCGAATGATCTTGTTTACACAGTGACTGAAATCCTTCACTCTGATGTGATCAATTAGTGGTACTTCACTTACACGCTTACAAGGTCATGTAATTTTGCCCACTTCACCGCTCACCTTTTCACCGAATTAGCCACGTTACTCCCATTAAGTAAAAAAAAAAAAAAAAAAAAACAGGGAATTCAGTTTTCGTGGTGCATCCGCAGCAACGCTGCTGGCGTTCGTGAAACATGTGTTGAAATGTGTGCTGCCTAGGATGTGTTTCTATCATGCTGCACTTTTTAATACAACTGCCACAAGCAATCACCAGTGGTTGGGGACGACTAGAGATAGCGAGCCTCTGATGGAAAGTTTTTGCTTTTTCTGCTAGGATCTTGAGGGTGATGAATTGGTCCTCTTCAAAAATGGTGTAATTTTCACCGAAATTTAGTTCTGCAAGTCTGGAAGTTACACTGCCAAATATTTGGAACTGGAGATTATGTGAAAAAAAATGTTCCAAAAGCCAGGGCAATTCGTATTGAATGTTTCTATTCCTGGCGCGACTCAACAGCAGATATAACGACACACACACGTGGCGCCACCGATGCGGGTGGCATCGTCGGAGCCCAAAAGGCAGCGAAAAAGGGACGACGCATCCTCCTTAATGCTGCAAACATACAGCTGGGGGCCACTGTTAGAATTGAGTGCAGGCTGATTATGACAACTTGCGATAGTTGGGACTATTTTGCTTGACCTGCTTTTTTTTTAACTTTATATTAATTTCACGTTCTGGTGGGGCACTTGAAAGACGGTCTTAGTAAAAGCAGCCCTTTCTTGTTTGTTTGAATAAATGTAGATTAAAACTTACAAGTTATGAAACCCATCCAGGGTCCAGGAATTTACAAGCTCTTGTCATTAAAGGGGCACTGAAAAGAAACTGAATCAGTTTAGACGGACAAATTGTACGCTGTGAACTCTGATGTCTATAATTTCACTGTCATACGTTTATTAATAGAGGGGAAAATCGGGCTCAAAATTTCATTTTTAAATTTCACGCTGGGAATTTCCACCCGTGGCGTTGCAGATTTCATAGTGTATTTATCGTATTTTGGCGCTGTTGGCTCAAAGAAATTTCCCCAGACTTGGTCAGTCAAGTCTGTGGCCCCTTCAGAAGTCAATGTACTTCATTTTTAGAGATTAAGAACTCTGCAGGTCCCGGTAGGTGCCGTCAAAATATGTCGTGTCACCGCAAGTGCTGTGGGAATTTCGAGGTGGCATCACCACCTGCATCTTCCTTTTGCACATTTCTCGCTTCTGGACCGTCCTCTCGCAAAAAGCACGGTGTTTTTGATATCGTGAAATAGTTGTTTACTAATGAGAGCAAAACGCTTTTGCTTTTTAGTGTTTTTGTGACCAGGATTTTCAGAATGAAAAGCTAAAAAAAAAGACATTGCTGGAAAGTACACCGGTGCCATGTTGAGGCTGATGGCCATATGCGCATTTTCATGTGTGGCTAGATTGGCGAACAGATTACACTGGTGCAGAAGACTGAGGTGCAAAAAACATATCGTGAAGCAAGAAGAGCAGGAGAGAAGACAGAACAGCGCCTTCTCACCTGCTCTTCCTGCTTCACAATATGTTTTTTGCTCCTCAGTCTTCTGTACCAAGTATGCACCAGCCCGAAAACAAGTTCTTTTAGATTACACTGGTATTTTTTGCACTGGGGATTTTAAAAAAGTATTTTCGAATCACACGTGAACCAAAGTGAAGGAGATATGTAACGCGGTGTCTGTGTCTCAATGAAGGTGTTGACCTATTCTGTGTATGTGTGCGTGCGTAATTTGAATTGACCCTCCAACATTTTCTCAAACAGGTAAAGAATACGCTGCCAATCAGCACTGAAACAGCCCGCAGACATCCGAGCCAAATATTATGGCACTGCGCGCTGCATGAAAATTTGCAATCTCATTTCGAAAACTGACAGAAATTGCCTGCTCTCTCCTTGGCCAAGTGAGCAGCAAGTGGGTGTGACACAGTCATTGACTGACGTCGTTATCAAGGCCAATATCCCTTCTACCCCCCCCCCCCCCCCCCCCTTGTCCACCCTTGACTCCCACCTTCACCTGTGCGGCTTCCAACTTGGCCATTGAGACAAAAGACCAAAAAAAAAAAAGTCATTTACCCTATGATAACTTTCTGTACCTTTGCTCGTGCTTGACATATTCAAAAAAAGTTTATGGCAGAATATTCATGAGACATTGAACTTTTAGA
Organism: Rhipicephalus microplus; assembly: GCF_043290135.1. NCBI lineage: Eukaryota > Metazoa > Arthropoda > Arachnida > Ixodida > Ixodidae > Rhipicephalus > Rhipicephalus microplus. The sequence continues at coordinate 116,600,136 of NC_134706.1, forward strand.
GCGAGTTAATTCGATAATTACCTCGAAAAATGTTGAAGGGACTTTTAGGTTTCCCTAAATGTGTTGATATGCTGAAAACCCAGTAGGGAAAATTCCAATGATAAATAAGGGCAGAAGCATAATTGAATACACTGAATAGGTTTTTTGCGATACTTCGTTTGCATGGGTCACACTTTGATTGCAGATACACCATAAGAAAACTCCATTGACTTATGATAATCATTTAAAAATTATATAGCACTTGTATTTCAAGTAATAGATAATGCCGGTATGTGGAATTATTTTAAGAGCATTGTTCTGAATATGATTGTGGACAGTTTATCAGGCTGACATGGAAGAATGCAATGCACATTACATGTGCACAAATAGTGCCATCAACCGTGGCATCAAATGTTAACTATGGTAATGTTTCCAATGCATTAGAGGCACTTCATCGCATAGCAAAGGCATAATGGTTACCAAGCAAGTAAAAAAATTGTTTTTTTGTGCAATAAAATATAGTATGCACTGTTCTAGAATGTGCATTTCGGTATAACAGTGCTAGAACTAAGTGTTTTTGTTTAGCAAAGCTTGTTCCCAAACAGCAGTTTGGATGTACTTCAGTTCACTAATAGCTCAGTGAATTTGTTAAAAAACTGGTGATCTATATAAGGCAGATTTTTAGGTCAAGCAAGAATGCCATTTAGGTCAAGCAAGAAGATCTGAAAGAACCAATAATGTACTGTATCGAACTCAACAAAATGCTGAATGGATGTCATTGTAAGATTTTAATAAGCCTTACCTTAAATGGCTTATTGCTAGGCTCAGTCTACATTCACATAGGACCACTCTTGTATGATACTCGCTTGTCTATTGGTATGCTAATGTTGTCGTTCATGTCTTGATTATTGGTATGCTAATATTGCTAGTCGTGTCTGGAAAACTTAAACATTGTCCCATTGAAATAGAATGCCGGGCTAATGACACCTCACATTATTTACTCGGATAGATGGCCTAATTGATCCACATTAGTTTACGTAACACTTTTTCATTGATATGCTTCATGCTACACAAGAAAAAGTTCCATCGCTTGATGATGTATGAAAACGCGGAACTTCACAAGTTTCTCAATGATCTTCATGGCTTGTGTATCGTCGCAGCCCGCAGCGGCAGGTCAGAGCTCTGACATTTTCTTCGCACGTTCAGGTTACGAATATTGAACGAAGGCGCAAGCAATGTGTGCAGCAGACTTGGGGAAAAACGAAGTCACTTCGTGACTGTGCACGTGTTAGTGAAGCCTACCTACGCACCTTTTGGCAAGTCTTGGCAGCAATGAATGTTACGTCATTTTGTTGAGAAGTATCGACACAAGCCACACTTGAACCATGCACAAGAATGCATGGAAACAGCGAACCAGTCCTGTACAGTTGCGTGCATCACGCAGGTGCAAGCGCTCGCTGCAATAAACCGAGGCGTGGCTTCAAACTAGATCTTAGATGTCATTCCTAAGCTTGTGTCATGGCGTTTTGGGTGCACATGTTACAGCTCGCATGAAAGATTTCGTCAAAAAGACTTTTGCACGGCCTCTGCTCAGCGGGACAGATGTATTGATAAGCATATATTTTATTACAAGATACACTCTACGCATAGTTCATGTCGTTGAATAGGAATTTCAGCAGCACAACAAGTAGAATGTTCACTAAGATCTGTTGCAAAGTATCCAAGAAACTTATGAACAGGAGTCAAACTTGGTCTGATCTTATATAATGTTGTTTATGCAGGCCTCTCCTTTTAATCCAGTCTGAATTTACATCAGCATAGAACGCGACTGAGGCGTGGGAGCCAAAGTTGCCACGTTGAGCAGTTTTACGTAAATCTCGTAGTGACCGTTATATCGTAGACTTCCACGTATCTAGTCAAGATCACAGAAGGGGTCATCGCATGAAATTTCGACATTTTAATTGTGCATTGCAATGCGTTCGTTGTGGTTGAGAGCCTGTTATTTCATTGTTATTTTATTCTAGTTGAACTGCACGCTATTTTGACGACACGGACTTGCAACATAATAAAGTGTGTTCTGCTCAACCAGTGTTGTGTACTGTGTGCATGTATTGTTTTGCTTTTGCAGGTGCGTCACTTCTTGACATTACGTGAGCTTTACCAAAAGTACTGTCACTATTTGCATATCAGTGTTAAGTTGAAAACAATTGTACTAAGTGTAAAAACTGACATTTCATCTTACATGTGGCAGGACCGTACAGACAACCACGAAACGTGTACCAGGCATGGGAATAATAAAAAAAGCCCCAGCACTTCATAGTCTCAAGCTGTAATAGTGCAGTCCTTGTAGCCTAGCTGCGTGATGTTCCAGTAAAGTAGAACATGTCTTAAAGGGGCCTCGCACCTGCATTTTACGCGACGAGTTCTCTATTAAGTGTAGTTCTTGTGTCATCTCGAGCATGATGTGAAATTGTACAAATTGTCATCGTGAAACAAAAGTTCTAGTTACAAATTTGACATAAAAGCAAATTGCAAACAGACGTGTTCTTTCATACTTCGCTCACCTAGCAAGGACTAAACCAGGTGTCACACAATCACTTTGGATCGCGAAGGGTTCTGATGCTGATCGAATTTCTCAATGGTCATTGGCTGTTTTATGCACGCTGCGACAGGATGCCAGCCATTCTTGAAAAACTTCATCTCGGTCAGGCTTTCTTGCGATAAGGAGTGTACCCTGTGACACCAGTATTGTGATGTTTTCAATCGAAGTGCATTCATTACTAGCAAAAATGTGCATCAATTGGGCCTTTTCATCACACTTTCTATCAGTGTTTTCTGGTGGACTATCTTAGTGGAGAACGAGTAACGACATGTCTTGAGCATTTCTGAACACTACTCTTGATAAGGATTTTTGTTGTATTGTTTTCTTCTTGCAAATACAAAAAGAAATAAGCTTGTACACACTAATAATTGTTGCTGCTAATTTTTTTGCATTATTGCAAACTTCATTCTATAAATTGTTTTTCTCTTGTGCTTAAATTCATGTCAGTGTTACAAGATGGCACCGCTTTCTATTAAAGGGCCAATCTCGATGCTATTTTGAAAGTGCATCGGAGATTATTTAGCAGCAAACCTACAAGACAAGTAATAAAGCTTTTTATTGATGTTCCACGCTGTGGAATTAACAGATGTAGTAAAACTTGTCTTATGCCGCATGTAAAGCATTATTACCACATCCTTCATATCAAACCAGTCAAAGCACACCAGCATAAACACACATTTGTTGCATGCCTCGCATCTGCTGCCTACAATTGTCGGCACGCAGCGCTGTACTTGGCACAGAAACCAATTTCTGGATCATCATCGGGTGCCACAATAAACAAAAGAGAAATCAATACAGCAGGCATAACTCGTGTAGGACTCTTAGTAATGATGGTAAATTTCACATTTCTGATGGAACCCATCTCCTCTATACTTTTGCGGGAGGCTGTACGTGTCATTGCTTACTGCAATTTTACCGGAGTGTTGAGAAAAATTGCCTTCTCGTGTAATCGTACAAGGCTCTGCGCATTCTGCACACTGTTTGTGTTTGCTGCTTTGGCCGCAAGCATGGGAAATGTAAGGTCCGTTCGATTCATCTGTACCAATCAGAACCGGTTCACGGCTGTGCACGTGAAGTTCAGAAACCATGCAGCGCGAGTTCAGTAGTGCAGGCACAGCGCGACACCCGAAACGAATGATGATGTGCCGACAAGTTGCAGGCTTTATTTCTGTTCGCTTAGTTAACACTGACCGGTGGCAAACCGCACATGCGTACAGCTTATGAGGTGCAAATATCTTGGCAAAACACATTGCGTTAGTAGAGGCGGGCACGGCACCTACGCCAAAGTGCTGCGTTGTCTGCTCAACTGCACGCGGGGCTGCACCAAGCCGGCACCGTCAGCGTAGGAGGTGCGAGAAAATCGTGAACCAGCGCTGCACCTTTTCTGCGCCTTTCGAAATTAACGGCAGCGTTCAGAGCTCGTCAATTCTGCACCGCTGAAATGAATGGCAAGGGGCAGCATCTCGTGAACTGGTTCATATGGTGCAGGCGAATCTAATGAACCAGTACTAGTTACACCCACCCTTTGTGCAATACCCCTCACGGGGAATTTGAGGTATTAATAAGTAAACACATTATAAATAAATTAGTTTTCAACCTTGATGTTCTACATGTTTAACAAAGCTGCTTCATTACTTCAATACTGTGCTTTGTAACAGGCAATCTGAGAAGACGCGAATGATTGACAACGAGTTGCTGGTTGTGTGTTATAGCATGATCCATTTCACTGGCCTCCCATTTTTTTTTACAGAGGCCTGCTTTCTGTACATGTTTTCATGCACAGTTTTGTTTAGAAACACCTAGATATCAGTCTTTAGTAGTGAGAGATTTTCTGTTGCATGAACGTGGCATGCTATATCTGGCACTGCGTCGCAATGCAAAATGCAAGACAGTGGGAGAGTAACTATCAGTTTCTGTGGGGCCACAAGACACAGCTTCAGAGTCCATGAGATATTACGGCCTCTTGTTGATGCAGCTTGTCAAGTAAATGCGTTATGCTTACTGTGATGCCTCATTGTACCTGTTTGTTTCGTGCAGTCCTCTTATAACAAGTGCTGCTTGTGGGATGCCAGAATGTTTATCGACAAAAGTTTGTCTCTACTCGCATGTGTATTGAGCAAAATATGCAGCACTGAAACCTCGCTGTTTTATCGAGTCTTTGTTAGCAATTCTTGGCAACAATTTGCATTCTGCAGGGCCAGAAAAACATACAGATAGCATGAAGAAATGTAAAACGACATTGCGAGAGGCACCACTTACGTCTTTCTTGCTTCTTTTACTCAAGAAACGTGGCGTTCAATGTTTATTCTATATTGATAATGTTAGCTTACAAAAAAGTGTGTACAAGATTGGTGATGCTCAAGGAGCCTCAAAGTTAAAAGCTGTCGGGGGGGGGGGGGGGGGGGGCCTTTCGCACCCATTCAAGATGTGAGCGAAAAAAAGAAGATATACATCATTCAGTGGTTACAGTATCTTCGGTGAGAAAGAAAATGAACAGTGTGAAAATAAATACAAAAGCAAAAATATATGTTGAACAGACATAAAGAGAAAGGTAACACTGAAAAAGAAAAACAATCAGGAGTTGCAATACAATACGAATCAATGCGTATTAAACATTGTATGCCTTGCAATGCGGTTTTCGGTAATAGGTTGTAATGGTTAGCAGGTTGCGTGTTTGTTTTTCATGGCATTTTTTTGCATATACTGGAGATGCTGTCAACACATTGCCACCATATAGCCCTTGTCACTTTACTTCGAGGTTTCTGTAAAAAGACGGGAGCGCCGCTAATCAAGTACCATTGAAGCTGAATGTGTGAGCGGGCAACGCAAGCAGAAATGCGGGATCACTAAAAAATGTCAAATTTTTCTGAAATCACAATCATTTGTGTTCCTGCTTGTGCTGCCATTTTCTTCTACGTTTAAGCTTTACGATAACTATCATAATTATATTTTTGTGACAAATGTGCTAATCAAGGCTGACTGCCATTTCGTGGTGACATGTATGTTTGTTAGCTACGAAGAAACCTCACTCTTAAAAATTAGACATGCATGAATGAAATGTCAGAAGGTGGAATAAAAGTGAGTCCGAAAGAGAATCGCTGTTGTGTTGGAGCAATTATTGTAAATGTACTGCTTATCACAAGAACAGTATTACAGATATTACTCTAGCATTGCTTTGATAACTCAGTTGGCTAACATCATTTCATTAGCATATGTGTTAGTTTTAATACTGAATGATGGGCACATTTTGACTATTCCCATCAAATGAATACTTCAACAGACACCATTCTGATCGGGAGGAATTGTTGAATAAAAATTGACACCGTATGTGCATGTAATCTGCAAATGTCATCAAAAGACGATAGTCCTGCATGCGGAGAGAGTGAACAAAACATTTATTTGATGTTCTGCGCAAGAAAATCGGTGAATGGTATTCCGGAGGCGCTGCATTAGAGTGCCTCGAGAGTGCAGCGGAGGCGAACGAGCTCATCAAGTCACGTCACACGTGAGACATGAGTGCCATCTGGCAGTTTCTTTTGAAAAACAAAGCGTGTGGCCGTGCGCGCCCGTCTCAGAGATAATAAGAAGTAGAACGCGAGGCGACTGGCAGGTGCCACCACCATCTCATCTTAGCAAAGCGTTGGAAACGCTCTCCGTTCCATGCAAGCGTTGCATGGTAAGCGCAGTGTGATAAGCGCTATGGTCCTTGAAATTACTTATGTATGCGTTTTCTAGTAAGAGATGCATATGCAGAATATATGCGTGTTGTTATAGTGCCCGAGACATGTGCAATAATTGCTTTTTAATTGACAATTGCACAGGCATGAACGCTCAACCTTGAGCAACATTGGTGGTCGCTGCGGATAGGGTGGACCGTTTCAAGTATCTGATGCCTGTAAGAGTGGACAAACAGACAAATGTACAGACAGACAGATCAAAATTTTTGCGTTGAAGGTCCCCAAGAAACAATCGTCTTTAAAAGATGAGGACGCCAGCTGCAGGAAAACAAAGAATGTGAAAAACAAGATTGTCTACGAGGCCTCATTCACACAGATAGTGATCAAGGCTCCCAATCTGGGTGCGGGAACGTCATTAAATTGTTTATCCTGTCGTGTACAGCATCCTTGTCTTTACATTGAACCATTAAAATCACAAAAATAATCTTCCCCGATCTCTTAATTTTCTAGCTGAATTTACATGAGTCGGACTGTTAGAAAATGATGCAACATTATTCAAGTAGAGCAGAATGCTAGAAAACTGATGCATTCAAATTGGGGACTAGCCCAAAAGTCCCGGGGCTTTGTAGTCTGAAGAATTCGGTTAGGTTGCTTCTGGGAGACGTGTTGTCTAAAAGACGTGGTTCGAGGGCTGCACGAGGCTCGTGAACCCCCTCCGTGGCCGCACAGCCGGCACATGGCTACCTTCTTCCCGTATAAGTATTTTTATTTCCTTCCTAATGTGTTCATGACATGCACATACGTAACTGGTCTCAAGGATTTTTTTTTTTATGAGTCACCTCGTGCAGTCGCTATGTGTTAAAATCCTAAGCACAGAACAAGAACTCCATGTTTCAGAGTTCGTGTCGTAATTTCAGTTGTTCTGGAGATCGGTACCAGTATGTTTCCCAATACCTTATGTCAAATCTCCTTCAGATATGATATTAATTAGAACTGACTAGTTTTCATTAATATCGTGTCTAACATTTAAAAACGAGGCCTTAAATTTCCCACTTTTCTTCAGATATGATGTATGCGTGAGATATGGGAAGAGCCTTCTTTGAAATGGCAACACTGGCTGACATTTTGTTTGAACATTTGTTGTAGCAGAAAACACTTTCAGTTGTATTTGTGAATTATTTTTCTACAATACCAAAAACATAACTCTCTCTGTAACAGGGGGCTTCGTTAATGTTAAAAATACAGAAACAAAGGGCATGTGGTATTGACATAAACTTTCCATGATGCAAGACGTTATGGCAGCTCATTTTCTCGGGCTTAGTGCTGCATTGGCCTAATCATTCAATTGATCTGATCGAAGTACCGATGCTCGGCCTGCATCTTTAAGAAGCGTCGTCATTATCCCTCATATGGTATATCGAAAGTGTAGTTTGCACTGAATTAAAATGAAACCCACCTCTTGTGTTATCACAAGTGACACAACTTAAAAGAGCTACATGCAAGATCATGCTGGACTTCTCAGCTTTAGATAGGTACATTTTTTTTCTTGTATAGATGGACCACATTGTTTGTGAATGAAGCCAAAAACTGAAATAGGCATGTTTCGAGACGTTCCTGCGTTCACAAGTTCAGCATACAAAAAAAAAGTGTTCCAGGTCTTTTATGTCACGCTGATTAGCCAGCACTGGCGTTTCAACGTAAAGTTCAAGAACATGGAAGTTTCATTTTTGTTTGCTTAGTAATCAACAGCACACAGCAAAATTAATAAAATATGTGCAGCCATGAGCAATAATAGAACACTGTAATTATATTCTAAATGTTGTGAGATCTACGCACTATTGGCAAGCGCAAAGGCGTTCAGAACAATAAATGCTCAAGTGAAAAAGTATTCGGTACATCACATTTGTATCAAGACACTCAAACCTTTATATAACATACCCATATATAATGAAGTATTGGTTACAATAAAATAAAATTATAGTATTGCAATATATATCGTCTAAGAAACATATCTTTATAACAAATTTTTGGATATAACGAACTTGTTTTACTGTAAGATGCAACTTTGTTATAATCAGGTTTGAGTGTACACTTACTCATCGAATAAACATAGATTTGGTGTTTTCTCTCCTATTGCTCATGAGTCGCGACTGTACCTCTAAAAACTATAATTTGTCAGCCTTAACATCGAATCTGTCTCTTCAAAATGTCTACATAACATTGTTAGAAAAATGCTGGTCCATGTTACGATGGTAGACGAATAAAAAGTGAAGGTGTTTTGAGTTTGTTTTACCTAGTCCTTCAAAGCCTGTTGAACTGTTGCAATGTGATGACAGTGGCAGAAGCTGCCAGCGAGTATTTTTCTACTCTTGCGAGAAAACTGCTGATGTAAGCTTGCCAGATATGCGCGTCCTTGGAAATTCAGGCTGTGCAATACATGGCCCCATTTAATTCAAGAAATGGGAGTTATTGGTCTGTACGCCTGTTGCTTTTCATTCTGGACGGATGTCGTCTGGTGCTCGAAACGCCCCACTTTTGCTGTCCTCTGTGAAATAAAGTCGTGCACCTTGTTCTTGATTTGTGTGCTTCTGGTCAAGCTTCTTTCTTTCACAGCACTGGTTGTATCTGCCTATTGGCTGCTATAGTAACTATACAAATGTTCCAGCTGTACCCATTGCATCGACGACATCCCATGGTCACCTACAGCTCCCTCAAGGCAGGGAAAGGGAATGCGAAGCTAGTAATTCTTGTGCGTTACTGCACAGCATTCTTTTTGCGAACATGCTGAAGCGCTGGCAGTAAGTGCGGGAGACGGTGCAAGGACCGTACAGCACACGTGACACTTTACAATATAATGGCCACAGCCCAATTACAAGAAACTGAATTGTGTACAGTTTTGGCCGGTGCTTACGAAGTGAACACACTGCACTGTAGTTACTATACAATGCTTCTACCGGATGTTCCCCAAGGACAACTTACCGAGAAACTCTGTGCTGCATGGGCACCTAGCTTTACTTGTTGTGGCTGTATATTGGGATGTGTTTAGTCTCATTACATGGTGAAGCTTGTGGACTTCCTACAGTGCACAGTTTGTACGTTTGCACATAGCAGCAGTGGTATACGTAGTGGCAAAAGCGAATAGCTAAGTACTGAGTCCTAAATTGGCAAGTGTACCAAAAGCATCATTGGCTTTAAGCGCAAGTCACTGGTGGTTTCTAATTAGTACTGATTTAACTCGGTTATTTTGCACAGTGCATCCTAATGGAATTTGGTGACGTGAGATGTTGAATAGCATTGTTATACCAGGTGTTTGAGGTTGAACTTTATGGTTTTCTTTAAGTTAAGCACTGCGAAGAACATGAAAACCACTTTTGCAGATAACTTACGTATCCAGGGGCTTCCAAAGCGAGACAATAATTATGGCTTTCGGTGCACCAATCAACTAAGATTTAGTAATTACCTTTTGAGTGACAGCAGCTAGCGGGCATATCTGTATTGAATAGTTGGAGGCAGCCGCGTTTCTACACAGTTACACTTGGAAGAATTCTTCTAACATGCCTCTGCTCCATGATATTGCAGAGTCAAGTTTAATTGTACTTTGCATGATTACGCATGCAAGACGGTCAGCACTGGTGCGATAGCTGTTGCCCTTCTACTACCGGCTGGCGATAGTCATATCCTCCCCGATATGACTGTTCGTCACATCGCGGAGGAACACATTGCGCCAATTTTCATTGCCTTGCATGCGTAATCGTGCATTGCACAAGTAAACTTTGCCGCGAGATATCTCTGAGCACAGACATGCAAGAATTCTTTTAAGTGTAACTGTGTAGAAACACGGCCGCTGGATGAAAAAGCACTCGGTACGGCCTGCCGCGTCGAATGGATATATCTATGGTAGTGGTGGTAGTGGTTAGAAGATGAGAAAAGGCACCTAATTTCTGCAACCCGGTCGGGAGCATGGCGCAGTGCCTTATATCTATGGGAGAGCGCGTGTCAGTCGTAGGGTCAGTTGCGGCCGCTGCATCAACGGGGATGGGATGGGATGGGATCAAGGAGGATATAAAATCCTCCTTGGATGGGATGGGAGGGAAAACGAGGGGCGGCGGCTCCCTCGGGGCAGTAGCCGCGGCAAATTAGCTGGTGGTTGTCGCAGCAGTGACCCACTCAGTTGTTCTAATCAGTGTTTTTAATCTCATTTAGCACAGCGATGACATATCGCATATTTAGTAGACTACGAGGCGCCAGCTAGTTAAAAAGCCAATTGATTTTCGTTGTGCGTGCCGATTATTTGACTTGTTTTTCTTTTTTTTTTCAAAAGCAGCTTCTTGCTCTGAGGCTGACAGAAAAATCCACAATGCATGTAGCTTAATGATATGGCATTGAATGCGTGACAAAATCATTGTACTATTTATGAAGATGTTTTAAACTAGCATATTTTGATTATTGTGACGTTTATTACGCACTTTCGCGTTTTCTCAACCGGAATGCTTGACAACTAATTTTTGGACACTTTACAATAGACGTTCATAGTATTTATATTCTGAAAGCGTATCAAAGAAATATAATATGAATATTTTTCATGTTATCCGGTACACAGTAGTGTGCCTGAAAGTAATTAAGCTTCAAACGCTAGGTAAAAGTGGTCATGGTGACGCGCTCTTCGTAATTTTAGAGGTTTTTAGTTTGACGTTTTTACGCTCCGCTTAGCAGCTAAGCGTAGCGGGAATGCGAGTGCGCATGCGCCCTCCGCTAAGGCCTTAAGCGGGTTACCGGAGCGGGGAATACGGTCCGCTTACGAGCAGCCTATGCGGAGCGTGGTGCGTCGCTGCCGTTTTTGCAAGCGGAAGGGGGACAACGCGCGCGCCCTCTCTCGTGCGTGCAGCAACTTTGCTCATTTCAAGATGGCTTCCTCCGGAGACGGCACGCTTTCCGCAAGTGCTGCAGCTTCGCCGTCACCTGCCCAGCGCAAGCCGCGAAAACACAGTTTCAACGGTGAAAAATAAAAACGCCGCCACCACACACGCGTCAAAAGCGCAAACAACACACAGTGAATGCTTGCAATTGATCTGGAACGGAACCTTGCTGGCTTTTGAGCGGCTACTATCAAATCAGAGCTTGCTTCTTTGTCAAAAAATAGACGATTAATACATTAAAAGTAGATTTCTAAATACTTCATGAAAAGATAATTTATACGTTATTGTTTTGCTTTGTACACGTGAAAAAAATGTCTTTATTGAAGATGCGGCGAAAGTATACATCATTAGAAGTGCCATTCAAATTTCTTGATAGTCCTTACTAGGCAAAGCAATCTTATTTTTGGAAAGAGGAACAGTGGAAACTGCAGTTGCTGAGGTTACATATTCCAAATGAAATTATTAAATCTATAAGCAACATCATGAAAAACTGTCCCTCCCTAAACAGACGTCCCTGCCGAACGGACGACGTTGCTGCCGAGCAGCGGAATGGACGTCGCTGAAGCCTTCGCCCACGGGCGAAATAGGGAGGCAATCGTTGTGAGAAACACGGCAGGTAGCAACGTTTATAGCAGATTATTGTTTGTACAAAGTCAGCCAGCACGACGACGTCGGCTGGGGCAAAATCCTCAAACATCGGGCTGGCAGGCCTTAAATAATGTTTTTGGTTTTTCCTCTGTGACTAGCTCCCGGGGCTCGACGGAGGAGGCGCAGCTTTCCCCGAAACTGCACGGTGGCGTCTGCTTGGAAGGTGGCGCTGAGAGGGAGGGGAGGAGTTCGCCAGAACTGCGCTCGTTCTCGTGGGAAGAAGCGCTCCTGAACGATCGGGACCATACCTCGGGCATAACAATATGTACACAGCTGGACAAAAAATATAGCATTGTAGTTCCACTGCCTCTGAAACACTATCCTTGCAACTGCGCTGGAGCAGGGACATAGGCAGGATTTTTTTTTTTTTTTTTGGTGGGGGGAAGGGGTATGCTGGGAACACAAGCCTGGTGGGCCACTCCCTGGCTACGATATGGCCCTGGGGGGACGGTGGCCAATATTGAGAGAGACGGCATTTATTTGACTTTCGCTAAAGGACAAACGAAACAAAATGCCCAGTGAGAAAATTTTCATCCGTACCGAAGACATGCAGTTGTAAATGAAAGAATAAAGAAGCGTGGATTTAGTACTTGCACTGCTCTCAATTGCACACGCGACTATTGCTGTGCACGTTTTAGAGTCCATGTCTTGGTGCTGAGAATGTGGGAGCACAAGGTAGGTCACAGAAAATATTGCCACGGGGTTGTGACATGGACGAAGGGAGCAGACTGCAGGTCGAATAATAAACTGTTTGGCCAAACTTGTGGCCACATGAAAGGAAAGTCGGATTACAGCAAAACACTGGCACTGCGGAGCGTCGGCCGTCGATCAACTGACAAGCGGTGAAGTGCGTCTGTATTTATACACGTGCCATCGAATATTCTAGCGTTATCGCAAGGGGCCGCGTATATTCCAGAATAATCTGTAATGTTCGCGAAGTGGGCGTTATATTAATGAAATGGTCTATTATAGTCACAAAGCTTCTCGAGGACTGCAGGCGCGGTTTGCGCTGAGAATTATGTACAGTACGTGTAACGGGGCGATAACAAAACTTGAGCAAAGAATTCACGTGGCAATATACTGTTCACAGACTGGTCCTGACAATCGATCAATAAGTGGCAGACTCCATCCACCTTGTGTTGCATTCGGCGTTTTGCAAAATTTTTATTTGAACTACTCGACAGAAATTGTGAAGCTTCTCTGAGCAAATAAAAATCAAGCCGACTGACCGAAGTTGCTCTCGATAGCATTAATTGTCACCTGGCAGAAGGAAGTTGCCTAATATATCATTTTAGTTGCTTCAGCTAGAGAAATACAATTAAAATTCTTAATAATAAGAACATCAAAGATGGCGATATTTAGTTATTGCAATCAGTGTTCTCTCAGATTTTCTCCAAAAAAGCTTGAAAAGGCCAAGAAGCCGTTCTTCAAAACAATGCGCACATAAAAAGTGAACAGAAAATTGAATAAACCAATGCATGGTGTAGAACGTACCCTTCAAGGTGTGCATTTGACTGTAGGTGAAAGGGACAATAGGGCCGGTGTACTCATGAAAAACCGCCTATTTTCTATTACTTGTTTTCAGTAAAACACCCCATCATCCAAATAATACCCCCTTTCCCATTCCTGCGAAGGTTACGTGACCCTAAATTTATAAGCATACAGCCTTCGAGCATTTTCGCTTGCATCTAATTTCGCGACGTTCAGGTCAGCAGTTGAGCGCGACACAACCACTAGAAGTGTGGCAGCTTGGGCTAGTTGGTATGACATGATCATAACTATCGCGCTATAACTATGGTGGCCACCATACTATAAATATGGCATTATAGCTATTGACAACCACTAGATCACGGTGGCAGTTCACTTGTTTATTAATAATGCTATGTCACGCTGATAGCACATCGTCCATAACCACGTTCTACGTTTGCGGCATAACAAGCAAAGGCATGCTAAATAGTATAACAGCTATTGTTACGTGACATCAACTTACCCTTTCTCAAAAGTGCACCTACGTCATCGAACTACGATAAAATGTGTGGTTCAGTAAACGGCGTGGTAGAGGCGCACTGTTATCTTTCAAATATCGCGCCGCTGGAGGGCCTCCAGAGACCATCATCTTCGCCACGAGCGTTCCGGTCCAATACAAGCCGGCCGGTGAATCCAGCCGCAGTCGTCCCGTCGGCACGCATCGCAAACGCCAGTGCGGTTCTTGCCTGTCAGCCTCCATTGCTTATTTGTTCCCGCGCCCGGGAACTTGCATCTTTCGTGACTCCGAAACCCCGCACGGCCTAAAACTGTACGCCAACATGATGGCCCAGTCGTACCAGGTTACGCCTGGGGTCCTCAAAACAGTAATACAGCCGGGCATAGGACCTCGGCCAAACGTCGGCGACAGCATCACCGTCCACTGCACCGGCCTGCTCACAAATCCGCCCAGGAAATTCTGGAGGTATGTGCCCCGCGCAGTCTGCGGCCTCGTTGCCCGCTGCAGGCCTAGCATTTTCAGTACGCGCTTAATGTATACGTGAACGAGGAAAGGTCGTAGCCCTGACGGTATTTTGGCTTACGTAGAGCTTGTTACGAAAAAAGTGTAAACGAGAATGAAGGTGGAGGGGGGGAGAAGGGGGAGTGAACTCTTGCGAGGCGTCAAACGAGGCCTGGCGAAGCCGCGCCGGTATTTTCCGAGGTCGTTTTCTGAAGCGTAGGTAGTTCTTCCGTTATTTAGCATTCGTAATACAACGGTAATCACTGGTAATCCTTCGAACATTCTACGGTGCCGTAGTAATTGGCCACGTTAGCAGGGCGTCATCTTTTGGCCTTTGGTGCGCGCGAATTGCATTGTCATTCGAAGTGCGCTCGCAGGAAATGACCTTGTTTTCCTCTTTTTTTCCTCCAGTACCGTCGCTGGCGTTCGCGTAGTTGCGATAAGTTCCTGTTGTTCGACATAACTTATCTAAACTGATTTTACACCGCGTTTATTTTTTGCAAATGTGTAGTTTTCAGATAAGGAGGCTTAGGCTGTCGGAACGCTGAGACATATTTGGTACTAAGAGGTAAATATTTAATTACGAGTGCATTAAAGGCAACAATCTGCGTTCTCCCTAAAATCCCATCTGTACGCGCTATATTCGATTTTTTTTTTGTGTTTAAGCGCATTGTTTGTGCCGAGTGCTGACAACACGAGGTCTTAGGTTCACGGTTACCGGCCGCATTCCATAGTCTCGAAGTTGCGAAAACGCAGGTGCGCTTTAAGGAGAAGCTTTGCGTTGGCAATATTTTACCCGAACGTAGCAATCGGTATTTGTTACCGGCGAATGTAGTTCTCTCAACGTAACGCCATGCTTCTTTGCCTACAGGGACTGCCGTAATTTCGCTCACGTGTCTTCAAAATTAATTATGCCTGGACACTTTTTGTTCAGTGAGATGTAAGTAACAGTGAGATGTAAATAAGGTTGCACCCGTGCTGGCCTCATGTTTTTGTTTTTGACGTCCCTTTGTGCTCCATGACTAGACGAGGGCAGATCTGCGAAAAATCATTGCTTAGCCAACTAGCCAAACTACCTGCAAATTAAATCCAGTTCAGCCGAGGAAGTTTCCGCACGTGCCAGTAATTGTGTGCATAATATATGCGAGTCCTGTATTTGCTTGTTAGATTTCTGTAGGTAGTGTACAGCTGCTTACAAAAAATTGCATCGGCTTTTCAGGTTTCTGCCTGAATATCGCAGTGCAAATGGTGAAATATTAGTGTTAAATGTACAGCAAAGAAGGGTGATGGATGTGAAGTTGTATTATGTGAGTGACATAGCATGAATTAGTCTTACATATGGCTTTTCTTGGTATGCAAAAGATCGATGCAAGACTGCTATTTGAGTATCATTAAGTTGTGGAAAGTATTACATAACCATAGATTGATTCTCATAGCATTCTAATCAGGGTGAAGTGTAGTAAACTCCTACGTATGCTTATTGGTAAAACAAGGGTAGCCGAAATAAAGCAATCCGAGACCTCGGCACCTGATGCCCAGTAATGGGGCTGTGACGCTTTACCATAAACTCGGTATTTCATTTTTGTCGGTTTAGGTAAGAAAAGGTAGTGAATTGGAATGCAGGCGGGCTTTGTTTATTTCAATATTTGACTCAATTATTTTTTCTTCCTGAAGTTTTTTGGATCACTTTAGGGGCCTGGGCTGTCATACGCTTTCGTCATTTGGCGCAACACAGGTGGAACTGCTTATCTGTAGCATATTCAGCGCATGCTCGTGCCAAGAATTCCTTATTTGTCGAGCGCCTTGATGATATCAAGTTCAGAGCACTTAAAGGGACACTAAAGTCGAATAACGATTAGTGCAGAGTGAAAGCTCGATGTATGACATCTAAGCAGAGAATATTATCGACAGCAGTGCCCTACTTACTGAGAAATTGAAGGCGAACTGGTGAATTTTCATCCATACTGAGATAATGCTGTTTTCTAATAGTTTCGACAGTCCTGAAAAAGCTAGGGCGGTTCATTTTGCCCAAGCACTTGTCAATAATTTTAATTAAGCAAAAACGAAGAGTCAAAACCGAAACAGGTAGCTGCTCTGTCGTACATGGTGGGTATCCAATGGCGTCGCAAGATGCCGTCGCCGATGGCTTCACAAGACCCGCTACACCTCGCGCCAAGGCTGGCCAGGGTGTTAACATAGCTCAGGTGCCTCAATCTGTTGATGCGCAAAAAGCAAGTTGGTGATGCAGCGGACAAAATTGAACTGTGCTCGCGTTGCCGTCACCTTGCAGAAGAGAGCATGCGCTGCATCTGTCTGCTGGGAAAAACGGGGTTTTTAAAAAAAAGTTGGCCCTGATGTCATATACACAGGGTGGTCCACGTTTACAAGTTTCCAAAATCGGCTACAAATTTTAAAATTTGTTTTCCAATAAACTAAATGACTTATAGTTGTATAATTTGGCACATATCGCCACGGTACCAACGCGAACCCATGTTCAAATTTTTATTGAAATCGGTGAATATATAAAAAAAAATGCCGAAGTTTTCCTTTAAGTTAAATGCACGTGAACACAAGCGCCACAGAAGGGCATTTTGTAAAATGATTCCGATGACATCAGACGGGCCGCCTACAGTTAATCACTAGTAATTGATATAACTGCACAAAATAAAGAGCTTTCCGTGCATCAAGAGATGCAATAAAATGCTGCTTTTGTGTTTCTGTTTGATTCATGGAAAAACTATGGGGAATGGCACGAGTAGTTCAAGAATTCAATTTTCACGTGGTTACGCGGGACAGGTGGTGCTATCTAGCGGGGTGCTGTTGAAACAAACATCTGCAATCTCGAAGCCGATGGCAGGAAATTGATCAATGACAGTTGTTGCTGCTGTGGTTCCTGCAGCTTTCGGTCTGTTGCTACTAGCGCAGTAAAGCGTAAAGGCAGGCAATGTGCAGGGCAACAGTGACGCGAGTCTGTCCGCTTCTCTAGGCGAGTATTTGAAGTGCGCTAACCCGATGCGGACCACTAGGATGTGATTTTATTTCAAAATTAGCCCTTCATTGGCACAAAAGTAACACTACGAGGTTTTTGGTGCGCTATTTCAACAATGAACTTTGATTTAACAGTTGAATTTAGTGTCCCTTTAAGAACATGGGCTATCACAAGCTGTTGCTTGGCATAACGCAGGCAGAACCACTTACGGAAGTAGGAAACAAAAAGGAAGCAAGTAAGAAATAAGTCTGAAAGGAAATAAAGAGAAAATAAACTAAAAAAGAAAGTTGTCCAACATTTTTGCATAGTTCCACGCTTCTTTCGTGCCTGGCACCATTAGTGCAAAGTTGCCTTAATCCCTCCCCCCCATCTCGTGGTATGAGATCTTTACTTACATTGCAGAAAAGCACATAACAAAGGTGCCGCAGCTGTGAACAGGTTCACCCCTATGTTGTAGAATTAAGTTTTTGTGCACTGCATTCACTCGTAACGAAAACATCGGATGTGGCGTACTGGATGTTCCTATAGGATGTAAGTTTTTGTAGCCTTGTACCCATTAATTGTGCTTGTAATAATAGGAGTAACTATTCTAAACTGCAGGGGGAAAAGTTGGAGCATGATAATATGCGCTAGATCTGTGTAGTTTAGTTAAGCTCCGATAGCCTGAAATGCTTGCGATTTGCTGGTGTGGATGCACCTTATACCTACACAGTTAAACTAACAAATTTAGTTTGTTGATTGATGTGAATGTGCCACATAATTAACCTTCCAGACGCAATGTATCAAGAAGTTACCTCTACATGCATCAAATTTGCACTATTTGGAGGCACTCTGTACTCTATCGGCACAAATGTTGCAATACATTGATTGGTGTGTTTTATAAATCTTCATTGAATTGTAAATTCACATCTTTTTTTCTGAGAATCGAAGCAGAGGCTACAAATATGGGTTTCATTTTTATAACGTTTATTTTGAGCAAAGAAATTGCTTTTAATATGGCTTGCTGAAAATGGTACGTGGGACTGCTTGCGTTTTGGTGAAGTGATGATATGGAACAGTGCAGTGTGAAACGAAGTTAAATTAAGACATTTGTTATGCAAGAGTTTCACTTCATTCAATCCTCGATGTATCTCGCATACTTTTAGCCACTAGTCGACACAACTAGCAAAAACAAGGTGTAGTGGAGGCATGTGTACACAGCATCTCAAATAGTTATAAAGTATACTAATTTGCATAAGAACTTTTAACACTCAACATCATGCCTTCATGGCCAAAATCTCGGCCTTCTAGTAATATGTAGCTTTGTAGTTTCAACATAATATTAAAACTCTGAACATCGAGTACAACTTTTGTTTGTGTGTGTGGATTGGATTCGGTGATAGTTTGAAATTGTTGAACTTGTATGATACTGTCCTGCACAATGAGATTATAGTAGTATGTTCTAAGCTCTCTATTAATGCCAGAGTTTTAACTGCAAAAGGTCTAAATGCTGCTATTTTTTTTCTTAACTGTTAATGACTGGGAGAAGAGTGTGATTGTGTCAACATCTTTCGGGTCTCTCTGCACAATTGGCATTACCTAGCACTAGTAAACAGAGATGTAATGTGTGCTTGCTTAATTTTTGTTGCTGCTACCAATCGATTGTGACCATACATTGATCCTTGGTAAACTACTTGACATTTCTTGTTTAATACCTCAAAAGGAACGTTCTCATTGTCTGTGGCAGTCAGCTTCAGCCAGAAGAGGTGGACAGAGGACTATTAAACCTTGCAATAATTATGATGAGCATATGTTAAGCGAACGTGCCAGAAGTAGAAAAGTTGCATCTTTCTCAAGAACGTTTTAACAGCAAACCATGTTGTTTTGTTTTCTTGGTGTGATCAAGTGGTCGTTAATGTTTTTGATGATGCAGTGCATGCTGTTTGTTCAGTGGACAAGGAGTAATCTGTTTTCGTGTGCTTTCTAGACTATCACTGTTGTGTTCACGTATATAATGCTGAAAATCTTTATATATTTAAATGTCAGTAAGTGTTCTTATCGGATACTTATCGGAGTGTCTTCTTGCATGACATCTTCGATGTGTAGTTTTGCCTGTGAGCTGCCCGTCACCTGCCTTCCCTTTTTTTCTTTTCCTTTCTTTTCCCCCTTTTTTCCTTTCTTCAAAGGGTTTTGTGAAGGTTAAACGGCCCGTTCCCTGTGACGGATGTCGTGAAATGTTGCTAATGGTCGGTGTTGTGGGAGCGGGTAAGTATCGTTGCCTTGCATGGCGTTGGACTGCTTGTTTAGCTCCGGCCCCCCAATAGAATCTTTAAATTTTCGTTACACTGGTGCCACCATCCTGGGCTCTCCTATGTACAGCTGTTGAAATCTTCACCTATCTTGTGCGACTGGCTGACTTATCTGTGCATCAGTGCCGCATGACCGAGCAGAGTTGCAAGTAGTGCGAGAGTAAGCGCATGCTCACAAAGCGCGCTCAGCTGGGCTTGAGAGCGTGAGCAGGTGAATAGTTTCATTTTCTTAATCAAAGATTAATGTTGCAGTTACAAAGCGAGGAAATAACAGATACGTCTACTGTCGCACTGATCGGGTAAACAGTAGAAGGGGCGTGTCATGCAGTGTACTGATGAAGAGGCTATCGGTGCACTGTTTATCCTCTCCCCGTTTGCAACTCTGCTTTGTAGTATGGTGCTTATGCACAGAAAAGTCGCTGCTCCCATGCAATAGCTAAAGATTTAGGTGTCTATACATGTAGTGGTTTTCAGTGTGAGGTATTGATGGCTTGTGCATGCTTACATTTGCAGTGCTGTGTTGGAGCACCGCTAGAGGATCGGCCCCTGTTAAAGTAACATTAAAGGCATACAACAAATTAATGCTTCAGGTCATTGAAGAACATTGGGAGGTGGAATGAAGTACTTCTTGTGCGTGTGTCTGATACTTGGAAAAATAACTTTTTAAATGTACTTGACAGTGTGGTCAGTCAGAAGCAAATGATTTGCTTTGCTGAGAAACAAATGTAGTGAGGCTTTAGGAATAGTATTCTAACAGTTCGCATCGATTTAATATTTGTCTTTCCATTCCTCTTAAACTGCCCGTTATAGCTCTCTACATTCTGAATAGTGATGCCTCCAATATTGGCCTAGCTTAGCCAGCAAGATGTCGCTTACATCACAAGCGACTTACACAGGCGTAACTGAGCTATTCTGCAGAACTTAAGCACTCTAACCATTCTTGGGCTGTGTGTTTCTTCAAGGCTTTAGTGAGCCTACTGCCTCTGATGGTGGCACTTTGTAATTGCCGATAGGTGAGGGGGTCGGTAGCACAAAACATATGGCTTCGACTTGCTCGCTGCTAATGACACTAGGCGTGAGAAGTTAGTCTTGCTGCTGTGCTCTTACCATCGCATTGTTACTACAGAAATGTGTAAATACAGTTTATGGTAAACAATACTCTTATCATCTGAATGGGTACCAGTGTAATGACAATCATGTTCAATAATTTTGTCCGATTAAAATCTGTTTTGTGAAATTTCAGCCAGTGCAGCAAGTTTTGCCAGGTGCATGTTCAGAAAGGGTCGCACAATGTACTGCCCTGCTCCTCATCAGCTATACCGCAGCGGCGAATGGCCAAGCGCACGGTGAGGTGGTAGATTGGCGCCGAACAGGACGTGTTTTCGAGTTATCAGGGGAGGTTTGTCTGTTCCTGCAAGTGCGCATCGCCCTTGCTTGCTTTGACGCTCGTCCTCTTTTTGCTCTGTCGGGATATCAGCTTCGTAAATAACTACAGCCTTGGATTGACGTCCAAGCTTCAAATTTTCTTTAATTAGGCTAAATAAATTGCAAAGCTTCTTGTAATGAAGGGGTGCAAGGGCGAAACCAAGCAAGTGGGAGCGCTGCATTCTCAGGCGCAGCCACTCTCTCCTGATAGCTCTAAAATATGCCATGATCGGTGTCGCTCTGCAACCTTGCAGTGTGCTCAGCCACGTGGCTGCTTAGTGTAGCTCATATTGTGCGCGATAGGACACTACTGATCCTCTGTGAAAATGTCCATTCAAGTCTCGTTTCTTCGTTCCACAATACACGTAATGTGAATGGGCATTTGTGATCACAGTAGGGCAGTATGGCCCCTGGTGGCTCTTATTGGTTGGCTTGGCCAGTCTAGCAACTATTGCCCCTACTGCATTGGGTTGGCTCAATGTCTACGCGTCATAAATGCCAAGAAGACCTTTTACAGAAATTCTTGCGAGTTAGAAATTGGCTGGAAGAAAGGTGCATGGTTTCTAAGTGAAACTATTTGGTCACTCGCATTTGAAGTTTCGGTGTAACAGGGAAAATATTCAAATTGGCAGGGGAAAATCAAGAACTCCAGGGCGGCAGGGATATCCCAATTTTATAAAGTTGCTCCAAATAGCTTGTCCTTCAATACATGTTTGTGCGGTGCACTGTTCAGCGCAAGTAGAATAGCTGCATTATTTTTCCCCTCAAAATTTTGTGACTGAGAAAGACTTCTGGAAATATAATTAAGACTACAAAAGTTATATATCCTGTTTCACTAATTTTAGCAGTGTTTATTTACTTTAGGCTGATGCACAATGGGCGCTGGCAAAGTTGGGGTGCCGCATGTAATATATCGCAAGAAAGCGAGGACACCTTGTGTGGCAACCATGAACATCGATTCATCCTTTGTCCCAGTCTTTCTAGCACCACACATTTTGTCCTCTGGTTATAAACCACCTAGCTCTGCAACGTTTTCTGTGCGATTGTTCACCAGACCAGATGCGGCAAAACCATCATCTCTTTTTTGCATGATGCATGAACAGTCTGGTCTTCTCTTGTTTTTTTTCCCCAATAATGTGCCTTTGCAAACAATTTGCTGTCTTGAAACTAAATTGGAGTACGTGCGAAGTTCAAGACCAGAATTAGCATGATTTGCTGTCTGCTAACAATTGTATTATTGATATAGTAATCTCTGCATGCTCTTCTGATGCTTGAATCAAGGTAATGCGGCACTCTGAGTTGGGCAGGTTATCATGCGCTCCACTTGCTTCCGTGGAGAAGCAGGACAGGTGAATTGCAGCGCGTCCAAATGCTGTTGTTGGCTCTGAAGCCGTTGCTTCTCTTTCTGCTGAGCCAAGCATGGTTCTTTAGAAGGCTCTGCCTAATGACACAATTGGACTGTTACGAGTGTTGGGAAACGGAGTAATAACTCTATTCAGCCTGCTGTTGAAGGTGTTGTCAAGACACCTGCATCAGTCAACTCCAGTTTCTCCTAAACGGTGGCATGTTGATGTTACCCGATGCTGCTAGTGGGGCTGGTATTTTGTGCTGCCACGCTCTTAGCTGTCGCCCACTGTGCTTGGTTGATGCTTCCAGCAGTAACACTAAAACCTTGCTGAACTTTCTAAGCCCCATTTGCTGACCAGCATGCATCAGCATTTTTTCTTCAATCATTGCAACACTTGGACGTTGAAGTTCACCTGTGTTAAGCAATGATCACACCTGCTAACCATTCCAAAGTTTCCGTAAAATCTACATATTTTGACCTTGCTTTCATTATCTTGCTTAAAATTTTACAAAAATATATTTTGAATAAAGTAAAATGAAATTTTCTATGAAGACAGCAGGGCCTTCGCAATTGGCTCTCGCCTGTAGGCGTAGTCACGGAGGCCATGAAAATGGCTTTATTGTGTGTTTCGCTCGTACGAGAGGATGCTGTGTACTCTTATCAGCAGAAGCTTCATCATTTAATAAAGTTGCTAGATTTAGTTTACTCAATGGCTTCTGTCTTTTATAGTTTTCCTCTCTGCATGTTCATACTACCTTGGCACATCCGCAGATATGTGGCAGTGAGTTGTGGGCACAGGCCATTGTTTAGGACTTCACTGTGTCACTTTTCGTATGACGATTGCCATGCGGATCATTTGGCGCAATCTCCACGCACGAAACTGCGGTTGCTGCTACGCGATTAAGTTACTACAGGCTCCGAAGGTACGTAAAACATGGCTAATGCAGCCCAGCCGTACATCAAAGGCAATAAAGTCTGTAAAAAGGTTGAGGGACCCCTACAACTTTGAGTTGCTCGTCCTCTTGACAGGACTTTCAAATTACAGGACTACTGCATGTCTTAGCTGGATTACAATCTCCATCCTAGTTGTGTGAGGGATTCTGAAAGGGTGTACAGTTTTACATTGTACTACCTTTATCGGATGTAAATCGCAAGGGTCTCTGCTGGCATCCATGTGCTTTTATTTCCAGGGAATTGAGCAAGCTAGCAGTTTGCAATGGCTGCACATCTTTGTACCTCGGTCGTCACTACGTCCTCTTTTTTTAGTGTGCTTTCTTGCATGTTTCCCCTGAGATCCAATAGTATGGTCTACATAATGCTTTTGTAAACGATGGCTTCCTTGAAGACCGAGAAAAACAAATTGCTAGTTTCTATATATATATATATATATATATATAAACACATGCACAATCGTGTAATGTGTGGGGCAAATAAATGTTGCAGAATGCGTGTCAAGCATCGGCCAAGATGGAGCAGTGGATACAGAGTGCTCAGTGGCCGGCCCGAAGGTAACAGGTTTGAGCCCCGCCACAGTGGTCACATTTTGATGGAGGCACAGTGGTAGAAGGCCTGTGCAGTATGAGTACACATCTAGAACCTAAGGTGGTCAAATTTTGCAAAGCCCTCTGCTACAGTTATATCTGTTTTTGAACCCTAGATATTTTTATTGGAATGCATCAAAGGGAAGCTTTCAGATGTAAGATAGGAACGATAAGCTAAGAATGTTCTAGTTAGACTTATTCGTCCTGCATTTCAAGTAACTGGGCTGATGCTGATCAAGCATTGAGCCACAAAAGCTTCCCTTCGTTAACATTCTGACGAAATGTTAACATGTCGTTAACGTTTTGTTCCTGGCAACCACAACATTCCTTCAGACCCTGTAAGCCGCTTCTCCAGACTAGCAATCGTGTAAAGCCAACAGGGAATTAAGCAGCGAAAAAAAAATAACGCAAGATGTTAAAATATATAGGCAAGGTCACATTGGATCATAGGTAATGTCTGTTAAGTTTTCCTACCATTTCCAAAATTTAATTTTTTTTTGATTCACATGGTTCTGATAAACAAAAGCACTCTGTTATCTCGTCTTTTGCGTTAATTGCAGCACAAGTGTATTATTCCATACTTTCCAGCATCTTATTTACTGAGCCAGTGCTGTCACCTGTGTGTTTCGTGCAAGAATGTGTTCTTGCACCCCTTGTAGCATGTCTCCTCTCTTCCTACCCTCTTTTCTGCGCACAGCACCCGTGACCCTGGGCAGCAACCATTCTCCTTCCGTGTGGGAGTTGGCGAAGTGATCCGCGGCTGGGACGAAGGCTGCCTGTCCATGCAGAAGCACGAGCTGTCGCGCCTCACCATCTGCGGCCTCAAGGCATACGGCGCTCAGGGATTTCCAGCATGGGGATATCCTTTTTTTTACTCTTGCGTAAAGAGCTTCTCTCCCAACGTCTCTTTCCTCCCAAGTACTGATTGCCTCAGTTGACGTGATTGCTTAAAACGGCTAATATCATCGAATAGGTGGTCTGTTGCCATGTGACGACATTGCAGTGTATCGTTCGAAACCTCGCACTGCAGCATTTGATCTCCGAGGCCAGTACAGCAGCTGAAGGCAACATTCTTGCCAGCGTAGTAGCTAACTCCTTTGTCAATTGAGCTACGGCAGTGAGCAAAGCAACATTTCATACACGAAAAATTTGATATTCAACAGTGCGCGCTAAGGTAGCAGGGGCTGTTTGCGAATCCCTGCCATGATACGGAACATGCATCTCGACTGGCGAATCAAATTTTGTAGTTCATGCTGGAGATATGTTCTGACATTAAAGCTGTTAAGTTGCCTGTATGACGTTCGTTAACAAAAACAACCACTGTTGTCGTAGCAACCGCCGCATTAGCATGCCGCTTGGGCTTAAAATAGCCAACTGTCGCCGTGCCGAGAAGCTGCTTTCACCATAGTGACTTCCGTAGTTTCTTGCACCATAGCTCGGGGACAGTAGCTTCAGAGAGTGGCAAGCTTTGAGCCTATTTAAGGTTCGCTAATCATAGTCTCCTGGCTGTCGCTTTTTCGGCCAAGCATGTTGTATCCCATTGCCGCCGTGATTTAGTCTCGTGCTGCAGCACGATGACCTAGGAATGTGCCAGCTTCGCTGTATCGAGCTTTGCGCAACATAGTACAAACTGCCCACATTTTTTTCTATAATTTTTTTCATTACAATTCAGTGCAGGACCTAGGGAGTGTGGCAATTTAGATAAGTGCAGTAGTGCTTCCAAGATGTAATCGTGTCTTGCACGTGCCTCGCAGCGAGTTGGATGGGCGAGTGCTTGTGTGCCAGTATCATTATTGCCTTAACCCATTTGTTGCACGATCCCACCGAATGCAGACCTGCAGTTCGAGATCCAGATTTTGGCCATCAACGGCATGTGAGGAAGCTAGCAGAGATCAAGGGACAATTGTCGTTGCCATCTCTATCTGTACGTTTCACCATGGGACTCTGTAAGCACCGGCCCCCTGTTTGTGGTATGCATTAAACTTGCTGATGAACTGTGCAATGTGGTTGCTGTGCCTCTCTGTTCAAAGTGGATGGTGTGCGATTGTGGAGACCCTAACCATTTGGTGCACGCATTTCGTGCATTGTCCACTGCGTTGTGGGTTAGGAGTCTATTGGCCTGCCTTGGTGGCCATTTCTGGTATCCTGAAGAGGGGCCCTGAAACACTTTTTTCAAGTAACCATGGAATGAATTTGCTGGAAAAGCTTATTGCCTCGCGAATTCAATGCCGCAAAAATCTCAAAAATCTGTTAAGCGGGAGTGGAGTTACAAAGGGTTATCGCATGCTGCAGTCGCATTCTCTCTTTACTCGTCCCGACGATAGTGCTGGAAGCTAAGCAGGGAGAGATGGGAGGGGCAAACAAAAACGTCATGCGCACCTTGCGTCCTTGAGCACTTTTTTTTTCAAATGCGCGGCTTTTTTAATGTGATCGCGTGCGCACCCTTGGACAAGTAGGGGCCTCCCACAAGGATGTCTAACAAGCGAGCGTGCCATGTTCAAATCGGCCTATGGCTGATAGATGGATCGTGGACGCGTGATTTATGGCCATATGACATGATTTGTCGAGAGAAGAGAGCAGTTTAGAGCCAACTGATAATTTATTGTGAATTCCAGGTTGTGTGCTGCACTACATTTGACTCGTGTGTTGTCAGGAGCCTCTACTACCAATTGGTGTTTTCTGACCATGCTCAAAAAGTTGTGCAGGGCCCCTTTAACACCCCGAAATTCGGGTGTTTATGAAATGTGACAATAAAAGAAACTGTCTCCTACCAAGCTTTTCAGATTCTAGCATTCTGGTTCTGAATACATAGGGGGATGGGCTAGGGATGATCAAATATTTTTATATGTTCCTGATAATGGTGAAATTAGTGAGCACATAGTTATTATATAACGATTCGCCCTACCTTTCCAAGTAAACTGCTGCTTGGTTGTTCTGTTGTGTGTAAAGTATTAAAAATAACAGCTGCAAGAAATGCACGTTTCGGATAAAAATGCATGCTCTGGCTGTACTAAAATAGAAATAAACCTAGCAAAATGGGTGTGTACATGTGAAGCCTTTTTGCGACATTTATCTGGCTTCCTTCTTTTCTTTCTCAAAATTCACAATCAAGAGTGATATGTTGAGCTGATAGCTAGAAGGAAACACTGTGATAATGCCAGGAAACCAGGAGAGATGGGGAGGGAAAAAATTGTGTTGTAAAAGGACTCTCCAAGGATGCCTAGTCTGGCTTTGGCTGTATCCCTGGCTAAATGGCCATGCGAGACTTGCAGTGAAAGTGCAGTTCTAAGCCTTCTACAGAAGCTGTGTAACCAAAGGATTCGTCATGTCTGCTATAGTCTTTCGAGCATTGCAGTGCAGCACCCTCAATGATGTGGAATAGATGACGAAATATAATTTTTTTCTATTGAGAGCACTTGCGATTTCTCGCTTCTCTGTAGCCCAGAGCATCCCATCGTTTCGTTTTGTTAATTTTTGGAAACTTAACTACTTTTGACACAGCTGTATAAATTCTTTGTGGCAGACTTCACTGCCTGAATGTTCAATAGCTAGACATTGTCCACATATTCAGCAATCGCTCGTAGCTGCATGTTCTTTGTAGTGCACGCTGGCATGAAAAATGTTTGCAATGGAGATTTCATTGAGAAACAGTTCTGCTAGTACTTTTAAAAAATGTATGCTGCTGCCGCTTCACTCTTTCAGTGTTTGTGAGGGTATTGACACTATAACATTTGCATGTTAGCAGGCATGCATTTGAGTTGACTACAATGTATACTGTTTGATTTCTCTGTGGCTTCCACATTTTGTAGTGGAATACAAGAAATGGCTACTTTCAGTGGTAAAGCAGACTCTGTGGTTAAAATTAAAACAACTAACCGACTGTGACGGTTCAGTATTCGCTAATGCCTTATTGGCAGGCTTCATGTAAAATAGCTAGGTTGTGGCTGCACCCTGAAGGTGGCTAAATGCAAGGCTGTTTGAATAACATGACAGAATTTCACACTTTTATTTTACGGTATAATCTACCGTATAAATTTCAGCTGGCCTAGACTGTTCAGTACTGATGGCTGAAGCACGTGGAAGAAGTTGGAGTGCACACACTCAAACCTCGTTATAGCAACGTTGAATTTTGCATGAAAATAAGTTTGTCATATCCAAAAATTTGTTAGAAAAGTATATTCTTAACACTATAGTTATTGAAAGACTATTCCTGATTTACTTTGTTACAAACTAAATTTTGTTATATCCAGGTTTCGGTGTATATCATGTTCAAGAAAAGGCAGAGCAATGCAAAAAAATGTGTAGGATGAGATAGTATGCCACTACAGAGTGGTTACAGAGTAATCCAATGATACTACTTCAAATCAAATATGCGCTGAAATTATGTTTGAGATAGTAGTTCTGCATTTTACCATTAGGTGCAAGAACATTGCTTTCCGAACGTCATGCAGAGGAAAGATAAGTGAATAGCGCACTCTTATAACCGCTCTTGTTACTACTCTAAAGCAATAGGGTGTATTTAGGGCATCCTTCTGGCCAGTAATGCCTCATCTTTGTTGTCTTTGCTTTCATATAGCAACTAATGGACATGCCCAAGACAAGGGGATGGTTTTATAAATGTTGCCTTTTCATCCTCTTTTCTATTTACACTGATTACTTTTAACATCCCCTACATTTTTCTTGGCATCATTGTCTGTTAGTTCTCATTATAATTGTGTATAACAATGAAAACGAGCCCCATTTAATTACTTTTTTCCTTGCATATAGACACTCGTGGTACTTCCATGTCTGCAAAAGTGTGCATTGTATTAGCATGAAAGCTTTATTGACGAGAAAGTGGCAAGTGGAGTTTTAAGAGAAAAAAAAAAACGCGAGCAAGCCAGATTACTACCGTTGGACAAAGACTACCCTAATTGTGTCCCTTGCTTTTAGAGTAAAATGTTTCCCCCCTCTAAAGTGTGTTGTCATCGGTAATCTGGCTTCATTTTTTCCTGAAAACTGTATTCGCTGCTTTGCTAAGAACAAGCTACTAAACCACATTGATGGCATGCATGCTGTTCATGACCAAGAAGTATTGGACACTTGGCAATGAAAGTGAACGCATGCAAGATCGATGACTATGATTATTGTGTGACGTGAATACACTTCGAAAGGTACAACTGTGTAGAGGCATACTTTAAAGGCATCTTTGGGTTGTCGTTTCGTAGCACTCCGGCTACAACCGGTTGGTTCTTTCAGATTGCTGGAATCCAACATGGAGCACCCACCGATGACGTCGGGGGCAATTGCGAGATCCGGCCGGTTTTCGGTCACGTGAGTGCCATGCAGCTTCCGTCAGCACGATATTGACCGCGTTGGATCAGCTGTTCAGGCGGTTTTTATCACTGCACTGCCGTGCTTCGCGTGCCGCGCATTATTGGTGTTGAAGTTACGTTGGCTAAGTTATTGGGTTAAGGAGCAAATGTTGACAGTGTCATTATCGTAATGCTGAAAATTTGCTGTGTAGCAGGGGCCAATATAGTGGTCACTCTTGTAGCCCGTTGATTTGGTGCTTACTATCGCTTGCTGCGGTGCTGTGTCGTCATGGCTTTCAAATGAGCATCGAAGTACCGTTTGGATCTCGCTTGCTTCTCTTTTCGGAAACTGGAATGGCATGTTCTTTCTCTTATTGACCTGGAACATTTGGCTCATGAACTGGACTGGATTAAGTAAAGCAGTGCTGCTGCTTGGGCAAGTATCATTAGTATCATACAAAGATGCCATTAAAGTCGTAGCCTTTGCATGCTTTGCTTCTGTTATGTCATCTGATAACTCTCCTTAAAGAGCCAGTAAACAACCCAGAGGTTCAAAAGTTGTAATGAAGAGAAATACTTGCACTTTTGCTATGTGAATATGCTGCCGCTACAATTCTGCGAATACGTGCTGTAATGGGAAAGGTACGCGGGTTAGAACATGCGTTTCAGCTGGTTTCAAGTTCTTGCGTGGCATTTGCCACCCTTCTCTGCGATGGGAAAGGGAAGGGAAGCCCACTTTGGCTGCGTGACATGATGTCGGTGATACATCATCGGCGCACAGCCAATGACTGTGCAGGGCTTCCTCCACATGAACACGTGTCATAGTGGCACGGGGAGGAAATGCGGTGCACCCTTTTCTTCGCGGTAAATTGGTCAGAGTCAGCCGAAGACTCGTCGGGAGTTCGTGCCAGGAACCCCCTCCTGGAAGACAGCCACTCGGAAAGCAAGTAGAGGACTTTGCCGAACGCCGTCGGTGAAAGATATGCCGACACGTTCACCTGTGCAACAGAAAGCCAGGCAGGGACTGTGATTCCTAGTATCCCCACCAACGCAAGTGAACGCCAGTTCCACGCTTTGAATGAGAAGGTGAGCAACAAAAATTACTGCCGTGAGAGAGACAATGAACCGCCTAAAAGGAAAGTGTGCATGGCGTCAACAAATGAATACGCACTTTGTCAACGAAGCTGAGCGCTTTAGAAAGCGACATCGGCTCCATAGCATCCCTAGTCGAACGACTGGAAGCGAACAACGCAGAATCAGACAAGTTGAATGAGCTGATAGAGGAGTACGTCACTGACGATGAATTCGCTGCGGAATCGGAAGCAATCGTGAGGTATCAAGATATTGCCAGAAGAACGCTCGGAGAATTGAAGGCTAGACAGGCGCAACTTCAACTTAATCGGTCTTCGTCCATCTCCGCGCCACTGATAGCAACGCCTATTGTTCAGCAGCGGGACGAGACGCTTGCCCAACGATCCATAAGGCTACCAGCACTTCAGTTGCAGGCATTCTCCGGAGAAATTTGCAAGTGGCCTGGATCCTGGGAACAATTTAAGGCATCGGTTCACCAGAATGAAGGGCTCACGAAGGGAGAGAAGTTTCAATACTTACAAAACCTACTGAGTGGTATAGCGGCAACTGCGATTGAAGGCCTTCAAGCGACTGAAGAGTGTTATGATGATGCCATTGACATCCTCAAAAGCCGTTTAGGGGACCAGTGTCTCTTCGTTCAGGAGCACCTCCGACGCTTATGAGAACTACCGAACATCACACACTCCTATGACGTCCAGGGGTTAAGGACTTTGTACGATTTCGTCCAGTGTCACATACGTGGACTGAAAGGCCTCAACGTTAGTTCTTCTACTTGCACCACTATGATGGCCGACATATTACTCAGAGCCTTGCCGACAGACATCGTGGTTGAATACCACCGGTATATGGCCAGGAGTACATCATCTTGTAACGGGGCACGTGAAAGCAGCCGGTACATTTGCGCAGACTATGACTTGCAAGATCTACTCAAGTACCTTCAAGTAGAAGTAGAAAGTCGTGAGCGAAGCAGAAGCAATGTAAGTATAGAAAAGAGATGCGCCCGACATGGAGTGAAAAATGCTTCCTCGTTTCAGCCACTGGCAGCAGCAGCTCTATGCGCGTCCTCGAAAATAGATAACAAGGTGTGCATCTTTTGCAGTTCGTCGAACCACATTACTTAAGAGTGTACCGGCAATATAAGCAAGGAGGCGAAGCTGAAGAAGCTCACGGCTGAAAAGTGCTGCTTTCGTTGCATCATAGAAGGTCACCGTGCCAAAACCTGCCGCCGAAAAATCCAATCCGGAAAGTGCAAAGGAAGATATGCCTCGTGAATGAGTGACCCGACATGGAAACCAAAGAAGGCTGAACTTACAAGCAACCCAAGTATAGGCACAGAAGTTTCGCTGCAAACCTTTCGATTGTGGGTTATAGGGCACACCAAGTGCGCCTTCATCCGTGGCATAGCAGACAGTGGCAGCCAACGCACATTTATACGTGAAGATGTTTCTAAGATTCTCGGGTTGAAAGAGCTGGGTAAAATTAGCCTGAGTCTCAACATCTTTGGACAGGCAAGATCCCTTTCAAGGCTGCACCGCGTCCTAGAACTTCATATGCGTAGGCAGTACGACAATATGGAGCACTTCATCCAAGCTCTAGAAATTCTATTCATTTGCAACGACGTAGTTCAGGTACCAGTGAATTGTGAATACATAAGAGAGATAAAAGACAGTGGGTGCCCAATTGCTGACGAGCTATTTTCACCTGGAATGGCCGCTGTACCTGGAGTAAGTTTCTTACTTGGAGTGGATCACTTGTGGAAGTTTACGATTGGAGAGATTCAGCGTTACTCTGCTAACAGCGACTTGGTCTCTCTTGGTTCTACCTTTGAATGGATGTTCCAAGGACCACTCTTTTTTAGTACATCGGTCAACTTAGCCAGCCCAGTATGCGTACTACGTGTGAACACTTCGACTGAAACGACTGACAAGGTTCTACAAAAGTTCTGGGAACTTGAGAGCATTGAAGTCCTACCAGACGATAACAGCTTAGCCAAATGCAATGCATCAGTCCTGGAAGAGAAGACTCTCATTTGCAGATGGTAGCTATGAGGTCAGTCTCCCATGGAAAGACGAAAGCACAAAACTTGACAGTAATCGAGCGGAAGCTTCGAAGAGATTGTTATCGCTCGGAAAAAAAATGAAGCGAAATCGAGATTTCGCAGTGGAATATGCATCGACTATAACCGATTATATGAAGATGGGACACGCTGAACGGGTGTCCACCAAACCTGACGAAAGTTTCAAGGTATCATCTAGGATTTATTGTATGCCACATCATGCCGTCGTACGAAGTGAATCTACGATTACAAGAGCATGTGTGGTCTTCGATGCGTCAGCACATCGACCTGAATATTCTTCACTGAACGACTGCTTGGAAAAAGGTCCCAATCTGCTGACTGACATGGTGGCTCTTCTCATACGGTCCAGGGTGAATCCAATCGTTTTAACGGCCAATATAGAAAAAACCTTTTTTCAGATCAGCATCGGAAAAGAAGACCGAGACGCTCTGCGGTTTCTCTTTCTTGTTCAAAGACATTCCAACTACAGAAAATCCAGAACCTGAAATAGAAGAATGGAGGATGACCAGAGTTCTCTTTGGGACCGCAGCGAGTCCCTTTCTTTTAAATGCTACTTTGCGACATCTGATGTATGTAAAGGGCAAAGTACAGTCCACAGCCAAGAGAGTAACTGAATCTTTCTACGTAGACGATCTTCTCATCGGAACTAGAACGGAGAAAGAAGCGCAACAAATCTACAGAGAAGGCAACCTCTTGATGGAGTCTGCAGGTATGCGCCTAAGGAAATGGGTGTCAAACTCGACGGCTCTACGTCAACTGTTTTCTGAGACCGAAGAACCTGACAATTCTTCGGGCTCCGTCGGAAGTGCTAGGCCTTATATATAACCTGTCCACAGACGTGAAAGTTGCTTCAAAGTCAGAGCTTGGATATTTGCAGACAGAAAGAAAACCGTGCAAGAGGTCTGTGTTACAGACGGTATCAAGGACATTCGAGCCTATGGGGGTGATAGCACCTTTCATGATCCAAGCTAAGATACTTTTTCAAGAGCTGTGGAAAAGGAAAGTTGTTTGGGTGATGAGATACCAGAAGATCTTGATATACAATGGAGTAACTGGTGCTCTGAATTACCACATATTTATGAGACGGCCATCACCCGTTGGGTGGATGCTTTGACAGGAGATGGAACTGCACAACTACACCTATTTTGTGATGCCAGTCAGAAAGCTTATGGAGCCTGCACTTATTTGAAATATGTTGAACAGAAAAAAGACGTCGCTACGGCCCTTCTCATGGCTAAGTCAAAAGTTGCACCTTTACAGACGGTTACGCTACCCAGACTCGAACTCCTTGGTGCGGTGCTTGCAACTGGACTGGCGACGTTCCTTATTAACACTTGGAAGTCATTTCAACAGACTATAAACATGACCTTCTGGACAGATTCTACCGTCGCCGTACATTGGATCCGAGCAGCGCCATCGCAACGGCAACAGTTTGTAGGCAACAGGGTGTCGGAAATTCAACTTAGCTTTGACAAAAATCGAAGACTATTGAATTAAGGTAACACAAGAAGTATACTTGCAAGAGATTAACGAACTCGACAAGGGAAATTGTTACGTTCACGTTCCAGTGTCAAGACCTCAGAGGTCTTTGTTCTGGCAATACCGCTTCTTTGGGTAGTCTCTGGCTTTAAAAAACTGCTGAGGGCTGCTTGGGAAAATCGAAAACAGGACTGGGCGGCCAAAACTGCATCACCGCCAGGGCTGTAGGGCAAAGAATCAATCGACGAGCTGAGTGGTTCGTGTAGTTGTGCCTGGGCATGTTGGCGTCGCTGCGAGTACGAGGGGGATTGGCCGAATGCAGGAATTGAAATGGAGGGTCAGCGCGGCACGCAGCTGTAATATTCGGAAAATGTGATCGTTGTGGTCCACTGTATGCATTGGCGAGCTTGTTCGGGGAGCGTGAAAAAAATAAAATAAAATCGGAGCCTCTTTATTGGCCCTTTTGTGGGTTTCTGAAATAGATTTTCGACACTTCCTCTTTGCTAAGATCATTACTGGAGCAAATCATTGACACTATAAGTCACTCTAAACACATTAAGGGACTTAGAAGTGTGGAAGCTTGAGCTATTTGGTATGACATGACGATATTTATAGTGCGAGAACAGAACGACGACGCAGAGACAAGTGTCCTTCGTGTCCTTCTCGTCTCTGCGTCGTCGTTCTGTTCTCGTGCTATAACTATCGACATGAAGGGAGCTACGAATGGTATAGCCAGCCTCCTATACACTGCCTTTCACCCTCAACTATGCCTTTGAGCACGCGAGGTTTAGCTCCGCCATCCAGGGGCTATGCGTCACGATGTGACATGCAAGAGTGCTGGTGCGACGTGTTGTCTAGTTCCGGCAAGTTGAAGCCAGCGCAGTAGCCACCGGTAGGTCACACGATGTACTCGTGGCTCGGCTGATAGCATAGTGATCGGCTAACTCTAGAGAGAAAACCTGGGCTTTGAGACCGTTGACCACAAAAATGCCAGCTTGGAACATTGTCATTGTGGCCATTACATTACTTTAAAGAGGTGCCAAAATTAGCTCTGTATATCATGCTTAGAATACTCCCTATATCAATCCTAAGAAATGACTTGCACAATTATGAGTGTGCAAATATTGTTTGTTTGCGTTGAATATTTTTTAATAAAAAATACAATGGCTATTTATGCAACTTATTGTGCTTGGTTAGCAGCGTTTCTAGGCTGGTTGACTCAATTCTGGTACAGCTTTAGAAGTCGGCGGCATTTCCCTCTTGAAAGGCAAATGCATAGAAACCTGCGCCAATGGGCGTGCACTCCAGACTGACGCGAGTCGCACAGCCGGTGACCCCGCCTTTAGAGAACATTGCCGAGTGCAGGGCACGGAATGATTTCATTACTCGCGGAGGTTATCACTGATCAGCTGTGGTGCTTCTGTCGTCTGGACGGGGCCTCTCCGGACTTAAGTTCCGACTGCAAATGGCGCCACCATATTACACCTGAGAGTGCAAACACATGGACCTCACTTGCCGTGCGCCGGAGGTCCTGAAGTCTAGTTGTAAATTGTGACTGTGTTTGCTTTATTTGTTGCTGATATTTAACGAAAACAAATTATAAACTTTCAAAGATTACGAACAATTGTTTGCAGTTATGTCCAATAAAAAATTCTCTGACAGGCATTGCACATCCAATCGCATCAGCCGCGTGCGTGATGTCATGTGTACTGGAAGTGGGCAGTTAGAAAAACTGCATTTGGCGGAGCCACTGTGACTTAACACAGTGGCTCCGCCACTTTATTTAACAGCTTTAATTAACACCACTTTATTTAACAGCCACTTTATTTAACAGCCAATTAACAGCTTTAAAGCATTGTAATAAATTACACATTAAGTTAGTTTATGCAGAGAACCTTATTCAGTCTGTAAACGGTACTTAGGTCTTGCTCTACCAACCCAATGTGTACATCGTCAAGACCATTTCAGAATCCCATTAAAGCATGCATGGTGAAGTTGCCCCAAAAGGAGCAGTTCTGTGTTTCCATTTAGAACTGCTAAATGAGCTTCACAGGGGCATGTGAACCTTGCCATGTGGTGCTACGAGAGTGTCATTGTGGGGTGGTATTGCATGCTGAATGCAATTTGATTTATAAACAATTTTTCAAGCAAATCTTGTATTGGAAGCGGTGCACTACAGTGGAGACCAAACGGAACCAGTGCTGACCGGCAACAGGTGCACTTTTTTTTGTTGTATGAACGGAACGCACCGTTAGGTAGTTAGTGCTGGCCCAGTTAGGTCTTTCTTGTCTTCGTTGTGTTGCACTGTTTTCTGCTATGATTATGAACAAGTGAGCTGAAGTTAATGCAAGGTTCTATTGACTGACTTCTTCTATGGACTGGTGAAGCTGAAGTTCGGAAAAACCCAGTGCTGCAGAAGAAGCATGGGACCCGCTCACCCAAAATCCTCCCTACTCATAGCTGCTGTGCACTATGTCTTGGACAAAGCGACTAGGTAAAGCTAAGTAGTGCTTCGAAGAATTAATCTTGCAAACGACTGAGAGTGTGACTTTTGTGAGCAGTTCTCATAAGCGGAGAGTGCTACCACTTATCTAAAAATGCAGGAATGGCTCGCAGCGTGTAACGTGGCTGGTTTGCTACTTTCGACTGCACTGTTCATGAATTACATCATGTTTCAACATGGAGAAACTTGCGGTTAAGCCAATGCTATTGGTGTTTTGTTTTTTTCGACAGAATACATTAGAGCTACTTCCTGGACTGCCCTATCGGAACTTGTACGAAGCGTGGTGACCTACTGTGCAGACCTTTTTACTCAAAGCCAGAAGCGATGCCCGCCATACCATGACACCTCAATTCATTGGCTGTGTGATGGACTACATTTAGCGTGGGTTATTGGGATTTCATAATATTAAATGCTTCATTATTAGTACGATACATCTTTTTGGGGACCAAAATAATGGCGGTTATGTGCACTACAATGTCCCCAGTATGATATTGTGCAACTTGCATCTCACAGCTCCTTGTTTCGAGTCTGGCCAGCAGAGGTGAATGGCTCCTCTGTGACTAAATGAAGACTATGTGATTTCACAAACGTCGTAAAATTCGTTGAAGCATTAGTGACAAGGTCATATGTCTTCTGCTTGATTCCACATCTGATTTCATGTGTGTGCTACTTCCTATACTACCATACCGGGTACCAACTTCATGTGCTCTACCTTGTGAAAATGAACTTGGGTACTCTTCCATAATAAAGACATTTTATTTTTGCAAATGGCATCAGTTTACTTACTCATTATGACATACAGTTTGTACAGTGTGGTTGAATGGGAAAGGGCTTAAAATATTTTGTAATAATGTTGTAGCCGAGTTTAAATAGGTACTTGACAACCTGTGTGTTGCAGTGCTTTTAGACTGGTAGGCCTGAGAGACAAGCGCACACTATACAGTTTGAAAACAAGAAACCTAGGTGCCACAGAAAAATAGTAATACTTTGGTGCGGGAGACTCGAAGGCAGGTGTCAAGTGAATAGAAGCATAACTTGGGAAGGCGTAGAGCTGCAAGGCGTGACTGAATTGGCAAAATCTTCATACGAGTACGGCAACAAGTGGCACAAAATGAGGATGGTGTCCCGATTGTCCCAGGTGGCAGTTCCCCCCCACCCCCCCCCCGAGTCTCGGCCACACGTGAAGGGCTCCGATTTTGCATGCTGAAAGTGCCAGATTCTAAATTTAATGTTCCAAACATATCGCAACCACCATATTTTAACGACTTCCTTCTTTTTGCAGTTGGAATTGAAATAAGCTCAATGATGATGGAGTTTTGGTCAGCTGACACAGCATGCAATAGAATGAGCATTGTCTACAGCGCCTCTGAAATTGGACACCACATTTTAATTGGAAATTATTTTTAAAACAAATCTTGAGGTTTAGAGCTGAGACAATAATTAAAACAAGTAATTTACTTCCATTCACAGAGCCGAGACTTAGTGTACTTCTACTCGCTTCAAGCCAGCAATTGGCCTCCAGAGTAAACAAGCTGACGTGTCTCAAATGCCATTGGCACTCAATTCTTCCAGCTTTCGGGCTTTGGCAAAGCACGAGATGCCACCCAAACGCGTGTTATAATATGAGAGTTTTTTTATGTGCGAGTAGTTGCTGCACAGTCATCAAAATGAAAACGCAGATGTAGTAACAGCAAAGCACTGCATTAGTGCCTTTTGTGCTGTTATGTAGTATAGGGCAAGCACTTTGACATCTTTGATAGGCTTACGGAAATCTTCGAATGCTTCGATTATTCAGACTAACATTACTCATTCGTCGAGTATTACTATATTCAGCCCCGCCGCGGTAGTCTAGTGGCTAAGGTACTCGGCTGCTGACCCGCAGGTCGCGGGTTCAAATCCCAGCTGCGGCGGCGGCATTTCCGATGGAGGCAGAAATGTTGTAGGCCCGTGTACTCAGATTTGGATGCACGTTAAAGAACCCCAGGTGGTCAAAATTTACGGAGCCCTCCACTATGGCGTCTCTCGTAATCATATGGTGGTTTTGGGACGTTAAACCCCACAAATCTATCTATTACTATATTCAACGCTAATATTACGACAAATATTACTGTATTAGAGAAGAACTAATAAGTGTCGTTAGTCCACGTGTGACCCCCTCTAAATGTGCTTTCACTGCAGTGGATGGTTGCTAAGCCGCCAAAGCACCTTTTAAGTGCATACAATTCGCATGTAACCTCCTGTATAGGTGGTCTCACTCCTGTGAAAGAGTTATAAGTCATGAAAACACCTATTTTGTGGAAGTCTGCGCTGCCGTGAATCCACACTTCAAGGTTAAATGAACATATTACCCCAACACCAATTCATCATTTTTTAAAATATTTCAAAGCTTGCTATACTGGCTTATGTGCTCTATGTATAGTGAATTTTAAAACTTAATGTATTTTACAGGTTATTACTGGGGACATTACCGAAAGTCAAATCCAGGTACTATTCAAAGTTGTTTCCACTTCCTTTGAACAAAAGGGTATGGCATTTGATTTGCACAGACCTTGTTTTAATTGGAAAACACACACGCACAGCAGAGGTTAGTTGAGTCTTGACAAACACGTTCATGTTTCTTTGTAATATATGATGTGTGCTATTCGAGTTTGCTTTGAACATAAATTCACCAATGAACCCGCCACAATGGTCTAATGGCTAAGGCACTCGACTGCTGATTCGCAGGTCACGGGATCAAATCCCGGCTATGGCAGCCGTATTTTTTATGCAGGCGAAAATTCTGCAGGTCGGTGAGCTCAAATTTGAGTGCACATTAAAGAACCGCAGGTGGTTGAAATTTTCGGAGCCTTCTATTACGGCGTCTCTAACAATCGTATGGTGGTTTTGGTACGTTAAACGCCAATCATTACTGAAATTTGCCGTCATACAAGCTTAACCTTTGGGCTTTGAAGGCTGCTGCAACCTCCAATCTCGCACTCGTGCGAAGGAGCCCTGCATCAATTCTTGAAGTAACCATCGAATGGAGTTTATTGCCTCATGAATCATCCATAGGCAACATTTTTAGAATCCATAAGGTACGAGCGAAGAGAGATTATCACACAATGGAATTGCTTTCTTTCTCCTCTCACCTATGCGAGCGTGCTGGATGCTAAGCAGGGAGGCATGTCATAGGGCAAGGAAGTTGCTTCAGGTGCACATCATGACCTTATATACTTTTTCCTAATTTTTTTTCTTTGAATGCACGTCTTGCTAACAGTGCGACCGCAAGCACACGGCAGCCTTGGTCACTATGCAGCTCACGACGCGCGTATTGTTCAATGACTGTGATTTTGGGCATGTGGTGTGGTCATTCATTTATATGGCGTAATTAGGGGAAAGACCAGAGAATTTTTGCCCGGCTTTGACAATTCGTTGTAGGTTCTAGGCCGCTTGCTGCGCTCAAATGTTTGGCTCAGGTTTTCGGAAGCCTGGAATACCAATTTGAAGCATTTTATGACGATGCTGAAAACGTGCTGTGGGGTCCCTTTAATGAAAGAGATGCGAAAGTGAACCACTATGTCAATTTAGGCTCATTGTAGTACTCTTTGAAAAATATCGCAGAATATCCACGGATTGAATCATGGTAAGTGGGGCGAAGCGTCCATCAGCCCGTCCGTGCTTCCGTCCGTCCGTTCGTTCTTGCTTCAGTTCGTTCACGCGTCCGTCTGTGAGTACGTCCATCCGTCTGCGCGTGCGTCCATATGTCTGTCCGCCTTTTATTCTGTCCGTCCGTTCATCTAGTGAACACTCAAGTACCGCCATCTCGCATCCCCTTTGGCACATATCTGCTCTGCCCGTCCATCCATCCGTCTGTCCGTTTGCCTGTCCATCCGTCCATCCATCAGTCCGTGCATCCATCTAGTGAACACCCCAAGTACCGTCATATCACATACACTGTGGCACACCCGCTCTAGAACGGGCATGTGCCACTAGTGGCTACATACATCAACGGAGGATGGACAGACCCACACCCTAAGGAGCTTTGTCCCTAAAATGTCAGTTTTGAGGTTATTAGTACAAGATCTAATTGGGGTCAATTATACATAAAAAAATTGTCCAAAACTCCTTGCATTAAAAACATATGACAATGCATTGTACTAGTAAACTTCGAATTGCCACGATTGGGATTGTGTGAATAATAATCGAATGAATATTACAGTACTCAAAATCACTTCGATTCTAAGTCAATTTATTCAAAATTTTGGAAAAATTTGGGGACACTTAAGCTTCGCCTTTAAGAGTTGAACGCAATAGCGAAATATGGCCGCTAGTGTGCCCTTCAACAGCTAAGTGCATACTTACTAATATGTTTCGTTACACCGACACAGGCACACACACAAATGCACACACGCACACGAACACACGCGACGTATTTATAGTAATGGTACAGGTTTTTGATCAATTTAACAGCACTTTTATAACAACTTCATGAAAATATTGTACAGTGATATAGTCACATGGTCCTGTATTATGAACTGCGCGTTGGCGTGGCACTTGTATTCGTAAATGGTCACATTCTGTCATCCTTGTTGCGTTGGTTATGTGGCAATGGTTCGACTGTTTCTTCTGGAGACCTCTTCCGGCCAGCCGCAACAAGCATTGTCTCATGGTCGGTGAAACTGCAACTGCAATACTTCACTTCTTTAATGGTGTCGTGAGAATGAAAAGCTGAATCTATGCAAGTGTTGTGATTTGCAGAAATGACATTTCCTTGAAAGGGCATAAAGAGTCTCAGAATGCCTCAGATGGCAGCACATTATCTAGCGTTTGCTGTTTGCTTGATCAGTGCCTCTGGAAAGGCACGATATGTTTTCTGCTAGATGGACATAGTTGTCCATGTTTAGAGCTCTTTGAAAGTTCCTGTGTGTTTTTAGTGGCAATGGCTGTACTGTCCCGGCCTTTTTCGACGTAGTATAATGGCCTCCCAAATGTGCCTACGAATTGCCGAATAGGCTCGTTTTCGTCGTGACACCTGTCAAACAAAATGCGTTAAGGGGACTCCTTCCACTACATGACATTTATGTAGTGTTTTTTCCCGCAGCTGCAAGTAACATTGTGGCTTTATGGTAGGACACCTGCTAGCCATGCAAACATCCTGGGTTCGATCCCCAATGGGACCGAAAACGTTATTATTTATTTTATTTGCTTCTTTTTCGATTTTTCACTCACGGACGATTTCTGCCTGACAACCAACGGTGCCGACGGCGGAATTTTTGCGACACGAGCTCTGCATTAATATTCGAAAGAAACTAACAGGCGTGTATTAGGCCGCATGTAACCTCTTGTAGAGATGGTTTCACAGCAGTGGAGGGGTGCTGAGCCGTAAAAACAACTCACCAGGAGAAATCCACACTGCCGCTAGGCCACACTGCAAGGTGAACGAACATGTTACCCTCCTTGGGCAGACAGTATGCGAGTGGGCTGAGCTTTCCCCCCCGGCATATTTTTTTCCAGGCTATCATACACTGCAACGAACTGTTGGTCATCATATCTTGCAAATGTCAAATAGGGCTGTCATTCCTTTCTCTACCATGCTTTTAAAATTCAGATCATGGGGCAGTGACAAGTAGGAACTGACAGTAGTTTTTACGTGGGTTCATAGTTAAGAATGGCGTAAAAGATGCGAGACACAGAATGACGAGAGCATCGTTTTGTGTCCGGCGCCTGTTTTCGTAGTTTTGTGTCCCGTGCTTTAGAGCCGTTCTTGACTATGGGCAAGTAGGAAGTCTGGCGCTGTGGTCGCCTTGAGAACGAAGTTGTAGGATGAGGAAAATTGCAGCATTTCAACGAATCGTGCCCAAAATAAGTACTGTATGTGTGCATACGCATCAAAAATATTAAGGCTTTGTTATAGTATAGACAATTGTTAATAATATTCTCGATATTTTTGATAAGCCCCT
This sequence comes from Rhipicephalus microplus, assembly GCF_043290135.1. NCBI lineage: Eukaryota > Metazoa > Arthropoda > Arachnida > Ixodida > Ixodidae > Rhipicephalus > Rhipicephalus microplus. The sequence continues at coordinate 116,642,418 of NC_134706.1, forward strand.
CTCTCTCATATATATATATATATATATATATATATATATATATATATATATATATATATATTGTTGCGTATATGCACGAAGAAAAAGAAGCGTATACGGTGAACGCACTTGTCGCCCAGAGCGAGAGAAGAAGAAGAGGATCAGGAGGATCGTTACCCAGTCGGCCGCTTCTGAGCTGCCCCTCGCGACCTAATAAACGGCCCCTTTCAACGTCTACCAGTCTCTTTCAAACGTAACAGAGTGGTGGAGGTGCTGGGTAAGCACTTCAACTACGGAACGATCACTGCCACAGCTTCGACGAAGCCGTCGACTTGCCGGTCTCCCACCATCTGCCGTGAGTGACTTCGCCATGCCCGAAGAAGCAGGCGTTTCCAGGACGGCACCATCTGGCCCTCTTCCATACTACCGAGTTCCACCGCCCTTCGGAGGAAAAGCCGAAGAAGATGTCGACGCCTGGCTCACCAAGTACAAACGTGTGGGCAAGTCCAACGGTTGGGATGCAGCCGGTATGCTAGCCAACGTAGTGTTCTCCCTGACCGACACCGCACTGCTATGGTACGAGAACCACGAGGACGCTCTCACGACGTGGGATCTTTTTGTTGAAGAGCTCAGGGCGTGTTTCGGCGACTCGGTTGCTAGAAAGAAGCGGGCTGAGCAAACACTGTCGCAACGGGCACAGCTACCAGGTGAGACATGCACCACTTACATAGAAGAAGTGTTAAGGCTGTGCAAGGTGGTCTGTGCTACCATGTCGGAAGAGGACAAAGTTGGGCATCTGCTGAAGGGGATTGCTGAGGACGTATATAATTTTCTAATTGGAAAAGAAAGCCTCAGTTCTGTGTCCGACGTCATTCAGCATTGCCGAACGTTTGAAACGCTCAAGATACGTCGAATTGCGCCCAATTTTGGTCGGCTGGCTAACGTTACAACTGTTGCCAGTGTGGACACGAATCCTGGCCTCGACCTTTTCTCTACCATTCGACAGATTGTTCGTGAGGAACTGTCGCACCGAGAAATGTCGTGTTCGACTGCTGACCATCGCGAGTTGTGTCTGCCACGCGAGGCTATGGATGTGCCTCCTTTGACCCAATGGCAACCGACGATGAGCGCGGCAACTGTGGAGTACAGCCCAGCCCCACAGTCAAGAATGACAACCAGATTTCCCGCGTCGCGGTATGACCGACGCTCTCAGCGCATGCCTCCTCGACGCCCGACGTCTCGGTACGACGCACCCAACCAGTACATCCGTCACACAAGAGCAAATGATGACGCTCTATTCATCGATGAGCGACCGACGTTTCGACCTCGGCCGGTGTGCTATTCCTGCGGTGTGCCAGGCCACATATCGCGATTTTGCAACCGTCGGGTGACTCCTCGGTATCACCAACCATGCGATTTTTCACGACCCTTCGAACAGCCTCATAGTGTCTGGCGGCCGGCCCACATACCACCTGATGACAACTATTGGCCCAGCAACTTCCGCAACTACTCCCCAGCATCTGACAGGAGTTTAACGCCCCCACCGCGACCTCGTGCTCATCGTTCTCCTTCACCGCTGCGTCGCAAAGCACCCTCTTCGCCACCGGAAAACTAGCCAGCGCGGCCAATGGGGGTGAGGTCGCTGGAAACGTGCTACTAAGAGAAATACCTCCTGTGTGTATGTTTAAAAACTAAGTGCGTGTTTTGGTGGATCATGTGCCTGTGATGGCGTTGGTGGACACAGGTGCAACTATTTCCGTGATGAGTGGTTCTTTTAAAGATGTGTTAGGGCGGAAAGTTGTTTTTACCTGGGATGAAACTTCGACGTTCTGTGGAGTGAGTGGAGAGCCATTGCGCCCTATTGGTGTGTGTAGTGCTGAGGTATTTTTGGGAGGCCTTATGATAACGACAGAGTTTGCGATTATTCCTCGGTCGACACATGATGTCATTCTCGGCATGGACTTCTTGCGAGAATGTGGTGCCACTGTAGACTGTCGCACGGGGAAAGTCTTTGTGAGTGGCCAGATGCCTTCAGAACTTCTGGAAACTCCAGCGAATGACCAAACTACGCTGTGTGTCTGTGGCGATACGTTCATACCTGCGTTGTCTACCGTACGTGTTCCTGTTGTTTGTCGCGGCGCTGATTCTGACAGCTTCGATGCGAGCGTAGAACCAATGCACATAAACTGCGTGAAGAAGAATGTGTTGGTTCCCCATTGTGTGGTGTCGATTGATGGCGGAAGAACTGGCCTATGGACTGTAAACTGTTCCTCTGAGCCCGTGACCCTACCCAATGGTTTGAAATTAGCTTCGGTCAGCAAAGAACACGCGACCTTATCAGTGGTCGAGCTCACAGACGTGCCGGAAGAACGTGACGGAACTGGTTGTCACAATTTAGACGGGGCGCTTATGGCAACGATAAATAAGTCGCTTAGCTCAAGCGAGCGCCGAACTTTAATGAATGTGCTGTTGAAGCACGTTTCGGTATTTGACTTTGCGCAGAAGGGCAAAGTAATCCCTATCCCCCTGTCTCGAACGCGCCATACCATCAACACTGGCGCGGCAAGTCCGATTCGCCAAAAACCGTATCGTGTTTCCCCGTCAGAAAGACAAATTATCAACGACCAAGTGCAGGAAATGATGCAAAAGGGAGTAGTACAAGAGTCAGCCAGTCCGTGGGCAGCACCGGTAATCCTTGTTAAGAAGAAGGATGGATCTTGGAGATTTTGCGTCGACTATCGCCGACTGAATGCCGTGACTAAAAAGGACGTATACCCGCTGCCCCGTATAGAGGACGCAATAGACTGCTTACATTCGGCCTCTTATTTTTCCTCCGTAGACTTACGATCCGGTTATTGGCAAATTCCGACGCACCCAGAGGACAAGGAAAAGACTGCCTTTGTAACCCCTGATGGGCTTTATGAATTCAACGTAATGCCATTTGGACTGTGCAATGCACCGGCAACCTTCGAGAGGTTTATGGACACCATTCTGCGTGGCTTGAAGTGGAACATTTGCATGTGCTACCTCGACGACGTCATCATCTTTGGCCGCACGTTCAGTGAACACAACTCTCGTCTGGATACTGTTTTGAACTGCATCCGAAACGCTGGCCTAATTTTAAACTCGAAGAAATGCCACTTCGGAGACCGCCAGACGCTTGTGCTCGGGCATCTCGTTGACAAGGATGGCATCCGCCCTGACCCCCAGAAGACAGCAGCAGTTGAGGCGTTCAATGCGCCGCGTTCCGTCAAGGAGCTTCGTAGTTTCCTGGGGCTTTGTTCGTACTTCCGCCGCTTTATTCCGAAGTTTGCCGACGTGGCGTATCCTCTCACATGCCTCTTACGAAAGGACAATTCCTTTGAGTGGACTCCGGAGTGCGATTCTTCATTCCGTCAATTGAAGTTTTTGCTGACGTCACGACCCGTCCTTCAGCACTTCAGTCCTTCTGCTCCGACAGAGCTTCATACGGATGCTAGCGGCATAGGTATTGGCGCCGTCCTAGTACAACGTTACGGCGACCGCGAACACGTCATCGCATACGCAAGTCGCTCCCTAAGCAGGCCGGAACAAAACTACACTGTTACGGAACAAGAATGCCTGGTGGTATTATTTGCAATTCAGCGGTTTAGATCTTACCTGTACGGACGCCCATTCACAGTCGTAACCGACCACCACTCGTGTTGGCTTGTCAACCTTCGTGACCCTTGTGGTCGCCTTGCGCGCTGGGCACTCCGGCTACAAGAATACAGTTTTACCGTCGCTTACAAGAGTGGTCGTCGACATGCTGACGCGGACTGTCTTTCACGTATGCCACTTAGTACAACAGACTGTGAATCCGATGACCTTGACCAGCTTGTAGCGTCTGTGTCGCCTACGTTCCCGGACTATCCCAGTTTTAGAGCAGAACAGCGGAAAGATGCTAAACTGGCACCACTATTCGCCGCTGCATCCGCTTCTACTAGTGCCCGCCGTTTCTGTATGCGTGATGGACTGTTGTTCAAAAGGAACCTCTCCAGTAGTGGCGCGCGTTTCCTTCTAGTGGTCCCGGAGAGCCTGCGAACAGTTATTATGAGTGTCATGCACGACGACCCTACATCTGGACATTTAGGTGTGGCGCGGACGCTTCACCGGACTAAAGAGCGCTTTTATTGGCCTGGTATGCAGAAGTCTGTTGAGAGCTATGTGGCAAGCTGCATGCAATGTCAGCGTCACAAACGTCCATCAACTGGTCCAGCTGGTCTTCTACAGCCGATGCCTACTCCAGGCGCACCTTTTGAACAAGTGGGCATTGACTTTCTGGGCCCCTTCCCAAAATCGGCTAAGGGCAACCGATGGATAATTGTTTGCGTCGACTGCCACACACGCTACTGCGAGACGGCGGCCGTCCCCTCCGCAACTGCCAGTGAAGTCTCGTCGTTTTTGTTACAGTACGTCATCCTCCGACATGGCCCACCTCGCCTGATTATCAGTGATCGTGGACGACAATTCACAGCGGATGTCGTGGAGGAGCTACTCCGTTTATGTGAATCCCGCCTGCGTCACTCGACACCATACCACCCCCAAACTAATGGGCTGACGGAACGTACCAACCGCACCATTATCAACATGTTGTCTATGTATGTTTCCTGCGACCACAAGAACTGGGATGACGTACTCCCCTTCATTACTTACGCGTTCAACACCGCGAAGCATGAGATTACAGGCTATAGCCCTTTCTTTTTGCTTTATGCCCGTTCGCCCCGGTACACAATCAACACGATATTGCCTTTCTGTGACCACGACAACGTCACTGTCGCCGAGACTCTCTGCCTCGCCGAAGAGGCGCGTCGCATAGCTCTACTGCGCACATTGGCATCGCAAGACAAGTCGAAGGCACGCTATGACATTCACCATCGAGCAGTGATTTATCGCCGTGGTGATCTGGTGTGGTTGTGGACTCCGATGCGCAAGCGCGGGTTATGCCAAAAGTTTTTGGCCACTTACGATGGACCTTTTGTGATTGTCGACAGACTTACAGAGGTCAACTATGTAATAGCTCGTCTCACGGCGAGTGGCCGACGAGCTGCCAAAACTCAAGTGGTTCATGTTGCCCGCCTGAAACTGTACACGCCACGACAACTCGACTGACTCGTCCGGCAGCCTTCGTCTGCGCGGAGAGGAATGTTGCGTATATGCACGAAGAAAAAGAAGCGTATACGGTGAACGCACTTGTCGCCCAGAGCGAGAGAAGAAGAAGAGGATCAGGAGGATCGTTACCCAGTCGGCCGCTTCTGAGCTGCCCCTCGCGACCTAATAAACGGCCCCTTTCAACGTCTACCAGTCTCTTTCAAACGTAACAATATATATATATATATATATATATATTCTTACTCTGACGGACACAGGGCCCCCTGCGAAAGTGTTAGTAAAAACTGCGTTTTGTACGTTCGTCTACCTTTTTTTCAGAGAATTATAATATATAATTAGAGAGAAAGACATGTGAAAGAGCAAGTTGGGCACCTCGCCCCCTCTGGGAATATGAAAACTTTCCACCTATGTTACGCTCACATTGATTCATCATTTTGTAGGTTTAAAAGCTTGTTACATGGCTTATATGCTGTTAATAAGTTTTAAAATACAATACTATAATTCATGAACCAGTAGTGAAATCCTGTTACTATGCAAAGTTTTTTCTACTATCTTTGAACCAAAAAGAATGCATTTGTGCAGGCCTCTTTTTAATTTGAATATATATTGTGCAGGTTAGTTAGGTCATAAAAAATATGCTCATGTTTCCTTGTAAGATGTCACATTATTCGAATTCGATTCAAAATTATTCTGGAATCACTATTTTGGCTAAGGTACTCGGCTGCGGACCCGCAGGTAGCGGGATCAAATCCCGGCTGCGGCGGCTGCATTTCCGATGGAGGCGAAAATGTTGTAGGCCCGTGTGCTCAGATTTGGGTGCACGTTAAAGAACTCCAGGTGGTCGAAATTACCGGAGCCCTCCACTACGGCGTCTCGCATAATCATATGGTGGTTTTGGGACGTTAAACCTCACATATCAATCATCAATCACTATTCGGAAATGTTGTAGGCCCGTGTACTCAGATATGGATGCACGTTAAAGAACCCCAGGTGGTCAAAATTTCCGGAGCCCTCCACAACGGCATCTCTCATAATCATATGGTGGTTTTGGGACGTTAAACCCCACAAATCAATCAAATCATCAATCACTATTTGCTTCGAAACTGAAATTCACTATTTGTACTAGCCTAGCCACTACATATCTACACGGGAGACTGTCCCTTTCAGTCTTCAGTCACCGTTGTAGAGAAAACAATTTCTTCTCTTCTTTAGACCGCAGTCTCACTTCAGCTGCTCATCACACTTGCAAGGCTGCTCAGAAAGCCGTACTGTGCACCTTCCGATGGCTCGCAAATGTAGAAGCAGGCTTGTCCCTTGTAGTTACTCTGAGAAAAAAAAAAGAAAACAATGCTAGCCCCGTCATCTCATGTATGGTGCCACACTAGCCGCATTATTTGATGACAAAAGCACTCCGATCACATACATGCAATACGGAGTATTCGCGTGACGTTGACGTGTGCATTTTCGTTGCGTGACCTGTAGCTTTTCGCAGTGCCGGCTGTACTGTGAAACGGCAGCCTTGACGAGGTCAGTGCATACCAGCGAAAGAATTCGGCAGTGGGAAGCGTTGCTACAAAAAGCTGTGTAGCCACTCATGGGGTATTTTTATCTGTTTAAAACAGAGTCTCTAATGTGTACCATGAGTCCCTAGTAGTATCATTAAACATGTCGCAGCAAACAAATTCAGAACCGCGAGTAGAAAAGGTGCATTGCCGTGCCCACAAAAGAAGTCACAGCTTTGCTGCAAGTGCAAAGCAATGGATGCGATAGCAACCGATCAGGATTTCATGTGAAGAGCAGCAAGCAGGTTAAAACTTGGAGCACGTTGCACAAGCACAAAGGAATCACGAAAGAGACAGACAGAGGACGAGTGCGTACTAACAATTTTTACAGCTCGACACACCTGTCGTGCTCGACACACCTGCCATTTATCGTGCTTCTTGAACACAAAGAAAACACAAAACATGGTGCAGGTACACAGGACGAGTGCTAACTAACAAGTGTCGCAGTTGTCACTTCACCGTGTTTGAAAGAGTGCTTTTTTTTTGCCAGCCCCCTGCAGTGAGCAAAGTGACCTTTGAATGCCCTGTAAACTAAACACTATCTTTGCGGCGAAAGTACACAATGCAGTACAAACTGCCCCCGTCAAAAAATAGGCACACGGGCAGGGGCGACTACACCTCGTTGGGCAAAGTGCATGTTATGAGCCAACGCATTGCGACGAGTGGGGTGCCGTGTGCACTCTTCACGCCATCACACTGGTTTGCTGATAAAGCGGAGAACATGCTGGTATTTCCCTGCAATCAGCGTATTGCCAGCGATAAATAGCGTGTATAAATGGCTCGCTGTTAGTATGCTGTAGGGCGTGCGCTGCTGTAGCCAAAACGGTTAGCATTGCACTCTGCGGAGCTAGAGATCGCCTGTTCAATTCTGCGCGTTAGAAAATATTCATGTGCAGTTAAACCCCTTTATAAGAGGCATACTCTGGGCAGCAATTCTTGTTTCTCATAAGAGAGATCTCTTATGATCAGGGTACGTTGTATGCATTTTCCTTTCAACCCATATTTAATGTAGGCGCACTGGTCTTATACCTATTTGTCTCTTATTGTCTCATAAAGGGGTTCAACTGTTATTGCTATTGCGATAAAATAAACTCCATGCAAAAATTGCAAAAATATATTTTGATGCGGGGAGGCTGTATCATTCTCATGTGTTCATGTTACAACTTTTAACTGTCTAGTTAGTTACGTAAAAGACACGAGCTTTTCCCATGCAACAATTCATGAGAAAAGTGCCGACCTGATTGGGCAAATTCATCTTTTAGCACCTTTGCACACAACGAACAAAAACTAAAGAGCACACATGGTCAAGCACATTCTAACTGCTGGTGTATTTTTGAAATAACATTTGTTTCACAACCCAACATGATCTGTGCGTTGCCATCATAAAATGTGTCGTTTGAAGATATAACGTCCACTTGTGATCACAATGCTACAGATCTGCATGGCCACGATAACAGATGTGCTTTGAGGCAGTTTCATCGCCAATGCCATGGTGGAACATATTACAGCAGTGTGAATCAGGCTTAAGAGTTTTAAATACATTAAAGAAGCGAAGTTACGGTTCATGTTACTGAAAAAAAACCATTGGCATACCTTGATGTTGTCCATAAGAGCTGGCAATAGCCTCTCCTCCACCAACGTCACTGTGCATCCTCCGAATCCTGCGCCCGTGAGCCGAGATCCGTATGCTCCGGACTCCAAGCTCAGTCGAGTGAGTTCGTCCAGTTCGGGACAGGAAACCTCGAAGTCGTCCCTGCACGTTCAGCAAGTGATGTCATTTAATCGCGAAGTAAAGTGTTGCACTCGAAGCATTTGTTTTTGCCCACTCTGAGCCGAGGTCGAATATGAGGCTATTCGAGGGTGGAAATTTCGTTGCTGATCTACAGACATGCACCCCTACCGCTTGGACGCCTCCTTGCTCGACTTGCTGGCACGTGTGCATGTGTCCTATATACAGGTGCCTAATTTGTGCAGCTTACCCATGGACAGCACGCGAGGCTTGGACTGAGCAGTTTATGCTCACAGTTCGTAGTTGGAAGGATGATTGTTACCTATCATCATTCACAATGTCGGTTAGTTGATCTCAGTGACCTATCTGGTCGCCTTGCCTGGTGGGCGCTACACTTGCAGGAATTTGGCTTTGCGGTCCGTTCCAAGAGTGGCCACTAACTTGCCGATGCCGACTGTCGTTCGTGGCTCCCAATACCTAAAACTACTTGTGACGGTAATAATTTTGATGAATTCTTAACCGCCATTGATGAAACATGTTTTCCCGACCTCGCCACCTTCAGGAAAGAACAGCACGATGACCGCAGCTTGAATGACCTGTTCGACTCTGCTGCTCAGCCGACAAACAAGAATGGCTTTGTTATGAAAGATGACCTGCTATATAAAAAGAATTACGCAGCTGATGGTGCACGCTTACCATTAGTGGTCCCCACAATGTTGCGAGGAGGCGTGCTCTGTGCTATGCATGATAATGAAACCGCCGGACACATTGGTTTCGCCAAAACGTATCGCCGTGTTCACAGTATAGATTCTACTGGCCTAGAATGAGAAGTACTATAGAAAAGTATGTGGCCAGTTGTGACAAATGCCAACAATTCAAACACCCAAACACTTCCCCAGTCGGACTCCTCCACCCTTTGACACCAGCCTCAACACATTTCGAAATAGTCGGAGGGGATCTTGTCGGCCCTTTCCTGCGCTCATCAAACAACAGCCGTTGAGTCATCGTTTGTGTTGACCACCTTGATGCGCATTGCAAACTTCGGCGTAGACGATGCTGTGCACATCCACCAGAGAATCAATACTGCAAGTGACCGTGTAACTCAAAGCTAGACCTCACGACCCACCAACGGTGATAAGGTACGTCTGTTTGTTCCACTCATGTTAAGAGTGCCACAGAGCACTGTGACATCGACGGGAATACTAGATGGTGCCATAAATTTTCTGGTTATGCTCAACAGCCAATCAGCGTGTGTCAAAGGCAACAATTTGGTGATTGTCACAATCCGCAATTCTTTCAGAATACCACTTCTAGCGATGAAAAAAAGAGACAATAAACCTAACCGAGACAAGAAGACGGCAATGTGAATTAAGTAAGCAAACGAACAGCTCTAATATCGTGATGGGCATTTAAGTGGAAGATTCAAGAATGATTTAGGTTTTGCTGCTCCACTGGACAAAACACTGATATAAATAAACGAGACATTTCTGGTTAACTTTGACCGCTAAGGAGTTTTATAACATGCACAGAAAAGGACATTTTTTTTGCATTTCACACTGTTTACATGAAGCCACTGTGGCCTGGAACTTATAGCCTGTATTTTAGTGCTCAGCAGCACAATGCTACAATCACTAATATGAAGAAATTGAAATTTCAAGGGGGTATTGTCACGTGCTTGCCCAAGAAAGACGATGACAGTTGTGCATGTGCCACGAAGAACTCCGAAATGGACGAAGAAGAAGAACTCGCTTGCGCGTTCTAATTAAAAAGATCGACCTGCTTCTGGTGTCAGTCTCTACGGCAAGATCTCTGTTTTGACGTCGTGACACTGGTGGAGGTGCTGGGTACAACCGGATGCCGGACAGTCTTGCTCGGACCCGTTCATCTAGTCCAGAGACCCAGCCCCTCGTCACGACTCCGGTGCACCGATTCAGTCGGCGCCTACTAGGCCTAAGTCCGAAGTCCGTACCTGTTCCGCCTCTAACCAGCATGGCAGCTCCTACCACATCCACGGCTACCCTTCCATCGCAGACCGCACTTCCCTCCCAGGTGACTCTTGAACATCCTCGCGTTCCTGAAGTTTTTCGTGGAGAAGAGTACGAGGATGTCAGGGACTGGCTCGAACAGTTCGAACGGGTCGCTGTATCTAACCACTGGAACGAACAGCACAAACTTGGCCGAGCATATTTCGCCCTGGAAGATAGCGCTCGCACGTGGTAGGAGAACCACGAGGCTACTTTCCAATCTTGGGAAGATTTCCGCCGAAAGCTCCTCGCCACATTTTTGAACACGGACCGACGGGATCGCGCACAGCAACTGATTGAGGCTCGCGCACAAAAACCCAACGAAACAGCCGCCATGTACGCAGAGGGTATGATCCGTCTGTTTCGACGAGCTGACCCTGACATGCCCGAGGCGAAGAAGGTGCGTCACCTAATGCAGGGTGTCAAAGCACCAGTGTTTGCGGGCCTCGTACGAAATTTACCTACAACAGTAGATGAATTCATAAGAGAGGCGACTGTCATCGAGCGCGCACTGCGACAACGATACCGACACTTTGACCGCCTGCCGAACCACACGGCAGTAAGTGCTGCAGCTCAGAACACTGCCGTGTGTGAAAGTTCCCTGCGACAAATGATTAGGGAAATACTGCGTGAGGAACTTTGGGCCTTCTGCGTCCCTCCTACCCAACCGCCCGTCGCATCTGTTGCCGAAATCGTCCGCCAGGAGTTGAGGCAAGCCGTTACACCACCGGCGCCAAGTCCTGAGCCACATCCAGCGAGCTACGCTGATGTGGTCCGTCGTCCTCCACCGTCATTTGTGGCGACATCCTTCCAGCCACGACCCGCGGCCGTACCTTGGTGGCAACGGGATTCCATGAGACGACCACCAGTTCACCGAACTGACTTGTGGCGCATGGCCGACCGTCGACCTATTTGCTTCCGCTGCGGAGAACCAGGTCACATTGCTCGCTATTGCCGTCATAGCGATTCCGGCTTCGGGAACTTTTCTCGTCCCGCTTCTTTCCGCTCTGAAGACCGTCGTGCCCACGATGCCGATCAACTGTCGACTGGCCAAGCAACTACACCGCGTCGCTGGCGATCTCCATCTCCTGCGCGTCACCGTGACTTCCCTCAGAGCTACGCGGACGTCACCAGAGGCCGTTCGCCTAGCCCGCGCCGGGGAAACTAACTGCTGCGACCTCCGGGGGCAAGGTTGCCAATCGTCGAGACACCGAAAAGTTCCCCCTATCATCGCAAGAAGGTATGACGACAACCACGACGAATACGACGACGAATACTAATGCCGGTGAAGTTGTACGTGCTGATCTAGGCGTTTTCATTGACGGACATTACGTTACAGCACTGGTCGACACTGGCGCCGACTTCTCAATCATGCGACAAGAACTCGCCGACCGCCTTAGAAAGGTAAAGACACCGTGGACAGGGACACACATAAGGAGTGCTGGTGGTCAGCTGATGATTCCCACGGGTAAATGCACCGCTCGACTTCGCATTGGGGATTCTAGCTTCGTGGCCACTTTCGTCCTGTTGCCAGACTGCTGTAAAGAGCTAATTTTGGGCATGGATTTTCTTCGAGATCATGGCGCTATTATCAACATTCCTCAACGTATGGTGACGTTTTGCACACATCCGTATGTCGACGACAGCAGCGACGAACTACGCGGCAGTTTGCGAATAGCCGACGATGTGACGCTCCCACCGAGATCCTGCTGCCTTGTGTCTGTGTCCAGTGGGTGGCCTTCCTATAAGGATGTGATAGTGGAGCACATAGTCGCTCTTTTGCTCACTCAAGGCATTTCCATCGCGAGAGGCATTCTAACGCTTACTGGTGGACAAGCAGAAGTGCTCCTTACAAACTTCAGCAACGAGCGCCGTCAAATCCAGAAGGGTACCGCAATTGCCTACTTCGACGATATAGACCAAGCCGGAGATTGCTGTGCTTTGCAACCAGATGACGCGACAGTCCCTGCCTCGACAACTTTGTCGGTGGACATCTGCTCCACGCTACCGTCCTCTGATAGGAAGCGTCTGCTTGGACTTATACACCAATTCAAAGACTGCTTTTCGCGTACGTCAAAGGTCCAGCGGACAGACACCATTGACCAAGCACCGCATCATCACCGAAGACAACACGCGACCGATTCGGCAGAACCCCTACCGCGTGGCTCCGAAAGAACGCGAGGAGATTCAGAAGCAAGTACAGAAGATGCTCGTGGATGACGTCATACAACCTTCAAAAAGTCCTTGGGCGTCCCCTGTGGTTTTGGTCAAGAAAAAAGACGGCAGCTTGCGTTTCTGTATTGATTATCGCAAGTTGAACCAAGTCACGAAGAAAGACGTCTATCCAATGCCTCGCATAGACGATTCACTCGATCGGCTGCGTCATGCGCGCTATTTCTCTTCAACGGACCTCCGAAGCGGCTACTGGCAGATAGAAGTCGACGAGAGAGATCGTGAAAAAACGGCCTTTGTGACGCCTGATGGCCTTTATGAATTTAAGGTGCTTCCTTTTGGGTTGTGCTCGGCGCCAGCCACTTTTCAGCATCTCATGGACACCGTACTATCGGGCCTGAAGTGGCAAACATGCTTGGTCTATCTGGACGATGTTGTTGTATTCTCAGCATCATTCGAGGAACATCTCAGCCGTCTATCCACCGTACTCCAAGCCATACGCTCGGCCGGCCTGACTTTAAAACCAGAAAAATGTCATTTTGGTTTCAACGAACTCAGCTTCCTAGGCCACGTCGTCAGTCACGAGGGTGTTCGACCTGACCCGGCCAAAATAGATGCCGTAGCGCAATTTCCTGCACCCCGTGACAAAAAGGCTGTGAGACGCTTCTTAGGGTTGTGCGCCTATTACCGGCGATTTATCGAGGACTTTTTGTCTATTGCGGCGCCATTGACACGACTCACACGTGAGGATGTCCCCTTCTTTTGGGGTGAACAGGAGCAAATGGCATTCAATGAACTGCGACAACGCTTGCAAACACCTCCAGTCCTTGCGCACTTCGACCAGGACGCCCCTACAGTACTTCACACTGACGCCAGCAATGTAGGTCTAGGTGCCGTTCTGGTGCAGTGGCAAGACGGCTGTGAAAGAGTAATATCCTACGCCAGCAGAACTCTCTCTCGCATGGAGGAGAACTACTCGACCACCGAGAAGGAGTGTCTCGCCGTGGTGTGGGCAGTCATCAAATTTCGTCCGTATTTGTACGGCCGCTCCTTCAAGGTTGTTAGCGACCATCACTCTTTGTGCTGGCTCACCAACCTTAAAGATCCATCTGGTCGTTTGGCGCGCTGGAGCCTAAGACTTCAAGAGTTTGACATGACCATCGTCTACAAATCTGGGAAGAGGCACACCGACGCCGACTGTCTCTCACGGTTGCCAGTGGAAACTGTCGCTCCTGATGACGAAAACATCGACGCGGCATTCTTGGGAGTTGTCAACACAGCCACTATTGCACGAGAGCAGCGCAGTGACCCTGAGCTGTTACCACTCATTGAATATTTAGAAGGACAACGTAAAGACGTGCCGCAGTTATTTGCTAGAGGACTGCCATCTTTTCGCTTGCGAAACGATGTTCTCTATAAGAAAAACTTCTCACCAACTGGTAACCCGCACTTGCTCGTCGTGCCTGCCTCTCTTCGAAAAGAAATAATGGAAGCGTGCCATGATGAAGCAACTTCTGGTCATCTAGGCTACACCCGAACATTGTGCCGACTACGATGCAAGTACTACTGGCCAAAGTTACCTGCTGCGGTTAACCATCACGTGCGAACGTGCACCGACTGCCAAAGACGCAAAGCGCCTCCCAGCAAGCCAGCCGGTCTTTTACATCCAGTCGAAGCACCGGAAAAGCCGTTCACCCAGATTGGAATGGATTTCCTGAGTCCCTTTCCAACTTCCACAACAGGGAACAGATGGATTATTGTGGTCACTGATTACCTGTCCCGTTATGCAGAGACTAAAGCTATGCAGCGTGGCACAACAGCAGAAGCCGCTCAGTTTTTCATCGAAAACATCGTCCTTCGGCATGGCGCTCCGACAACAGTGATCACAGACAGAGGACCTGCCTTCACCGCAGAGCTTTTGGAGTCGGTTCTCAGACTCAGCGGTACAGCTCACCGGAGAACAACTGCATACCATCCGCAGACAAACGGACTGACGGAGCGCCTCAATAGGACCCTCACAGACATGATCAGTATGTACGTTGACACAGAACATAAAAACTGGGATCAGATATTGCCGTACGTGACCTTTGCTTATAACACCGCTCGACAAGAAACCACTGGAATGACACCGTTCAGTCTGATCTATGGTCGCGAAGTCACGACAACATTGGACGCCATGCTGCCGCATGAGTGTGACGACATCCATGTAGACGCCGAAGAATTCACTCAGCGTGCCGAAGAAGCCAGACAGCTCGCGCGCGTGCGCATCTGTCATCAGCAGCATCAAGATGCACAACGCTACGACAACCGACACAAGTTTGTTAGCTACTCACCAGGCGACAAAGTGTGGGTCTGGATTCCGATACGTTGACGTGGACTGTCTGAGAAACTGCTAAGACGGTACTTTGGTCCATACAGCGTCACGCGACGCTTGAACGACGTGAACTACGAAGTTGTTCCCGACACTAATTGTAGTTCTAAGCGCCAAAAGCGTTTGCCCGAAGTTGTGCACGTCGTGCGTATGAAACCATATTTATCGAGTTAATTAGCTCCCGGTTACCGTTTTCGTACGACCATTTCATACGCCTGGTAGAGCACCTAAGTCAAATGTCACGTGCTTGCCCAAGAAAGACGATGACAGTTGTGCATGTGCCACGAAGAACTCCGAAATGGACGAAGAAGAAGAACTCGCTTGCGCGTTCTGATTAAAAAGATCGACCTGCTTCTGGTGTCTCAGTCTCTACGGCAAGACCTCTGTTTTGACGTCGTGACAGTATAATATGTATAGCACATAACCACTGATCGATTAGGTTGCTTTGTGTGGTTGCAATGTTGCAAAGTGACGTATGCTGCAGGGGTATAGAAATTAGGCTGACGATGATAGGATTGGGCTACTGGAATTAGAAGCAACCGCACCTGAGAGATGCGTGGCTGGCATTCATGAGTTCACCCAGGCCCCGGAAGTCGCCCTTTCGGAGCATCTTGGCTGCTTGGGCTGTGCGCCGGATTTCAGAGACGACGTGCCGAGCTCTATGGTACTGTTCCGACGTCATCTGTTCTCGGCAGCCTGCATGACAAGTGGCATGTGTGGTCTCTCAGTTAGTTATTCACTTGGAGAAAATGCACTGTCCATTCATTAGCAGACCGTTTAATCCCGAGCGGAGCAAGCGCTGTGAAAGAAAAATTATTGAACTAGATGTAGAGGGGTGGTCTTTGCTCGGTTTAGAAATTTAGTGATTGTTTCAAGTTGTTCTGTAAAGACTACACACACGACACAAGTAAACAAGTTGTTTCTGTAGCCAACACAAGTGCTAGTGACAGCGCTAGGAGGTTTGATAAGGCATCTATGCAAGTCTGCACGTTTCACGGACGAAGAGATCAACTACAGCCGATGACTGTGATCGCAGCTATCAGTATCATCATGCGTCGCTTGTACGACTACTGTTCATTCCCATAGTCCAAGTTGTTTAATTAAGAGCTTCGCCTTTTACAGTCCGACTGCTGCCTTGCGATCATGTGACAATATGGAACATGTGAAAGGCATACTTTCGACAACTTATGTTGAGCCAAGAGAGAAAAAGAAGGTGTGAGAATGCTAGGGCACTAACAAGATGATGTAGTGATTGGATAATTTAGCACACTGGTCTCCGGAAAATGGCACCTTGTAAACGACTTGGGAAAACTGCAGCGTACCTTCAAGATCTTCGAGCGAAGCATCTCTCAGGCTCTTGCCAAGGACGGCGCTCGCAGCCTGGCAGCTCTCGCGGCGTCGGGCGTATTCACCACCGGTCAGGGCATGCTTCACTTTCGAGTCGGTAACCAGAATGATTGCAGAGGTCAGGTTGAGCGGCACATGCTCCAAGGCAAGGGACCTGGAGTCGTAAATGTCACCAACATCAGATGCTCAGAAGTACCGCCAATGTGAGACTGATTTTTCATCAGATATGATCATTGCAATCGGCCTGCAGGACAGTTGGATTATCAATATTTTCAGTTTCGTGTGATTTCTTTAACTTGTTAAGAAAGGGCATTCCCGTATATTGTGGTACCCTAGAGTTTTTCCACATAAACTTCCTGCAAGTTGGTACTTGAAAAGTTACTAATTAACAAGCATGTGTTACCTTGTCAAATCAGTACAACTTTATCAGGGCAAAGTACTCCTGCTTCATCATAGAGCTTATCCATAATGATCAACAGCTGCCTGAATTGTAGCAGTTTGTAACAACAAATGGAAACACCATGCAATAAGATAGTGAAATATTCATGTTTTCTGTCGTAAGGCGCCATTCTTTCTGCTCATCGTCACTGGCAGCACTGCCACTGAGTTCTGGTGCATTACTCGGGTGCAAGAGAAACTTGTTTTGTTGTCTTGGGAAGTGCATCACATGCAGATAGTTTGCACACTAGACAAATTGCTCCACAAGACTGTGCCACTGACGACATGGCCTTTTCCTCCCAGCATGGGCGAACCGCATGTACCTGGCTTGATTCCTCAATTGCACAATGTATTCCATCGGCACGGTATATTAAATGTGCTATTTGCTACCTGACATACCTCACAGAATGTGCAATAAATGCCCTGATGTTTTTTTTTCTTTTTACTTCGTACTGCGGTCTTTCTCCCATGAAAAGACCCCACACACTACATACACTAGATAGCACTACAGGCAGATCGTAACGGTTCACGGTGAAGCCAGTGTGCAACTACTATGAGCCTCGCTTATCGCTGTTTTCAGCTTACGACTTCATCCTCATGGTGACAAAAAAATTCTTGTAAGGAATTTTCCACGAGGTTTTACCAAATTACCACAGTATGATTGAAGACTCTCAGGTAAGTCATTTCGTCACACAAACCAAAAATGCGTACCATGAATATTAGTTTTCAATATATTACCAGCCGTCGTTGAAAGAGACAAATCAATAACCGCTGTATTAAGCAGAAGTGGTCTGGGCACACCATATGTCATGGTGGGGTCTAAGAATACCTATGTTAGTGTAGAACTGCCATCTTTAAAGCTAAGAATGACAAGGCCACAAAAGACTGTCAAAACGTAAAAAGTTGATGGTCTTGTATGGACCATAGAGTATCTTTATAAAACACTAGGAGGAAATCTGGAGCGGTAACGCGTGGTGCTTCAGCCAGCACGTGATTGACATGTAGTACACGAATTTGTCTAAGCTTCATTCGGCTTCGTGTGGCGTGCAGCTGTTTCATAACAAGACAAAGGCCGGCTAAAATTCAGCAGCTACACTTTGTTGCCTTGACCCGTTAAGGCTCAACAATTCAAATCGGTTCAGGAAGTTCACAACGGTCCGTTCTTTTACCCGAAATGAAAACCAAAGCACAACAACAAACAAAGTCACATGTGCGAACCGCAACCACAAAGACGAGGCGAATCCGTGTACTGCTGATCATTCGCACGAGGGCTGAACGATCACAGCATTGGGGTTCCCTCTAGCAAATATCGAAGGAAACTCTATACAGTTAAACCTGTTCATGAGAGAGACTAATGTAAAAGACTAATGAGTATACACCTGTTCATAAGAGGGACTAATGTAAAAGACTAATGTGTGAGACGACACTGTGCTTACATTGCAATAAGGGTTCATAAGAAAATACACGTGGTACCCAGCTTATGAGAGACGCCTTGTATAAGAGACGAGAATTGCTGTCCAGTACATGCCTCTTGTAATGGGGTTCAACTCTAGCACGGGCCGCATATAATCGCATGGGCACACCTGGGACGGTAGGTACTTACCGGCAATCGAGAAGCAAGGCGTGGCTCGGCCTGCACCAATAGGCAGCCATCTGGTCCATAATGCCGCATGGCACTCCGGCAAACTCGTGCTCTGCTTTCTGGCAGCACAGGGGGGTCCGGTGTGCATCGCTTCAGTGCCAACACAGACATTGGAGAATGTTGTTTGCCAGGATGCACACGCTTGACTACATCCAAGGTAAATTTATCAAGAAAAATTTTCATCCACACTATTTTTCCAGTGTTCATTCATTTGAATGCGCAATTGTTTCAAGCATAGGCATGTCCCACCCCACAAGAAGTTTTCGAATCACATAGGAGACCAGAGAAAAGAAAAAAAAATTTGCCGCAAATCTGCATAACGTTCACTAAATGCAGATGGCTGACTGTCAATCGGATGCAACTATACGTTCATTTCTTTCTGCTTTAGGCTTATGACTGCCTCATGCACTATTACGCAGCATCAAAGTAACCATAATGCATATCTAATAATCAGTCTTCATTGCTTGTTTTTAATGACACAATACTGTGTTTTATGCAAATTACTACATATAATTTTTTGAATCCACAGCTGTGATTGCTGGTATGATGTTCAAATATACAGCATGCTGTGGTAATGCAACACAAAGGATGCACGACAATGCGGAATGTAACAAATTGGCACTGAAAACCGGCTAATTTTTGTCAGACGGCTCAATATGAAAGCCACCTAAAAGTAAGTACAGATGTTGCATGGCATTTTTATTATAGGTAAGATAAATATATACATTATTTCAACGTAATTCCGCAGAAGCACCGGTATTAACAGCCTTTGCCGACATGCATTCCAAGCAGCAGGTAGGTTAAGACAGCTGTTAGTTACAGCCTTTTTATTACAAGCTCAAAAGGGGTTGTGTGAAACGTTTTTTAATGTAGTTAGAAAATTGACAACTACCTGTTTCGTAATGACTGCATTGTGAAATAGAAAGGTTATCAAATCATCCGTATCGAATTCCAATTTTCAATTTCTGCCAACTCTCGGGATTTTGTGGAACTTGTGCCAATCTGTAGCTGACATTTCTCTGAATACGCAAGTCAGATTGTATGTCACAGCATGTGACAGGAACTTTGCAATGAAAATTCAGTAAAAAGCTGTGAAGAGACTGCTTGCTCTCTCATTGGTGATGTTTTCGGGGAACAGGCAAGAGGCGATAGCACACAGGTGTGACGGGTAGTGGCTGTATTTATGAACTGTAAATACCGTGGTGGAGAGTGTCTGAGGGTAAGTTCCGCATTTTAGAGCGCTGTGACAAGACTCAGAATAAGATGATGCAAAGCATTGCCCTGCGCATCTCAATGAGAAGTAGTAGTGGCCAATATGCTCACAGAAAAAAAGAAGAAAAAGCGCTCAAAGCCATCACACATGGCAACATAACTTTTGCAGATTGCACTGCTTCTTTGCTACGCATCCCTGCAATTTCTCTGGTAAAAAAGACAGAAGGAAATGCAGATTTTGTTTGATAACTGCACCAACACTTGATGGCTCCCAAACGTTTTTTTCATTTTTTTTTCAGCAGTACATTCATTAAAGAACAGAATTTAGTGGTAAGACCACTCAACGATTTAAGAAAGGTGTTGTACAGTCTTTTTAAATAAGCAAAATTACACTGTTCGTTACATGCAATTCTTGAATCGTCTCAGTTCAAATTTTGAATAAGTCAAAGAGCTCTGACAGAGGGAGCAGGCCACTTTCAGTAATGAAGGCACATAAATGCAAGAAGTTTCGAGACAAAGCGAGGCAGCCATTCAAGCTCCAAATCATTGCAGATCTTTGCTGCTGGAACACAGGATTCCAGCTAGCGTTGAGAGCCCCCGCTCACAGTGCAAATGAGAGGCTCTTACAACTTCCAGCTCACCTGAGCTCCTCCGGATGCAGCAATATCCTCAAAAAGTTGAACATGGCCACCTCCAGGGCGGCAGAACTGGATAGGCCAGCTCCAACGGGCACGGAGCTTATTACAACTGCATTGAAGCCACTCCGTATGGGTCCTGGATGCGGTTGGGACAAAAGAAGGGCGTTTAGTTTGCCCACACATTAGAAATGGTACTACACTCAAACCTCATCATAACAAAGTTGTATTTTACACGAAAATAAGTTCGTTATATCCCAAAATTCGTTATAAAGGTATATTGCCAACACTACATCTAATGCAAGACTATCCCCAATTCACTTTGTTATAGCTAATACTTCATTGTATCCGGATTCGTGATATAGAGGTTTGAGTGTACTCATATGCACCATCATTGTATGTGGCATGAAAATAGGAGATCAAGTCGCATGAACGTAAGACTTGTCCTTTTTGAACCGGTCCTTGGAAAAGTTTCGTTCAACCTACAATGATGGATTATTAACAATCAATTTGAGAAAATTGGCCATTAGTTGCTTTTATTTAATTCGTGCAAATAACCTAAACGAAAAAATGCGCACGTGCATCTTGCATTGTTTTTTGTGTGAAATATAAATCGCAGTGAACAAAATAATTCGATAGCTGATAGCCCATGCCGAAGCCTCACTGAGAAAACATGCCATCTCCAAGAATGTTGCGAATTTGCACGAGGTTCACTGTATAGAAATTTTTCACAATCTCGTGTATGGCTCATCGCGTCACTCAAAGCGTCAGCAAAGCTGCATTGCATACCCTTCTCCTTGCCACCTTTCCATGCACCTTCAATAATTTTCCTATCAAGGCAGGCATTACTTGGAACACTTTTCCTTCAAATGTCTTGCTTCGTGCCAACCCAGTTTGACATGAAAGCAACCATTAAATGGCTTTTGTCCTTATCAAGTCACTTCTTTTTAACCCATACCTCCTATAAAATCTTCTGTACAGTGCCCCTGCCATACGATATGTTGAAAAAAAAGTGCTGTTATGAAAGATGGGGAGCTCACAGAGAAAAGAAGACAAGGTTAAAGCGGGCTCTCTGTGTGTGGGTCAGTCTGTTGCAGATACTACAAATACATGAAATAAATACAAGGTATGAAAAATAATACAAATCAGAAATTAGTATTAATTATACTAATTATGGGCCAATAAGATTAAAAACTTTGCAGGTATAAATGTGGCAACGAAAAGCGCAAGAACCGATTGATTGGCGGACCGTGCTCCTGGAGAGGCCTTTGCTTTGCAGTGGGCGTAGTCAGGCTAATGATAATGGTGAAATATTACAATAAATGCAAATGAATAAACACGCCTTCCTGTAGCAAATGTATTGTTTCTGTAAGGGTAACTTACTGACACGACTACATCGGTGTTCATTTACCAATGATCTTTACAACAGAAGGCCAGTGGAAGGCTCAAACAACAAACCTACACCATGTAGATCTGCGCCACAATGTGTGAGTATGCTACCATTGTGTGTTCCCAGCTACCCGGAGTGAAGAGGCCAGCCACTTGTTTCCAAACTGCAGTTCGTCCACTTAAGATAATGGCTTTGGCCTAAGAAATGTGTGTTCGGGTGGCTGGTTGGTATGGCATTAGAAGTAGAATAAAACTGCGCAAGGGGCGGGACACAAGCAGAAGAAGCAGACAAGAGAGGTGCGGACAAACAATCGAATTTGTTGAAAACATCAAACTGCCACGTCTGTCAGCGCACTGCGTGCACAGGCACTCGTGACAATATCACGCACCATCTCACAGGCCGAGGCATGCCAGAGGATAAAGGGCACACGAAATAATTAAAGTGTCTGTATTTTTGAGGCTTGCTTCTGATAAGTCCATTAGCAAGCCTTCTGTTCATTTACATAAAAGAGAGCTCGGAATTTTTGGGATAAAGAGCCTGTAAGATGGTGTTGTTCTACGCGCTTGTGTACATAAGTGCTATCAAACGTGGAAGTTTAATGTCAATAAGTTTGGTTGTTACTTTGCGCCTGTACTGTCTGCCTCTTCTACTTGTGTCCTGTCCACTGCTCAGTTTTATTTCCCATCACCACTAGACACAACGAGGCTGATGTGATAGAAACACCACCATATCTTGTAGATATAGCCTTTTGCATCTGTCCAATACTCTCAACGATCCGCCGCCGTCGTGTCCACGGAGCATCTATCTCGTCAAGCTATGAATCACAGTGGCTTTCAGTCGACCCTCCTTCCTTTCAAGTAAAGGAACAGCATAGAGAGAAATGTAATGCAAGCAGCCAGGTTACAAGTGCGATTCCTGTTGCTCAGGCCTGACTTAGAAAGTTTGTACATTCATAAGCAAGCGACAAAAAGTGAGAAGCGAGCACAGCTAACTTTTCATGGAGTGGGCAGTTGTAAGAAGACACCGCAGTGGTCATCGCTGATTGTTTTTCGCAAAAATCGCCGACTTGCCTGGAAAATGAGCTACGACGCCTCGAACGTAGTTACTCCACGATGGTTCGCCTGGTGTCAAAGGATTTGCTTCCGATGGCAGCTGGAAAGTTGCTGGCTCGGGATAGTCAACGCTGTAAATGTTGCACATGCTGCTTCCCACGACAGGGGAGCCGACGACCACAGTGTACAGCGGCATGGCCTGCAAGTGATATCGTAAAACAGACACAATGCCACAATAGGGACACTAAAGAGAAATATTTTTTCACCTATTAGTAAATTGCAGTACTGAAAACAGAACTGCTATGGTGAGAAAACACTTGAAAAGTACGAAAATGTGTGAAAAGAAAAGGTGGGTAGCGATGATGTCTTAGTACCGTATCAAACCCTATCAACATTCGGGAGTGGGGTCGCGCGGCCGATTCCGCCGAGTTGCTTGGGCCTCGTCGTCTGTATTTTTTGTTGCCATTAGCCAACAAGTCAACCTTATGTTAAAGTTCCTGCATCAAATGCCATGACATTGCAGATTTTGATGGTGTCTATCAGGTCATACATAGTTTCAGGTTCCTTGTCTTTTGAGAGAGCCATGTAGTTAACACACCAAGTGTCGGAAAGTTTAATCGAGTCAACATTGCCGAAATGTCAAAAATAGACTTTTAAATCTATTTCAGCATATATTTAAAAATGAAAGTTCGACCTCAGTTTCTTTCTTAATTAATAAACATGTGATGGTGAAATGAACATTAGATTTTTCAGGGTACAATTTATCAATATAAACTGGTTCATTCTTCCACGAAGATTGCAGCACGCGGATGGGGATCAAGGAAGAACACAGAAGACATAACACTAAACTTCAATTGGTTCTTTATTTCTGAAGGAGCAATCTTATATGGACTTAACAAGCCAATGACAACATTCTTAGGCCAAGCACCAACACACATAAATAAAAATATGAATTGCATTCAATAATTTGACACTCATCATTCCAGATGGTCATTCCATCAATTCCAGATGATGGGAGTTAGTCCATAATAATAAAAAAACAATAATAACAATTGTTGGGGTTTAGCGTCTGAAAACCACAATATTATTATGAGATGCAGTAGCAGAGGGCTTTGAAAATTACGACCACCTGGGGTTTTTTAACGTGCACCTAAATCTAAGCACAAAGGTCTTAAGCCTTTTGCCTCCATCAAAAAGCGACTGCATTTAGATGGAGGTGAAAGTGCTTGACGCTTGTAACGATATGCTTGAGGATACCGCTGTGCAACTTGGAGATTATTCATATATATGAGTCAGCCAATCGTTTGCTTACTTCTATCACATCATGTAGCTTTGCCTTTCTGATATAGTTAATTTTACCACAAAATGTTTACCACAAAATGTTTACCACAAAATTTTACCACAAAAGGCTTTTTCAAAGCCTATAGTTTACAATCGCGGAGTGAAATAAGTTATCCTGGGAGCAAACTCAAGGTGGCACGGCTTTCTTGCAGAGATAAAGTGAAACTGCAGTGCCTTTTTTTTTTTTGTGAAGCTGGTAGCACACCCTTAGGTTGTCACCAAGTCTAGTTATTGCAGGCGAAGGTCCTCGGACAAAAGCTTTGCAGCAATTTCCTTCCTTCCCTCCAAGTGGTCCACCAATGAATTGACAGTAAGTATTGTTATCAGTGTAGGTGCTTGTGTCTAGCAAGTATGCAGACCAATTCGTATACCAAGATGACTGCGGCACTTAGCGCAGAACTGGCATCGACACAGTAAAACACTTTTAAATGCAAAACATTTCTTAGCGAACTTCGGTGACTATGAGCATATCTATCTATCTTGCTGCTTACGTTTAGGTGCTCTCGAGGTCATCCCCTTAACTTGGCGTGATCTATCTATCTCGCTGCTTACGTTTAGGTGCTCTCGAGGTCATCCCCTTAACTTGGCGTGAACCAAAATTAGCATAGGAGGGTAAGATGGTTTGATGAATATGACGCGCTGGTCAAGGCACGGATAATGTCTCAATCCCGTTGCGTACGTCGTCAAACACTTGCCGCCAGACAGTGGCACATACCTACGGGCGTGTATGTGCCGCTGGTATGCAGGTATGTGCAACAAGTGATTGACGCTTTGTATCTACCCATGAACAAGGAGAACACACATGGGCAATTTGAACGCGCGAGCATCAAGAAATACCTGGCATTGGTAGCGTCGACCCGATGAATGCAAAGAATGATGGTCAGAGTCCTAGCTGGAATCGAACTCAAGCATTCTGCGTGGCAATGAAGCATTTTACCACAGAGCTATGCCAGGTCTCGGAACTACTTTTTAAATAGACGCTAATCTTCGTGAAAAGCCAATAGTAGTTGCAAGGCTGCTTACACAATTTTATAAACATTGCGTGTGTACTCTTTTGATACAGCCGTCACGTCGAGTTAAAGTCAATTGTGGTTAGTTGTCATGCGCTTAAGTTGATTTATGTAACAGTGTCCAGGTCCTGACTACGTCCACTGCAGGACAAAGGCCTCTCCCATGTTCCGCCAGTCAACCCGGTCCTGTGCTTGCTGCTGCCAATTTATACCCGCAAACTTCTTAATCTCATCTGCCCACCTAACCTTCTGTCTCCCCCTAACCCGCTTCCCTTCTCTGGGAATCCAGTCAGTTACCCTTAATGACCAGCGGTTATCCTGTCTACGCGCTACATGCCCTGCCCACGTCCATTTCTTCTTCTTGATTTCAGCTATGATATCCTTAACCCCCGTTTGTTCCCTAATCCACTCTGCTCTCTTCTTGTCTCTTAAGGTTACACCTACCATTTTTCTTTCCATTGCTCGCTGCGTCGTCCTCAATTTAAGCTGAACCCTCTTTGTAAGTCTCCAGGTTTCTGCTCCGTAGCTAAGTACCGGCAAGATACAGCTGTTATATACCTTTCTCTTGAGGGATAGTGGCAATCTACCTGTCATAATTTGAGAGTGCTTGCCGAATGTGCTCCACCCCATTCTTATTCTTCTAGTTACTTCAATCTCGTGGTTCGGCTCTGCGGTTATTACCTGCCCTAAGTAGACATAGTCTTTTACAACTTCAAGTGCACTATTACCTATCTCGAAGCGCTGCTCCTTGCCGAGGTTGTTGTACATTACTTTCGTTTTCTGCAGATTAATTTTAAGACCCACCTCTCTGCTCTCCTTGTCTAACTCCGTAATCATGAGTTGCAATTCGTCCCCCGAGTTACTCAGCAATGCAATGTCATCGGTGAAGCGCAGGTTACTAAGGTATTCTCCATTGACTCTTATCCCTAACTGTTCCCATTCTAGGCTTCTGAAAACCTCCTGTAAGCACGCGGTAAATAGCATTGGGGAAATTGTGTCCCCCTGCCTTACACCCTTCTTGATTGGTATTCTGTTGCTTTCTTTATGAAGCACTATGGTAGCAGTTGATCCCCTGTAGATTTCTTCCAGAATGTTTATATATACTTCATCTACGCCCTGATTCCGCAGTGTTTGCATGACGGCTGAAATTTCTATTGAATCAAACGCCTTCTCGTAATCTATGAAGGCTATGTATAGTGGTTGCTTATACTCTGAGCATTTCTCTATTACCTGATTGATATTATGAATGTGGTCAATTGTTGAGTAGCCTGTTCGAAATCCTGCTTGTTCCTTTGGTTGATTGAATTCTAATGTTTTCTTTACTCTGTTAGCAATTACCTTTGTAAATAGCTTGTATACTACAGAGAGCAAGCTGATCAGCCTGTAATTCTTCAAGTCCTTGTCATCTCCTTTCTTATGTATTAAGATGATGTTAGCGTTCTTCCAAGACTCTGGTACTCTTCCCGTCAGGAGACACCTCGTAAACAGGGTGGCTAGTTTTTTTTTTCTTTTTTTTTTCTAACACAATCTGTCCTCCATCTTTCAGCAGATCTGATGTTACCTGATCCTCACCAGCAGCTTTGCCCCTTTGCATGCTCTCCAAAGCTTTTCTGACTTCTTCTATCATTACTGGTGGGGTGTAATCTGGGTTACTTCTAGTTCTTATAGTATTAAGGTCGTGGTTGTCTCGGCTACTGTACAGATCTCTGTAAAATTCCTCCGCTATTTTAACTATCCTATCCATATTGGTAGTTATTTTGCCTTCTTTGTCCCTTAGTGCATACATCCGACTTTTGCCTATCCCAAGTTTCCTCTTCAATGCTTTGACACTTCCTCCGTTTTTCAGAGCGTGTTCAATTCTCTCCATGTTATACCTTCTTACATCGCATACCTTACGTCTATTAATCAACTTCGAAAGCTCTGCCAGTTCTATTTTGTCTGTTGTACTTGACACTTTCATGCTTTGACGCTTCTTAATTAGGTTCTTCGTTTCCTGGGAAAGCTTGCCAGTCTCCTGTCTAACTACCCTGCCTCCAACTTCCACTGCACACTCCGTAATGATACTCGTCAGATTATCATTCATTGTATCTACGCTAAGGTTGGTTTCCTCACTAAGAGCCGAGTACCTGTTCTGCAGCGACACTCTGAATTCCTGTACGTTCCCTCTCAGTGCTAGCTGATTGATTGGCTTCTTGCGTATCAGTTTCTGTCGTTCCTTCTTCAAGTCTAGGCGAATTCGAGACCGTACCTATTCTATGGTCACTGCATCGTACCTTGCCAATCACTTTTACATCCTGCACGATTCCTGGGTGTGCACTCATTATAAAGTCTATTTCGTTCTTATTTTCGCCATTAGGGCTCCTCCATGTCCACTTGCGGTTTTCTCGTTTTCGGTAGAAGGTACTCAAAATCCGTAAATTATTGCGTTCTGCGAATTCTACTAGTAGCTCTCCTCTGGCGTTTCTAGTACCGATGCCATAATCTCCTACTGCCTGGTCTTCAGCCTACTTCTTCCCTACCTTTGCATTAAAGTCACCCATCACTATAGTATACTGTGTTTTTACCTTACTCATTGCCGATTCCACGTCTTCATAGAAGCTTTCAACTGAAGCGTCATCATAGCTGGATGTAGGCGCGTAAGCCTGTACTACCTTCATCTTGTATCTTTTATTCAGTTTAATTACGATACCTACCACCCTTTCATTAATGCTATAGTATTCCTCTATGTTACCAGCTATGTTTCTGTGAATTAGGAACCCCACTCCCAGTTCTCTTCTGTCTGCCAAGCCCCTGTAGCAAAGGACGTGCCCATTCTGTAGCACCGTATAGGCCTCATCTGTCCTCCTAACCTCACTGAGCCCTATTATATCCCATTTAACACCCTCTAGCTCCTCGAATAGGTCCAGCATCCTCGCGGGCATTAGCGCTTCATATCAGCTTCTGGTGTTGCTAATACGCATGTTCCAGTTCACAAGTGCAAACAAACGGTTATATAAACATCTGCAACTCTTCAACATATGTCTGTGCCTGCAACATTTGTACATATATTTAGCGTCGTTTCATGACGTGTCGCTCAATAAAAAAATTGCAACTTGGTCACCTTCCCCTCACGTGCTTCGCATAACAATGATTCCCAGGTGTGAGGGATCTGCCGAATTTTTAAACTGGAATGCGTACAGATGACGACCGATAACATTCTGCAGTAACCAACTTGGTTTAGGCGGAAAGCAGCAGGAACACGCAGAAGCAACAGTCTAAGGCCAGTAATTATCAAGCTACTCGATTTTCGAACCAAATCCGAGATCTTAAGCAAGGCTAGCAAATTAAAAGGAACGGATATCTTCATCAACGAAGATTTTTCAGTCAGGGTTCGACAAATCCGCAAGGAACTATGGCAACATTCTGCTGACCTAAGAAAAGTAGCCAAAAAAGTACGACTACAGTACGATCAGTTAGTAATTGACAGTGTTCGCTACGTCTGGGACAACGTCACAAAGTCAGTTATTGAAGCGTCTAGCAATCGTGTTCCTCGTAGCAATGAATGACTTTCCGGAAACCAGCGTAAATTAGTGCTGCTGAACGTAAATGCTCGCAGTTTGGTGAATAAGACTGTAGATTTTAATTGGCTCATCCAAACTTACGCCCCATCACTAATTTGTGTTACTGAGACATGGTTAAATAATACTATTTCTGAGGCTGAATTCCGACCCCCGGGTTTCTCGGTGCTACGTAAAGACAGAGAGGACAGCCGCGGTGGTGGTGTCGCCATCTTCTTAAAGAATAGTTTGAAGTTCTATCCATTACCCGACCTTCCCGAGTCAGAATCTTTATGGTGCAAAATCAGCGTTTGGGGGAAAATAACCGTATTAGGCGTAATATACCGGCCTCCTGGTACTGACCACGTTGTTTTTCCTGCTATTAGTGATTATATATTGAAAAACAGGCTTCACAAATTTAAACTGATTTTATGTGGTGATTTTAATGTACCGCATGTTGACTGGAATTTACTTTTACCCACTGGTCGCGATAGGGCACTCAGTGAAGCTTTAGTTGACCTTGTTGTGTCGTTTGATCTTACCCAAGTACTCGATGTTCCTACGCGGGAAAATGCAATTTTAGACCTTGTATTCTTGAATGAGGCTGTACAGCAAAATGGATTTGAATGTGAAGCAGTGAATGGGGTATCTGACCACAAGGCAGTCCTTCTTAGCTTGAATGTTGCCTGTGAACCCAAACTTTTGACATACAAAACGGTTCTGGATTTTACCCACGCAGACGACAATTCAATTCTTGCAGTTCTAGCAGCGTCTTTTGATGATTTCTTGTTCAATAGCAACCAATGTCATGTGGACTTGTTAGTTGATCAGTTTTATAAGATTGTTGAACACTGCATACACACATATGTCCCACAGAAGTGCCTAAAACGAAACCCTCGGCATCCTTGGCTAAACAGAGAAATTATTCAGCTTACTCGGCGAATAAAGCGACTTCGAAGGCATCGTAACACTCTCCTAAATAACCAGCACTTATTGAACTCTCTGAAAACAGAGCTAAGAGAAAAAATGCATGCTGCCCGCAAATTCTACTATGAAAGTTCGTTAACAACCTTTATGAAAAACGACCCGTCTAAATTCTGGAAAACTCTTAATCCTGCAGGCCCGACATCTTCCTTACTTATTGTGAACAAACAGCCTTCTTCGGATTCTTTAACTATCTCGGAAGCATTCAATGGTTATTTCAAATCAGTGTTTAGTACAGATGATGGCACCAGTCCCGCTTTCGGTCTTGACAGTACATTGCCTGCCTTCCCAGAACTACAGATTAGTTACGCTGGAGTTGTCAATCTCCTACTGAACATCGACACAAATAAGAGTGCCGGCGCTGATAACATCCCTAACACATTTTTAAAACGTTACGCTGAATGGAATGCGAGGTATTTAACAGTCATTTTTCAGAGATCTCTTGAAACAGGAATTGTACCGCAGATTTGGAAAAATGCAAAAGTTGTTCCGGTGTTTAAATCTGGCGACAAACAAGTAATTCCAAACTATCGACCTATTTCATTAACCTGCACCTGCTGTAAAATTCTTGAACACATTATTCACAAACATGTAGTCACATATTTAACTGAAAACAACCTCCTCTCCCAAAATCAACATGGCTTTCGTGCAGGATATTTTCAACAGTCACGCAGTTGCTGGGGTTTACGCATGACATCGCTTCGACATTAAACGATCGCGGTCAAGTGGACGCCATTTTTATTGACTTCTCGAAAGCGTTTGACACTGTTTGCCACAATAAACTCCTCCTCAAATTAAAAGCCTTTCTGCGCGGCACTCACGGCATTCGCTTGTTATCTTGGCTTTCAGATTACCTAAATTTAAGGCAGCAGTTTGTCGCATTTAACAATTCGCATTCGTCATCCCTCCCTGTCACATCAGGTGTGCCGCAGGGCTCGGTCCTTGGGCCTCTTCTTTTCCTAATTTATCTCAACGATGTTGTCGAAATAACAAAAAATACAAAGGTCAAACTCCGTCTATACGCCGACGACTGTGTCCTCTATTCTTGTATTAGTACCTCCCGTGACCAAATACAGTTAAATAATGTTTTTTCTTCTTTCCGTACCTGGAGCTCAACGTGGCAAATGGCACTAAACCTTAACAAAACGGTAAGCATGACATTCACAAACAAGAAGGAACCCCTACGTTTTTCCTATGGCCAGAACATGAAGCATGTCAACGAATACAAGTATCTTGGCGTAACATTCTCACCGAACTTAAAATGGCATGAACATATAAACCTAATCTGCTCGAAAGCGCTCCGAAAATTGGGCTTCTTGAAGCGAACGTTAAAAGATGCAACTCACGAATGCAAACTAACAGCATACAAATCCCTGATACGGCCTGTTCTTGAATACGCCTCCGTTGTCTGGTCACCTCACTGCGCATGTGACATAGAACACTTGGAAGGTGTTCAAAAAAAAGCAATAAGATTCATATATCACCGTTATGATCACAATTTTTCGCCTTCGTCACACGCTGTACGTCTATCACTTAAATCACTTGAACACAGACGTACTTGCGAGCGTATCGGCACTTTACATAAAATCGTGAACAAGATAATCACCATTGACATGCCCTTTTCCTTTGCCAACTCCGTTGCGAACACTCGCAGGTCAGACCCCATTAACATCACACCCTTCATGCCATTTCTAGATTGTTTTAAGTTTTCATTTTTTCCTTTCACAGTGGAATTGTGGAATAATCTGGATGTTTCTCTCCGAAAGTTGCCTAACAATAGTTTTTTTAATGAACTACCAAACCATGTGTTTTGTTAGTTTAGTGTGTATTCACTGTTATGGACCCACTCCTGCAATGTCTCGAACTGTGAGACAGCAGTATTTGTAAATAAAAAATAAAAATAAGCTGTTTAAAGTGGAGGTTCTGCTGTGAAGTGTTTGCAATAACTGTGCAGGTGTGTGTCACTGGAAATGGGTATGTGCAAAGCAGCTCTTAGTGTAGCATAACCATGCTCATACCTTGATATAATGAAATATCCGTTATAATGAAATTAATTAAGAACAGTCTTATAATAGATATAATGAAGGACTACACCTTTATAACAAGTTTTTGGTTATAGCAAACCTATTTTTGTGTAAGATACAACTTGTTAGCATGAGGTTTGAGTGTATAGTATAGCAAGGGGAGTAAGAAACAGGGTAAAAAGAAGTGATGTGCAAAAAAGCAGGAAAGATGGTACAGCATAGTATACTCTTATAAAGTGGTATAACATAGCAATGGGTAAGAAAGGGTAGTGTAGGTGAGTAATGGGGGTTTGTGGGAGAGGGCGTTAACTAGTTAACTAAGCACAGTCATGTAGTATAGCATAGCAAAGTGTGGGAAAGGGAAGCAGGGTGGTGAGAAGAAAAGGCGGAGAGGTATGCCATCAACTTGGCTATTTCCTCATTCTTCGCACCACTACTGCATAGCTGCCCCAATTTTTTCGAGCTAGACTGCGTCGAACCTATTCGTTCTGGTAACGACAGTCATAAAGCAAGTACGAGAGAAAGGTACAGATGGAGGAAAAAAATGGGGAGGTTGATCGGAACTTGAAAACCGGTTTACTACCATGCACTAGGGAAAAAAGAGTCTGCATGCCATGGCCAAAAAAAATTCGAGGGGCGGGGGCACTGGCCTGGTGTGCCACTCCCTCCACTGATTATAATGTACCATTCTCCCTTAGGATACTTCTCGGTGTGACTAAGCCTTGCCCACACAGTAGCCGTTTTTCTTCGGGATCATATGATACAGATGTGCTGGACCTCTACAGTGAACTGATTTACATGACCATGCTACAACAATGTGCATATTGTTACGTGGAGACAGTAGTCAGTCTGCAGCCACAACACAGCTCACCGACAATGTCCACTTCTTCACTCTAAGTCTGAGGCACCCTTTTTGGGTTTGTCCCACTAAGCCCTGTTACATTCAGCTGAAATCACGTAACACGACCCCCTGTGACAAAAGCGCCGACCCAGCGAGCTTACGGGGCCACAGCAGGAGCAGTGTGGTAACGCTTGAGCCTTGATACGTGGACGATGTCCCGGGACAGCAAAGCAGAAGAGGTTGATGCATCATCAGGAACAATTTCACATGTAGTGTCAGTCACTCGTCTAAGCAGGCGGTATGGGCCCGTGAAACAAGACAGAAGCTTCTCTGAAAGGCCTGCATGTCGCGTAGAGGACCAAAGAAGAACGAGGGAACCTGTTGGAAAGTGTTTGTCGCGATGCCGTTCGTCGTAGCGATGCTTCTGCGAGTCTTGAGACGCCGTTAATCTGCTGCGGGCAAGCTGACGAGCATGGTCAGCTCGGGCAATAGCGTTGCGTGCGTATTCAGAAGTAGACTGCGCAGCAGCTGGCAGGAAGGTATCCAACGGCAATGTTGGTTCGCGTCCGAACAGAAGGTAAATTAGCGAGTACCCAGCAGTGTCATGCCGGGAGGAATTGTACGCGAACGTCACGTGGGGTATTGCAAGGTCCCAATCACGATGGTCGGCCAAGACGTATTTCGAGAGCATGTCCGTCAGGGCGCAGTTTAAACCTTCTGTAAGCCCGTTTGTCTGGGGGCGGTACGATGTCGTGAGCTTATGTTGGGTAGAGCAGAAATGCAGGATATCGTCAACTACTTTCGTAAGGAACGTATGGCCTCGGTCTGTCAGCAGTTGACGAGGAGCTCCGTGCACTAAGATTAGATTGTGTAGTAGAAAATCAGCGACGTCTGTAGCGCAGCTTGTTGGCATGGCTCGCGTAACTGCATAGCGGGTCGCGTAATCTGTAGCAACCACGAGCCACTTGTTTCCGGAGGGGGATGTTGGGAAGGGACCGAGAAGGTCCAAACTAACACGGTAGAATGGCTTCGATGGGATGTCGATGGGTTGAAGATACTCACAAGGGAGTCCCGACGGCCACTTGCGGCGCTGGCGAATTTCACAAGCGTTGACATAACGACCTACAGAGCGTGAAAGGCCAGGCCAATAGAAGCGGCGGCGCACACGGTCATATGTGCGAGAGACACCAAGGTGACCCGCGGTTGGCGCGTCGTGCAGCTTGTGGAGGATTGTGGAGTGCAGGTGCTTTGGTATGACCAGAAGTAGGTCGTGACCATTGGGCGATAAATTACACCGATATAAGGTGTGGTCCTTTAGGGTAAACATGCGAACAGAAGCGTCTTGCGGTGAAGATTCGAGCTGTTGTATTAGGCGGCTGATATTCGGATCGCAATGCTGCTCATCTCCGAGATGAAGCAGCTGGGAGATGGAAAGGACGCAAAGTGATGAAGTCCGAGAATGCTCCTGCTTGGGAGGGACCCCAGGTAAACGTCTTATCTGCTTTGAGTAAATCTGTTAGGGGCCGAGCGATTTCCACGAAGTTCTTGATGAACCGCCAAAAGTAGGAGCAGAGCCCTACAAAGATGCGGACATCTTTGGCAGTTTTTGGCACAGGAAAGTCCTTCACAGCTCTAACTTTTTCTGGGTTAGGCTGTACGCCATAAGCGTCAACAACATGCCCAAGTATTGTAATGCGGCGGCGACCGAACCGGCATTTGGATGAATTCAGCTGAAGGCCAGCGAGACAGAATACATCAAGAATTTTGGACAGTCTTTCAAGGTGTGCTTCAAAAGTGGGAGCAAACACAATCACGTAATCCAGATAACAAAGACACGTAGACCACTTAAATCCATGGAGCAGGGAGTCCATCATTCGTTCAAAGGTGGCGGGGGCATTACATAAGCCGAAAGTCATGACGTTGAATTGGTAGAGGCCATCAGGTGTTACAAAAGCCGTCTTTTCTCGGTCCATGGGGTCCACGGCAATCTGCCAATAACCAGAACGAAGATCGATGGAAGAAAAGTAGGCGGCACCATGGAGGCAATCAAGGGCTTCATCAATTCGTGGCAGAGGGTATGCGTCTTTCTTGGTGATAATGTTAAGGTGGCGATAGTTCACATAAAATCGCAACGATCCATCCTCCTTTTTAACTAATACCACCGGGGATGCCCAGGTAATGGAGGATGGTTCAATAATGTCCTTCGCTAGCATGGTGTTCACCTCCTTCTGAATGATGCTCCACTCAAAAGCAGACACTTTATAGGGACGGCGATGAACAGGGTTGGCATCACCTGTGTGTATGCGATGCTGGACAAAGGACGTCTGCCCTAGAGGTCGGTCGTCAAAATAAAAAATATCCTGGTAGGCCTCGAGAAGATGCTGTAGGACTTCAACTTGCGGAGGCGGAAGATCAGTGGCGATCATGTCTACAATTTGATGGCTGCCCGAATGTGCTGCGAGTGGTGTGTGCTGCGTTGAAACAAGGGTGTCTAAGGCAAGCACTTCAGTTTGTGAATCGAGCAACAAACACAGGTGGGCCACAGAAATGCCTTGTGGAAGCACTTGATTCATGTAGCCGAAATTTACAAGTGGTAGACAAGTTCTGTTATCTGTGATGCTGAGCGCCGTGTAGGGAACTGCAACATTATGTGCAAGGAGTACTTCGGTGAGAGGCTTAGCGTAATAGTCACTGTCGGGCACAGCTGGTGAGCACAGAAAATCGATGTACGTCAGTCTTGGAGGGCAAGTGAATAAAGTCGCTGCATTGTAATCGGCATGTAGGTTGGTACGGGGCGTCACTGATTTGTGGCAGTTCAAGGCGGAGCACGCCACCGGAGCAATCAATCAGAGCAAAATCGGCGGCAAGAAAATTGAGGTTCAGTATGAGGTCGTGGGGACATGTTCTAAGGACGGTAAAAAGGACGACCACTTGATGACCGCCTAAGGTGAGTTGAGCTGTGCACATACCGACGACCGAGAGTGTTGCGTTATCTGCAACTTGGACGACACTGGTCAAGGGGGGCGTGAGGACCTTCTTCATGCGACGATGAAAATGCAAACTGATAATTAAGACATGAGCGCCCGTATCAATCAAAGCTTCAACAGGTGTGCCATCAACATATACTTCAAGGGTGTTCCGGTTCAAACGTAAGGCCAACAGAGGATTTTTGGGTGAGGTCGACAGGGCAGCTTCACCTCCCGAAGCTGCGAAGCCTAGTTTTCCGGAGACATGCGACGGTTAGACGATGACGAGGGAGAGTGGCGACACGTATTTGAACGAAAAGGGCGGCTTTGAGGCGGCGGCGACGATAGGACAGGGTGGCCGTAGTCCTCAGGGGCAGTAAATGGTGTAAACTCAGTGGGGTGCATAACGGTGGTTCGGTGGACAGAATGAGGTACTGTAAGTGGGATACAAGCCAGAAGGCATAGATGGCCACTGGCTGCGACAGTAACGAGCTATGTGTTCCGCGCGACCACAGCGGAAGCAGATTGGCTTATTATCAGCTGTTCGCCATTCAGACGGGTTTCTGGTTCGAAGAGAGTACGGACGGCGACGTCTTATGTCCACAGAAGGTATCGAGGGATCAGTATTATTCAGGGTGGTTGCAGTAGACAGGATACCCAGGTTAGCAAATTATTGGCGGACGACAGCCTGGATCAAGGAGACAGCTGGCGTTGAGGCGTCGGGCAACATCGGTTTGTTGGCAGCCGGGTAAGCGGCCTCGAGTTCACGTCGGACGATGCGCGTCACGTTTTCGGTTGTAGACGGCTGACAAGGAGTGGCTTCGCAAGATGGCGTTGCAGCAGTGTTGGGTAGGCACTGGAACTGGTGTAAAATGCGTCGACTCTTCGCCTGCTCGAGACGGCGGCACTCTTTCATCACGGCGTCGATGGTCATTACGTTCGTAATTACAAGCAGGCTGAATGCATCGTTGGCGATTCCTTTTAAAATGTGCGATATCTTGTCAACCTCAGTCATGTTGGGATCGGCCTTTTGACACAACGCTAAGACGTCTTGAATATAAGTCAAATAGGGCTCGGTGGACGTATGTGTACGTACGGCCGATTGCTTTCGAGCATCAAGCTTTTGACCAAATGGGTTGCCAAAAAAGTTGCGGAGTTTAAACATTTCCCAGCTTGTGATTTCGTGCTTGTGGGTCTCAAACCAGATGCGAGGGGTTTTGTCAAGATAGAAAATGACATTTGCAAGCATAACGGTTGGGTCCCAGCCATATTGCTTGCTGACGCGCTCGTACATACTAAGTCACTTGTCCACATTCACGTTGTCCTCTCCAGTAAAGGTATCGGGATCACAGGGTTGCGTTAGGGCGACGTGCCGGGTTGCTGTCGTTGTTGAGGTAGGTGGTGAAAGCGTATCATCACCCGGAGCCATGGTAGCAGACTTAAGGAGGCGTCCACTGCGTAGCTCTGTTGTCAAAAGAGCACCCAGCACTTCCACCAAAATGTTACATGAAAAATACCAGTAGTCAGTCCGCAGCCACAACACAGCGCACCAACAATGTCCACTTGTTCACTCTCAGTCTGAGGCACTCTTTTTGGGTATGTTCCACTATCTCCTGTTACATTCAGCCGAAATCACGTAACAATATGTTAGCTGATGCTGCTGTTTTTCTTTGAGCAAATAAAACTGGCAGTTTTCACGCTCACACTTTAAAACTTTAAATATTGCTTAACCAGCACTAGGTAAACTCTCTCTCTTTCTCTCTCTCTGTATGTATGTATGTATATATATATATATATATATATATATATATATATATATATATATATAAAAAGAAAAGCATGTTAAAGGTCTTTGTCCTGCCCACTCCATATTCAAACACAGAGTGACGCGTATTCCAAGAAACGTCCTGATGACCAGAAACGCTAGCTGATCAAATTCAAAAGGAGTGATTGCAAATTATATATACTAATGGATGAACTAATTTAAGCACGCTCAGAACCTGTAAAATGTTTTCCGCTTCATTGTGTTTGTCTTCAGCAGTGTGCGATGTAATCCTACATTAATTAATTACTTTCGTTGTGTGTCATGTGCCAAAGTGACGATGTGTAAGGCTAAACGAATTAATTTTTGAACAGCTGGGGAATTCTTAAACATTAAATAGATGTACATGAATTTTAATTCTACATTTCGCCTCACTTCGAATGTAGCGTGGCAGGGCATATACTGTAAATGCTGCAGTGAACACATCAGGTGCACAAAGATAAAAAGGCCCGACGGAGCACCTTCGACCACAATCGATCGAATCTGCGATGCAGATCGAATGTCCATTTAATCAACTGGTCCTTTCCGCAGCTTGTGAAAGTGCACAAATCACGATTGAAAGTGCTTCCTGTATATATGACTGCGACAATGGCGGTGGAGACGTTTCACTTTTCGGAGAAGATTTAGTAGCAGAATGATTACAGCTCCCGAGAAGCCGTCAGTATTGTCAGAGCAGAAGGAATGCTATAGCTTGGAGCAGCTGTCGCAGGAGCGAATGGCAAAATATACCATACTACTCCAATGACAAGTTTGAAAACGGGGTGGGTGCTGGGGACAACGCTTCGACAAGCAAGCTTGTCGTCCGCTTGTTGAAATGTCAGCTCCAGCCCCACCCCTTGTTCTGAAATTTCTTATCGCAAGCTTCAATCTTCCCCCTCTTGCCTTTCTTTTCGATGCCTGGAGCTTAAAGCACCCTGAAGCATCTGATAAATATTGATATTTATAGATGAAGCATACTTTACAGAAAACAACGTAAATTGCAAGAAACAAACTTTTTCATTCAAATGATGGTTTTGGTTATCAAAATGCTCAGTGAAATGAGACAAATAACTGAAATGGCCACAGAAATAATGTCCAAGCAGTAAAGCTGAGTGCCACATTACATAATAAGTAACCATATATACAATTGCCAAACAAAATTGTGATCAAAGCAACTCAGGCAACTTTTATGTAAGCACGTATGCATGTGAAGTTGAAAAAAAAAAAACTGAAAGTGCTATACGCTCCATATTCAGCTTTTGTCGCACGAGATGAGAGTCGATAAAACTGCACACTATAACACACCATTAAACCAATTGTTCTGGCTTAATTTTTAGGCGTATCAGTTGGCGCGAGCCTGATGCGGTTAACGTCCCTCGGCTTCATTCTCTCAGTGCCGTTGCGAACGAAAATCGCAGTTTGATCAATGCAGCGCATGTAGCGGTATTTCTCTTTCGAAGCAGCACTCCCGTCACTGCCAGTGTGCGCGGGATGTATGCGAGCCCGCGTTGTGCAGTCGCGCGCGAGCATGCAACTCACGCATGGGAGCACCAGGCCTTCGCAGTAGTCCACGTGTTCGCCGATCAGATTCACGCGGCCCGGCGCGCTTCCGTAGAAAGCGGGCTCGGAGCCAAACTCCGAGCGATACTTGCTGAGCGCGCGCAGCGCGAGCTCGGAAACGCTCGGGTAGGCACCGGACGATGCCGCCATCGCAGTTTTCGCCCCCTCTTGCAGGCACGCGCTGGCCGCACTGCTCGGCGTTGTAATCGAGTGTTGCGCGGCGTAATCTCCGCGCTCCGAAGAAGCACTTGACGAGATCGACGCGCCCCACTCGACGTATGACAGCGCGGCAATCAAGCTCGCCTCGTGACGAGCAGCTGCCGAGGGAAGACGCGTTTCGTAAAGGGATCAAGGCTGCTCTCTTCGTCTTTCGCACGCGTGGCTCCGGCGTTTCGCACAGCTGTGTTGCGAGGAAAAAGCATCGACCCTTCTGCCGCTTCAGACATCTGAGCAGCGCGTTTTTCGTACACAGGGTGCGCAGTCTTCTAGCTGTTTTGAGCCATCGATTTATGTTTCGAGCATTCCCGAGTGTCTTATGTAAACGGTTCATTCAACACACGTAGGGTTCAAACCATGGTATGGTTTAACTTGTTTAAACACGCAAGTGGATCACGCGTTCATGGTGTCAAAGGCGTGCGCTTTTTCATCCAGCAGCGGTGCGGGTGGAAGCGATGAAACGGGGATTTGATTTGCGCGCTAAGAACGTCGTTTGAGACGCACATTTTAAAACCGGTACGATATGTGACACCACATGAAGATAGTTATAGCGCGAGAACAAAACGACGACACAGGGACAAGAAGGACAAGGAAGACACGAGTCTCTGTGTCGTCGTTTTGTTCTCGCGCTATAACTATCGTCATGCCATACCAACTAGCCCAAGCTGCCACACTTCTAAACCACATGAAGGTTCATTTGTAGCTTTTTGTCTGACAGTTACAGCGCAACTTCTACAGGCATTTCACAAAAACAATTAATTTGCATGATTGTTGAGCGTGCTAGTGAGTTCCGAAATCAGGCAGTGTGTGTTGCAGCCTCGTTGAGCAATGGGTTCAATGAAAATTATTAATTAAGTTTGATATTCACGTGCAACCAACGTCCAAGTTTCGCTTTGGCGTGGTTTTTTTCTTCTTTTTTTTTCTTTACCTACCATCAGCTCGGCCTCGTTGTGTCTTGGATTGACTTTCGTCTCTTTTTTGCTCGGTCCGCGTGCGTGCTTGCTGGACTGGGACGGAGCGAAAAAGCGTGCTTGCTACCGCTGCTTTGCATAGTCCTAGCGCGTTTTTAACCGTTGCCGTCGACCTGCAGGCTCCACGGCCTAGCCACGAGGTCGCGTGATACAGGCGAGTGCCCGGACGTTGACGCTCCGCACGTGAACGGCGCGTTTGCCGGGTTGGATCGGCGGCGGAGGGCATGCCAGCGGACGACGGGGACAGCGGGATTGAAGCCATGAGTTTGCCGGAGAGCCGTGAGACGTCGCCGAAAATGTCCAAGCGAGACCTCGACGTTGCTATGCCGACCACGAGCAGTACGACGGAGGGCTCAGCCAGCGTCGTCGGCGATGAAGACGACCTCGTGAGTTCGACTCCTACCGGCTAGCGCCGTGTCGGTTGGGATTGTTGTTCGCAAGTTACGTTTTCGCTTCTCGCGCTGTGATTTCCAGTACCACCGACGTCTAAGCCCTCATTTCCCCATAATTCTGATCAAACAAGGGATGGCACCCAATAGTGTTTATTCTCTGCCTCAGTGAAGCCAGTCGATGCTTTGAGATCGCACGATAGCTTGTTTCACCTGTGTTACGGAAGTGCCGGTAGCTTATCTACCGGCGAGTGGCCGTGACTTTGGGAATTGGTATGTAATTGCCTGTTACTGCTTCCTTAACGCTATCAAATGCGAGAATATGTTGCTCCTTTAAATGACCCCGCTAGATCTGCTGGTGCTTAATCGGATTAAAGAGCCTCCAGAGAAAAGCGGTGCGCCTGTCTTCAGAAACGACCTAAACTCACACACAGCTCATCTTACTCCGAACCGCAGTCAAGGCAACGTTCTCGTTACGACTGCGTGCGTGAGCCATAATCACCTGTATTTTGCCAAGGCTAGACCACTAGGAAGCGTCACTAGAGGGTGCCAATTTCACAGTAGTAAGACACCTCATATGCTAGTCCTCAACTGCTATGTTTGTTCACGTGGGATCGTACGTCGTGCTGAAAGCGCGAAGTAGTAGTGAGCTAAAATTGCTCGCGCTGTAGTAGCACCAGTAATGTCCGCACCATACATGCTGTGTGCATACTGAGCAAACACTATGCCTCATATTACAACTTATGGACGATTTCAGTCTCTCACACGTGGTTCACAATTAAGGTAGGGAGCCTCTAATGCCGGTGGTTACACCCCTCATCACACCAGAGTTCGTGCCTGTTAATTGGCAGAGGTTATGTCACTGGCGATGAAAAACTAACTCGCAACCATTGGATGATGGTTATACGTTTGTCGCCATGCCGAAATGTCTCGTGCTGAAACCTCCCGCTACCTTCCTGGGTGGAGCGACCTGGCTGAGCTGGCAGGGATCCGGTCTC
Source organism: Rhipicephalus microplus (assembly GCF_043290135.1). Lineage (NCBI taxonomy): Eukaryota > Metazoa > Arthropoda > Arachnida > Ixodida > Ixodidae > Rhipicephalus > Rhipicephalus microplus. Next base: position 116,683,738 of record NC_134706.1, read on the forward strand.
GTCCAGTTTCTGCTAGTTTTGAGCCAAGATAAAGGTCACTCACTCACTTGACCATTATCACTAGTGTCCGCGTTTGTTCCAGAATCAACTCAGCTGTTAGTGTTTGCGTCCTCAACCACTTTAAAAATCTTTGCTGTGTTACTGTGGAAAGGCTGCTTTCACGGCATGTCTTGGAATTGTCATAGAAGAAAGTGAGGTGTGCAGGCTTAGATTTGGGGAAATAGAAACAGGATATCTGCATGCTAGACATTCTGCTATGGTTGATATTCTACTTTTTTCTAACAGCTAGCTAAGCCTTGTCTTTGGAAGCTTACTCTGGCCTGTTGCTTCCTGCAAAGAGTTATTCGGAATGTTCTTGTGGCCGCAGGATCTGGATGAGACGCTGTATGAGCGTTTGTGGGGACTGACGGAGATGTTCCCCCCAAAGCTGCGCCAGGGGGTGTACGACGTGGCCAACTTCTCGTGGGGTTCGGCCAAGGGCCTGTACAGCTTCGGCCGCTCGGCCTTCTGGATCATCTTCTCCTCGTCGGCGATCCTCTTTGCACCCGTCATCTTCGAGCTGGAGCGACTGCAAATGGAGGAGATGAGCAGGCAACAACAGCGCCAGGTCAGTGCGCGCAGTGCTCTGCTTGTAGGCTTTCTTCTTTCTCCACTGGCGCACACAAGACTCCTCCATATCGTGCTGTCTTCCTGCTTCGGGATTCCCATATTCTTTGGCAGCAGTGATGATCTTTTGCTGTGCAGTGAAGGACTGCTGTTGGACGTTACTCACGGTGAGAGAACACGTTGAGTAAGTCTTGGCGAACGGGTCGAGATGAGGAGAAGTAGTGATATCAGTAAGGTGAAAAGAGCTCACACTTGGTGACATTTCTTGACAGCTCCATGGAAGCAACAGAACCGAAATGCATGCCTGCTACCGCGTCAAAAGTAGTGCCTAAATTTACTATCTCATTTACCTTGCTGAAATAAATAGGGCTTTATTTATTGTGGAATTTAAATGGTTGCGGGAAATCGTAGGTGAGATATAAATATTGTTCACTTTGCAAAAATGCCTTCCTTTTCTTTCTATTTTTTAGACAGCACCAACTTTTCGGCAAGCCCTATTCTAATGTACACATGACGTAGGGGCATGTGGAGGGTGGTGAAGGGTCATTGTGCGGCTGAAAACGTTCAAAAAATATACTTTTAATGTGACACTGTGGTTTACACTGAACAATCGAATTCTCTCCTCAAATGTTTTCCTAAATGCTTCAACGATGCAAGCAAGCGAAACTGCAGTCGTCCGCAAGCTGCGATACTACTTGCGGAGCTAGACAATTTGCGGAAACTGCTTCTGTATCCTTCGCTACACTGTTCAGGGGCTTCACGGCACAACGCCCATTGCCGTAAAGCAGCACTATAGAAAAAACCTTGCGTATTCTCCGCACCCCTATGTTGCCACCAAAATTTTTGGGTTTTTGGTGCTGGTTATTTGTGCAAAAATATGGTATTTATGGGAACAACCTTCAGTTTTAGTTTCTGGGCCCCGAGTTGGGCAGTAACATAGCAGTGTAATAGGGGGCTCAGTCACAGGACCGCACAAGAAGTGGTACTCACTTAGTGCTGAGTATCGTCTTCTTTGACACGCACATGGCATAAAAGCACCATCAAAACAAATGCGCTGAAAGTTGCCATTGCTGCAAGCTGCAGCAACTGCGAGGGATATAGCAACCAATGCATTGCCTATACACACATTGCGGATGTCCGAAGGTGACCCATGTCACAACGAATCTGGCGTGATGTCACTACAGTTTTTGTTGTAAATTAAACCCCAAAATAGTTCAATATTGAATAACAAGTGTAGAAAAAGTGAATCACTAGGTTTTATTTAGTAAACGGGTAAAATTGGACACTTTAGTGATCCGTTGAAAGGATGTTTTCAACGCATTCCTTTAGGCCTCTACATTGAATAGCAATCGGTGATCATTGTATTTGCAAAACGCAATTTGCTATCCGCTCTACGTTGTAACGAAGTAAAAACTTGACTAGCTTGGTGCCAACAGTAAGAGTTGTGACACATTTGACAATATTTTGATATATCTATATGTTTGAAATGCAGGGAAACAGTGGTATGCATTTATACCTTTGTCCCACAAAGAATCAAGTGAAGGAGAGCAGGTGCGAATGCAGGGCAGGTGCAAAAACAGTAAAGGAGAAAGAGGGACATGTCATCAGTGGCCTTGTTCTCTCCTTCGCAGCCTGGTACCATTAAGAAATGGAAATGTTCTAAACAGTAATTGAGATAAACTTTAATGAACTTTCCAGATTAGCCCAGTGGCAGCTGCATTTCTCAGCTTCACTGGTTAGCCATCTGAACAAAGTGGTGCGACAGTGATTTTCAAGGGTCAAGCACCTAAAGACCACACAAAGTATGTCTGTGAAACGCCGCCGTCTACAGTAGATGTAGTGCTGGTGCGTGTGAACAAATGAAACATCTGTGTACCACAAAAAAAGGTTAACAAAACACTGTTTACCAGAAGAAACAAAAATGAAGGCCACAACACCATAAAAACACCTACATTTAAACCACCCATCGATCAAAGCATAAAACAGAATAAAGGGTTAACAAGAACAAAATCAAATGCTGTTACGCAGAACAAAATAGAAGGCCAGAGCACCGTGAAACTGACAAAACGGCAATGGCAACAAAAGGTATCTCGGGGTTGAAGGCACAGCAAGCGGGGACTAAACGTCAGAAGCGTCTACAGGAGCTGGAGACTCGTGATGCCGCCAGAAAGTGCCAGATGAAGGCACACGCTCCAAGCAGTCTCACCGTGCCCATGCACAAGAGCGCACGTAAGGCACTGCTTATAGCAGTAAAGCCGCAATGCTGCGACTCCCACCCCTAATTTACGAGCCCGAGAAGAAGCAGCAGAATGACTACATCGTTTCAATAATTGCTTCATGAATAAGTCACGATCATGTGTATGCTACTCGCCATCATCAAGGAAAACTCAAAGCATTTGAAGTTGTGGCATCTCGAAGACTGTCAGTTGGGCGGCCTCTCATGAGCGCTCATGTGACAAGGCTAATAAATGGACGTGAATCGTAGTCAACATAAGCACAATAAAAAAGTTTGCCAGTACAAATGTCAAAGTGAGCATGAGAAAATTGTGACTATGTGCCAGTGTGTATAGAAGAATCAATCAAGACATGTTAGCGTAGGCGAGTAGGATTTTATTGAAAACGTGAGTGAGGGCTCATGTTGACCCTTTGCTGCCTAGTTTCGCAAATTTGCGACATACCGAAAAACTTCGAGCAAGCATGTCATGGAATGTGGGCCGCCTTTTATGCCGACTGTCAAGTACTCGCGAGGAACGTAGCTTTCAGCATGAAAAATCTAGCATTATCTCGTGTAATGTATTTTATGCTAGAACCAGTTGATTTGTAGCGGATGGCGGAGAGCTGGTGCAAGAGCGCTCCCTTCGTCGCTCTTTCTTGCCTGGCTGATGCAAGTTCTATCTTCAATACTTTTGTTTATTTGGTGTGTGTGCGCTCAAGATGTGGCACAATTGTTGCATGGTTCTGAAGTTTGTTTTTTGTTACAAGGTCCTTCCCCTCTTCTGTGGCATGTGGAGAATTCGTGACATACGAAAATGTATTGCCATCGGCATTTCGGAAAATGTATTGCCATCGGCTATTGCCATCGGCATTTCCAAAATGGCCACCCCCTACGTGCGTCGGCATGGCGTGTCGGCCATTTCTGCCTATGTGTTTCCCATGTGCGGCACTTCGTACGTGTGCTGAGGAGTTCGTCATCTTGTACTGTATTAGCATCGACGGCATGGAAGGGCTGACTCCAAAAACTCGACGAGTGCACCACAATGCCGCTTTTAAAAGAAAAGACATCGCATGTGCCGAAACGAACGGAAATCGGGCCGCATCGCGGTCGTTCGGAGTTCCCGAAACGTGCGTGCGGGACTGACGGAAACAAAAGCAGAATGTTGTCGACAGGAAAGATTTACGCAAAAGCTTCAGTGGACCACAGCAGGGTCGGTTTCCGCAAATTGAAGAGATGCTCGGCGAGTATGTGATTGAGCAGTGAGCGGCACAGCGGCTCGTGACGACAGAACTACTCTAAGTGCAGGCTATGCAGTTAGCCTTAGAAAAAGAGCTAATGCGGAGCCAGTTTAAAGCGAGCAGGCGCTGGCTAACTAACTTTATGAAGAGGAAAAGCTTTTCCCTCCGAAGGCGAACGGGCATATGCCAAAAGTTGCCGGAGGAGTACGAAGAAAAGCTTCACAGTTTTCAGAGGTTCGTCCTAAAGTTGTGGCACAACAACGGCTACTTGCTTGGGCAAATCGGGAATGCCGATCAGATGCCTCTTTACTTCGACATGCCTGGCACCACAACCGTCGAGAAGAAAGGGGCGAAGCAAGTTTGCGTGCTGACATCGGGCCACAGTAAAACTAGAGTGACGGCAATGCTCCGTTGCACGTCAGATAAGCACAAGCTTCCCCCGTTCCTCATATTTATACGGAAGACGCTCGCGAAAGGAGTTGTTTTCCCGAGTAATGTGATCGTGCGGGCCAACGAGAAAAATGGGAGAGCGTTGCAATTGCTGTGTTACTTTTTTTTTTTTTCCGTCGTGGAAACCGGGTGCGCATTACAATCGAGGGCGTGGTAGAATCGAGTAAATACGGTAGAGCAGGAAAACAAAAAGTATTTTAATTTTTTTCAGCAGTTTCGTAACTCGGGCATTAAAGGGTTTAAAAACCTGCATGAAGTTTGCCTCGTATAAAGAAATAATAATAATAATAATAAAGGAATAAAAAAAGTCTTCATTGAAAAGTGCATGTTGTGTCATGCACTTCATACTTCGCTAGTGATCAGGTGCACCATGATAATAACAAGAGTAAAGAACAATGCACCACCGAAAGCTCGTACTGTGGTTTTTTTTAACTATAATTACTAATTTTAGTTACCACTACAGCACTCACAGCATGCAATGAAGTGCAACCCCCCATTGACAGCCTTTGAAACACCACTACTATATCAGCTCATCCGAGTTCTGGCGTTGCTACACGGCAGTTTTGAATGGGTGTTGGGGCATCCAGGCATTTCAGCTAAAGTTGCGTGGTGCTGTGGATCTTATGTTTATGTTAATGTTGACGAGAGCACAGATATGTCTGTTATTTGTGTTTAAACATTTTAATGAGATGTTTATACTTTGTTATAAATATATGCTTAGTTTTTAAGTTGAGCAGTGAAGCTGCGGCAACGTTCATGCTTTTTTAGGCAACTTCTACACGCCCTTCAAAATGTAGGCATGTCACTGTTGTCAAGAGTAGATGCAGTCTGCACATCTCAAATAGTAAGATAGACACAGGCTGCTTTTAGAGCATGCTGGCTTCATTTTTGTTCCTATTGTGAGGTACTGAACAAAAAGGCGCATTTTGTTTTCGCTTCCGCTGCTAAATGGCCATTGAGGTTTATCAAGATGACTCTATACACTGTCGCATTAATGTTTTTTGAAAATGCTTGGTAGCAGCTCAAACTCTACTATTAAGCCAATGGACTGTCGGTTTAAAGGTCTTCCAAATGTCTATCCTACGCAGGCATAAGTTGATGTTCTCGTGAGTTTGACCAACATGTCTAGTTTGCTGCCACTATTTGGGAGGTGTTAACACACTGCTTGTTTCTGTATTTCTCACAGATTCTGCTGGGTCCAAGTGCAGCTGTGTCTGGTGGTGCACCACCTGGCATGATGCCTCCAATGGGTCCTGGACCACAACAACGGTGAGGAAGGCTGGCAGCTATGCTTCCTGTAAACTCATGAAGCTTTGAGAGGTGTTAGTGCCAGTTTGCAGGGGTTTGCTTGAAACTTTCTGTCCAGCAGGCATACTTTAATTAGAATTTATGGAAGTCATTGGAAATTTACTTGGAGCTTTAGCAAAATCTGATATCACCATCCCACAACTGTCTACAGGACAGCCGCACCTACAGTAGAATCTGGATATAATTACAGTTGATGCAAATTTCGCAATGATACGAATTTTGCGGTTGTTTCTGATGGATCACATTATATAAAATACACCGTGATTCGCTGTTATACCAACGGGTTCCCCACCCACCGCGGATGATAAAAACATGCAATTAGCCGCTGAATGCAAGTGGTGCAACGTGGCTTGTTTGTGGCACATTTCACACTTGGCTGCGAAGGGAGCAAAATTCTCCTGAAATTTTCATGGCTTTAGTGGCCGAAAACCCACGCCGCGAGGCTGAATTGAAAAAAAAGAAAAAGAAAAGTCAGTCCGAGACCAATTTTTCTGTGACACGATTTCAGATCGCTTTTTTGCTTCACGGCTTTGGCTTCACTGGCTGATCTATCTCTCAAAACTCGTGACATAAACAACCAGCCGCAAATTCAACATTGTGGCAAAGGCGTCGGCGGTGGATCGTGTCGACGCTATCGTGGACTGCCTGTGCAGCACCTCAGGGTCACGGCCTTGACAAGGACGTGTTCATTGAAAGCCTAATAATGATCGCCGAGAACAACGGAAGTAGAAGAACGTGTAGCAGCAAGGAGTCTGCATGCCCTACAGTGTTTCACTTTTTCACTGCCAGCTGAATTCATTGCCGCCGCTACCAGCGTGTTCGCTTGTCGTTCCTGCTAGCATATCTTCCGAAAGACCGTTTGTTAAAGTGCAAACTGTTTAATTTCAGTGCGATGCATGTGTAACTAGAACTTAGTACGCATTTTAATGCTCAGCAAATAGGAAAAATGAAATAAATTCTCAAGCGGCGATGGCATGTGCAAGGGGCAAAACGATTGTCAATGTTTTCGACGGGTGTGGACGTGGTTCTGCCACTCTGGCATTTTCGCTTGAATTTTCTAAGACCGAATTTTTTCATGTGGTTTTATGGCACAATTTTCCAGCCGGCTAAGCGGCGAAGCGAAATGAAATTTCAATGTGTTAGGTCGCTTTCGCTCCCCTTGTTGTCTAATGTGAACGCACTACGCCACCAGCATGAGTGAGGAAACCGCAGCACTTTATCGAAAGACGGGGAAGGCAGGAAAGTTCAAAAGAATGTTATATTCGCATTAAAATGAATATTTTGCGTGCTTTTTCAAATTCGTATCATCGAGATTCTGCTCTATATCATATCAATGCAAGTGTGCTGTAGAGTGGGGAGTTCTGTAGAACTCTAATAATAAGCTATGCAGTGGTGTTCTTTTGGTGCAAGTTCTACAGAGTTCTTTGTGTAAATTTAGCCTAGATAGGCATCATGTTTTCTATAAAATACCGTATTTACTCATGTAATGAACGCTCTCACATGATCCCCACTTCGGTCGTAAAAATTTTGATTTTTTTCTCTTGCGTATTAAGCGTGCCTCTTCCATTTATCCGCTGCAGTCCCACAAACCGGCACGTGGTGTCTCCTTGACCGTTGGATCTATGCCATTTTTTATTCTCCGAAACCCTTCGGCCATCTTGACTTGCTCCGTCCCCACCCCCTTCCGTCGATGCTGCCTGTCGTTTTGGTTTTCATTCTTTCTCTTCGCGGCACGTCCCTTGTCTTATTTACTTATCAGGGCTCCACTTTGGGGTTCACGAACATTGCGAGAGTAGAGAAATCGCAGCTGACAGGCTGACGTCAAACTGCCCGTGCCAACCAACTGTCGCTTCCTGCAAATACAAAACATTAAGGCTCACCCACACACGCCAACCACAAGTTCGAGTGATGACGGCAGCATTTGCTATTGCAAAGGGCCATTCATCATCATCGTGTCGCAGGTTTGCGGAAAACAAGAATAGCTTGTCACCCAGAAAAAAGTGTGACGATTTCCGTAATGGGGTAGCACCCCCATTCTCGCTTTGGTTGCAGTTAGCTCTTCATGCTCATTAGCCTTGCATGCTTCATTGAACGCAGATATAGGCTACCCCTTTACAGTCACTTCTTACGTGGACTGCGAGGTGGAGCCCATATTTTGTTCTTAATCTTGTTATAGACGGTTTGTTCTGATTTTTAGGTGGTAGCTTGCTACAATGTTGGTTATTTGCTGCAATATCAAGAACAGCATCACGGTCGTCGTGTGAGTTTGTCATAAAATCGGCAAAGTGTGTTGTGGCGCTCTCTTCTGGGCACTCCTTCATATCACAGCAGATACCAGTGTTACGGTTAAACGATTGCGAGAAAAGAAGGTCGCGAAGGCAGTGTGGGGGCAACTTGCAGAAGTTGGCGCTGTCAACCACCGAAGATAAGGGAAGTACAAAGAAGCCGTTTCCAAACAGTATACGTGTATGTCAACTGGGAAATGCTAAGTTAGCTAACTTTTTTCTCATTACTCTATTTTTCACTGATCCTGAATGAAGTTTCGTAAAGTTGGCCCTGCATAATAAATGCTCCTTCAACTTTACTTTGATTTTTCGGGGAAAAAGTGCGTTCATTATGTGAGTAAACATGGTAAACATATTCATAAATTATCTATGTAGCATGCTTTCTATACTATTTGTTTCTGAGCGTTAATAAGCAATACCAAATACCCTATTGTATTCATGTAATAAGGTGCAGACCACTTATAAAGTAACGGCTTTTAGTGCAGGATCAGTTGCAATGCAATATTTTTTTTCTGGCCATAGAACCCCATGTATACGCATACCGCTTATTGTGCAGCCTCCCCAAGATGACAGGCTGGTTATAATGCAGTTGCTAGGAAATCGCGACAAACGCTGTAGTAGCGCTGTTCAAAGGAGCTGTGCTGGGTGCTCCTCTGAGTAGGAGTAGGAGAGGAAAGGATGCAACTTCTGCAGCCCTAGTTGAGAGCACGGCTAAAAGTGAGGGCGCATCGCTGGGGAGAGGGCGACGAGGTGGAGGAGGGGGCAAAGTGAACGAACAATGGGCGAAGGAAAGAAAAAAGTAGAAAAAGACTGCAGTGTATTCATTGCAAAGGCTCTCTGAGTAAGGTAGGGGAGCGGTTGCCTAGGCGACGAATAAGCTTTTGTACTTATGCAACTGCAGTGTACTAGCGTGGCGCAGCTCCACTGGCTCTGCCCACTTATCGGTCGCGCGCGGCTCGACATGGCAAGTGTGATCCCGTCCTCTTCATTTGAGCTCAAGAGACCTGCCTGGAAAAGCGTCGTCGTTATAGAGCTTGCTACAGATATCACATTTGCTACCTCGTCTGTAAATTTACATGTTTTACGGATTTATGATCAGTCATAGGCACGTTACCAGTAAAAAGTAACAGTGTTACAGTTAGTGAAGCCAAAAAAGTAGCTCTGTCACAGTTACCGATTTTCTAGAAGTAACTTGTTAGAGTTACAGTGAAAAAGTAATTTCCTTACTTTTTCGTTACTATATAAAATAATTAATTGATTACACAAGAAATAATAGATTTTAATTAATAAAGATGTAAGACCGCATGCAGGTAGAGAAAGTTGCATGTGGTGAAATCTTGAATGATGCTGCACACGGTGTTGCGGATCCCACCGCTGAGCACCCGTTGTTGCTGACCGGTTTCTTGTGGTAGCGTGGTATTGCTTCGGGTTGAGGAAACGAACGCTGACAAAATCGGGATAAGAAAAACAAACAGGTTTATGGCACTATTTACACTTATTTACAGCATAGAGAGGTTGAGAGTTTCACATACCACGAACGTGGTGGTTGAACCGTTACATGGTTCAGAGTGACGTCTAGCACTCTGCAGCGTCGCTTTAAGCCCTGTCGGGCTCCTCCTCCTTGAGTGGCACACCAATCACACACACACAACAGGCGAGGGGTACGAGCATGCACGGCCCATGTGAACATCCAATATTGAGTCGTAATCACTGCACTGCAAGGTGGTGCCAGCGGGGCTCTTTCTCGTCGTGTGTGTGCCACTGGTCCAGGGGTCCCAAGCTCCTGACAGCATACATCAAAGTGCGCGCCGATCTGTTCGCTCAATTAGCAAGGCGATTTGCGGCAGCCGCCACAGTTTCTTCCAAAGGTGCTGTCTTTGTTGTCCTCTCTGAAACGGCTTACGGCGTCGTGGCGACACGACGTCTCATCCTCCGGCTAGCAGGGACAATACCTGGCGGGCATAGGCAGCCGGCCGGTCGGCTACTCGTTTGAGCATTAAAAGAGCGCCGCTCCCCCGTCAGCTCTGGCGCCGGTCATAACAGCTTCCCCCTCGCCAGATGAGTCACGGAGGGCAGCAGTCACCGCTGCTGCTTGAAGGGACGACGAAATGGTCCTTAGTGTAATGCCAGGAACTCGCCTTCGCTAGTCTCATGGTCTGTGTAATTGCCAAAAACTTCGACAGCGTTTCTGAAACTCGACGGCATGCACAAGCAAGCACTCGTCCCCCTTCGAACAAACCAAGCCAAAAGAGGGATGGTAAACCAATTTTCTTCACTAGCTTTTAACAAAAAGCTCACACTCAGAACTCTCAGGACTCACTTGAGCTGAGAAACCAGACGTGCTACCTTACACATTTCACATAATAAGTTGCACGAAAAAAAATCTATATATATCAATTTTGATACATCAAGAGCACCCCAGAATGGCTTAGAAAGAGCGGCTGAGCGCGTCAGCGTTTCCCTTCAATTTGCCCTTATACCTAATGTCAAAATATATTTTTCAAGAATCAAGCTCCACCTCACAAGGCGACTGTTCTTCGATGTCACGGTTTGCAGCCACGAAAGAGAACAATGGTCTGTCTCTAATTTAAATTTAGCACCTCCGAGATAACACTGCGACTGATGAATGGCCTACTAAAGGCAAGCGCACTCCTTTCCTGAAGCGCAGTACGTTATCTCACGAGAGCCCAAATTCTGTCTTATGTAGAGCGCAGCTTTCCTCGTTACCACTGTCGTCCTGACATAGAACGGCTGCCTCCTTTTTTTTGCTGACTACTTTCATCGGTTCTGTCCTGTGGAGAGCATCGGTCTAGTAAGTGAACGCGGAACAAGCTCGGATTCAGTGAGCGCTACAATTGTTCTAACGTCCGTCTTTGTTTACGGCCGCCAATAACCGTCTACTACTGAGAAATGAAGCTCACCAGCCTCCCGAAAGCTTAACCTAAGCTGTGACCTAACGTTCTACTTCAACGGTTAGGGAAAGCTTGATCTGCTCATGATCACTAGATCAATCATTCTTCAAAGAAGACAACAACAAAAAAGTAACAAACACTGCCTTCTAGCTGGTTTGTTCGGTTAGTTACCTGCCTTTGCTAACGCCTTTGATTAAAAAAAAGCAGAGTTGTTCTGAGCGTTTTCAAGTATTCTCATTTGTACAGCATCGCAAAAGACACGGCACTAATAACATTTGAAAGTACTAGAAAAATAACACAATTTCCCAGTTTTCACCTTCTGCACATATTCGCCCTAATGATTAAAACACTTTGACTAACCTTCAGCCTTTAGCACAGCGGTTTTCCTTTAAAAAAATTTGACACCGCGTCACGTAACTTACAAAATTAAACTGGCTGAAATCCGCATCTCCAATGCGACACTGAGAAAACATGCGTAACACGCACGTGCAACAAGTTCAAACTGACCGCCCCCTTTTCTCAACTAGATTCGCTTGAATCGCACATGATGGGGTCGCGGTTCCGGCGGTTTTCGAGCACGCCAGAGGCTACAAAATGCCCAAACACTACACTGTGTCCTGCTGTCATGCCTCATTCTGCTCTTCGGCCGCCTGCCCTCAGGAATTTGAAAAGGACGCCAGAAACAGGGTTGAGACAGGGGACATTGTCTCTTTGTGCTCGCCCCGACGTGGTCTTTAGCCATTGTGCTTTTTCGACGTTCACCCTTCGGACAAGGTCGCTTTCCTGAAGTTGTCGAACTGAATCGCGCCTCTCGGTGGGATGACGCACCATGTTTTCCCCCTCCACACCTGTCTCGCCGCTGGCACCTCCATGGACGCCACCATGGACGTTTCCTGAAACGGGTTAATGGCCTACCCATACGCCTTTTTCGTGACAAGGTGGGACCTGTCGTAGGCTTACGCAGGGACGAACGCTTCCGCTTCTTTCTTTTTCTGCGATGTTTGCAAATCACCTCGATGGTAGGGCTGCACTGCTGAAGCGTGGCGTTCTTGCTCTCATCCGCCACTGCGCTATCTATGCCTACATTTGACGATGTCGAAACGTCCTCTTGAGGCATGAAGAAGGTTTCCAGCTCCTTACTGGGCCCGTTAGGGCTGCTAGAACTCTCCTCATCCATGCAAGGAGTGTCTTCCGACATCGTCCCAGCTCCAGACCGCCCAAGGCCTCGTTCTCTGCATGCTCTACCTTGATGCATTCAAGAATATGCGGGCCTTGCTCTGGCGCAATCTATTCTCGCGCTTTATGACGCACCTCAACTTCTGGTGCTTTGTGACGCGCCTCGCTTTCAGATTCCGGTCTGAGTCTTTCTTTCTTTTTGCTAACAGAACTACCCAATCTCCTGATTAGCTCTGCTTTCAACACTTCGTAGTTGTTCGCGTGCTTCTCACTGAGTCGAGCAACAACATTCACTGCCTCGCAGGGCAGAATCGTGAGTAGCTTCTGAGACCAGGTGTCTCGCTCACACTTCAGTTGCCTACAATTTCGTTCAAAGAGTCTAAGATACAGGCCCATATCTCATGATAGCTCATATGGCTGCATGTACCTAGACATCTCGAACTCTGGATCACTGTCGAGAAGAAGTGCTCCTCGCTGGGGTCCCAACTTCTTCATGAACTCGTTATCTTAATTCAAAAACTTTATCTTGAGGTCTAGTTTTTCTTCTCCCTTTCCTTCCATCTGAGCTGCTCTTAACTTTCTTTCAATGATGAGCTCCCATTCTTCGCTTAGTTTCTCATCATCAGCCCCCATATCGTTAATCGCTTGAATGATCATGGGTTTTCGTGCCAAACCCTTGGTATCAATCCCCAATTCCTCACACAACAGCAACAAGTCTGACTTCTGCAGCTCCCATAAGTCCATGATCGTACTGAGTGCTCGCTACTTCCAAAAAAACTTCCTGAAATGGCAAAACTGAGTCTTTCGCCAAAGTTAACTACCAGTTCTAAAATTTACCCTTTTTTAGAACCTAGTTCACTCAAAGGAAAAGCCAAGCACTCACCCATACGTGATCCATTTCTCGAGCTAGCTGCTTCCCCTGGGCCGACTGTTGTTGTCACTTGTAGCTTCGTATCCCACTGCTGCCACCAGTTGTTGCGGCTCTCGGCGCTGTTTACCAGTTGTCGCTCCGAATCCCAGCGCTGAGCACCCGTTGTTGCTGACTGGGGTCTGCCCGGTCTCTTGTGGTAGCGTGGTGTAGCTTCGGGTTGAGGAAACGAACGCTGACAAAATCAGGATACGAAAAGCAAACAGGTTTATGGCGCTATTTACACTTATTTACAGCATAGAGAGGTTGAGAGTTTCACAAACCACGAACGTGGTGGTTGAACCGTTACATGGTTCAGAGCGACGTCTAGCACTTTGCGGCGTCGCTTTAAGCCCTGTCGGGCTCCTCCTCCTTGAGTGGCACACCAATCACACACGCACAACAGGCGAGGGGTACGAGCATGCACGGCCCACGTGAACATCCAATATTGAGTCGTGATCACTGCACTGCAAGGTGGCGCCAGCGGGACTCTTCCTCGTCATTTGTGTGTTGCTGGTCGAGGGGTCCCAAGCTCCTGACAGCATACATCAAAGGGTGCGCCGATTTGTTCGCTCAATTAGCAGGGCGATTTGCGGCAGCCGCCACAGTTTCTTCCAAAGGTGCTGTCTTTGTTGTCCTCTCTGGAACGGCTTGAGGCGTCGTGGGGACACGACGTCTCATCCTCTGGCTAGCAGGAACAATACCTGGCGGGCATAGGCAGCCGGCCGGTCGGCTGCTTGTTTGAGGATTAAAAGAGCGCCGCTCCCCCGTCAGCTCTGGTGCCGGTCATAACAACGACCATACTTTTGACCTAAAGAATGTGTGTGTGTGTGGGGGGGGGGGGGGTGGAGGCTTCTGTAAACGTGGTTCGTTCGCTACGATGCACTGACTTGCAACGGCGACCCGTGGCCTCCTACCGAATGTTTGCAAGGACATGTGTGACTAATAGACTGATCGACCTCTGCTTATTTTTATTTTTTGCCAGCATATACTGTGCATGTCACCTGCATTGGAGGCGATACGTCAATCACTTTGCTAAGGATTGTTTACTTAACTCAAAGTAGAGCTTTCACAGTCAGTTATAAACCCGTTTTAAATGATAGCCTTAGGCTTTCAGCAGTTTCGTGCTGCTGTTTTCTAGTCACCTGTCAGGCGCGACTTTCTGGAAGCCTCAGACAGAGGAATGCTTCACCAGCATACCAGGAAAAGGGGTAAAAGCTCGAATGACGAAAAAAATATATATCTACCCACCCCCCACTCCCAAAAAAAGGAAAGCCAGGATGGGGGACACGTGAACTTGGCAAGGTGTTCAGTGGCAACATGATTGATTTAAGACATGTATACTCCTCTTAGCGACCTGTTCTCTTAAACTGCGATTAGAGCCGTGGAAAATTGAAACATGGAGAGGATATTATGAATAAGAAAGTTAGAAAAAATGGATAGTGTGTAAGGTCGGCCTTTAACAAGTGTAGCTGTTGGGTATTTTTTTACAAAAGCAAAAGTGGCTCTTACTGTATTTTACGTTACAGTTACTCAGTGAAAAGTAACAGTGTTACAGTTACAAGTTACTCTAAGGTCAAAGTAACTAGTTACAAGTTACTGAAAAAGGTAACTACAGCGTAGACCACTTATAACATAATTTGTGGGAGTCGCAAATATCCGCACTATACGCGGTATCGCACTGTAACCAAAACAACCTTTTTCAAGGTTTTGAACATGCAGCTTCGCGTGTCGGAAAATCGGAGCGTGTGATGTGTGCTTGCCAACATTTAAATTTCTGAATGTTAAATGAATGTAACATCCAAAGACACGCGTTGCCAATGAAATGAACACGAAAAGGGGAGGGGTGTGTGTTTCTAACAAATGAAAGCACCATTGCGGAAATTCGCCAACCACTAGACCACCTCGATTAGGCGCATTACATAGAAAGTATGTCGAATGGCGTCCAGAATTTGACGCGTTGAAAGTGGCCTTGCGCATATGTGAGAATATAAGTCAAAGTTCCAGGGTCTTCCTTTAAATGCGAAGCATTTCTTAGCGAACTTCGGCGACATTAAGTGTATCTATCTATCTATCTATCTATCTATCTATCTATCTATCTATCTATCTATCTATCTATCTATCTATCTGTCTGTCTGTCTGTCTGTCTGTCTGTCTATGTATGTATGTATGTATGTATGTATGTATGTATGTATGTTACCGCCTACTACCTTTAGCTCTCCTGGCTGTTTCGATAATGGTATCGATATCAAACTTGGTATGGCATAATATGACTATATGAAGAACATACCTGACCAATCATAA
Organism: Rhipicephalus microplus; assembly: GCF_043290135.1. NCBI lineage: Eukaryota > Metazoa > Arthropoda > Arachnida > Ixodida > Ixodidae > Rhipicephalus > Rhipicephalus microplus. The sequence goes on from NC_134706.1 coordinate 116,699,139, forward strand.
CATGAAAATCTTGCCCCGAAAAAGACCGCATTGTAAGGGTTTTTGCACTATAAGTTGTTACGTTATAAGTGCTCTACACTGTAGTTACTGGTAATGGGTTGCTAGTAACGAGTTACTGCCCAAGACTGTTTATGATGCCTGCTTCGACCTTTGCTGCCAGTGCACTCTTACATAAGCTTGGCGGGCTTCTGTTGTTCTTGATTCTCAGGCTGCGAGTGCAAAATTCGTATTACGCACACTGTTCTTGGTTCAGAAATTGAGTGCAACCTTTTTGACACCTGATCGTCATGTCTTCGACCGACTTTGTGACACTATGCCGAATGGCAGGCTTGGCCTGCAGTCCAACTTGCAGTTTTTTTTTAACGTGCAGTCCAACTTGCAGTTTGGTGGGGAATCAACCAAACTTGTTGCGATGGCTAGACTTGCAGGAAAGGGATACATATCATTACTGAAAACGAGGACAGCTTATGTAGCATTCGAATGGTGGTTCGCGATTCGACTGCAACGTCTTTAAATCAGGTCCGTGCCCGTGAAATATGAATGATCGGCGTGTTTCAGCGCGAAATTTCGGACGGGATTCGACATTGTTTTGCACAACTGCGGCTTTTGAAAAAGGTTGTTTTGGTTATAGTGTGGATATGCATGACTCCTGTGATTTGCGTTACAAGTGGTATGTACTGTGTTCAGTTGCTAGTCGTACCAGAAATTTGGTGACATGTACAACTATGTCTACCGCACAATGAGAAACAGTTGCAATGCTTATCCACACATGTACAAAAGACTGCTTACGAAGAATATGCACACTGTGCCAGAAAACGGAACTGCCGTGTTGATCAGCAACAATAGCTGTCAATTTTCAGAGATACCTGAACATTTGGAAGCTTTCACGCTTCTGTCATGAGCCCCATAGACATCATTGTATAAGAACCTCGGAAATTTCAGGCATCCAGCGTCCCATTTTTCAGACTCTTTGCCTCAAATTCCAGTACAAAACGGCATTAATTGTAGCCTTCACCTCGGCCATGTCTATCATTGCACCTAATTTATTGCACCTAATATTTATATTTAAATTTTAAAAGATCTATATTACTTGTCGTGGTCAGTAGGCATATAAATATGCATAATAGCACTATATCAAAACGCTGCATTAGAAGAGCTCAAGAGGGTATGTTAGTGTAAATGACATATGCTAGTTTTAGTGTAATATGTATATTAAATATGGCTGCAAGTATTGCCATAAAGTTTTACGTGCTCATGAAAAATGCCACCGAATATCAAGTGACACCCTTTCTTTTAGGCCTAGGTTGCCTATCCTTCCTATGACCCTCTCACAAATTTTAAAGTTGGTTCACTTATTATTTGTACCTTTAGTCTCCAACTACCGAAAGCAATGTGATGATATTCAGCCATGTTATTCTAGAGACTCATAGTCACAAGTTACATCTGAACTAAAGAAATATTACATATTAAGTGAACTTACTGTAAAAAAAAAAAACAAATTACTGCATGCACAAGGCCACAGAGGGTGCATACTGTTGTGTAATTTTTCACACCTTCACTTTTTATGAAATCATCATTTTGTAGTGGAGATTGTTTCTAACTTGTTGTAACTATCGTGCATACAGTTTCCTCGAAATCAATTCACCGTTTTGAGAAAATGTACAGTGAACTTGAAAATTTTATAAAAAAAACATAATTTGAGAAAAACGAAGTTTTACGTGAGCATACTGCTTACGCCAGAGGGTGCGCGGTGCACTTCGGTGCGGCATTTGAACCACTCGATGCAGCCGCTTGACGTCGGGCTCCCACAAGTTAGTTCCTCAGGGTACAGTGGTTCTTTTGGTGTGAAAATTGCAAATTCATTTTTTTTTTCGAGGGGGGGTTACCTTACCATACTCCCTTAAATGTGTGTTGGATGAAATTAAAATTAGCTAAACGATTGGTAGCGTATTTACTGTAAGTATATACGGGCAAAAAGTTTCTGTAAAGATCACCTGTCAACTTTGGCAGGGTTCGCGCCCAGTAAACAAAGCATGCAGTACTGAATTAGTGAAGCTGAAGCAAATAGAGGAAGCTATTTTCACTAAGGCGCTCAGTGATTTTCGAGGGAAGATGACGGCTATTGAAATAAGGGTGAACAACGCTACATAGGTCAGGACGAATGAAAGAAATACACACGGTGCTTGAACTGCACTTCCAAGTGTCACATGCATTCCTTCTTTTCGTCATAACTTCTCGCCCAGTTTAGTCTTCCTTCAATATGATTCAACAAACCAGACAAATCTTAATGATGTCCATGTGTCTTTGTCTTTTGATATAATTATTAAGATGACAAGCTCTCCGTGTGCTTTGCTAGGAAAAAAAAACGTCCAGGTCATAATAAACACTTCGGAGAGGTTTAGAATAAATATGGTTTGTGTTTTTTGCAGCTACATCGAAAAATCGTCAAGTATCAAGCATGACCAGTTGACAAAGTGGTAAAGCAAGGGAGAGGAAAAGGGGCCCCCCTTATTTTTTTGGACCAGACCCTCCGCACTGTTAATCCGGCCCTGATTATGGGGCAAAGCAGACAAAATCTGAAGGGGCCACTGTCATGCCCCAGTGTGGCTGTGTCTTTACAGATAAGCATCGTAAATGCCTGGATCTTGGCAGACAGCAGATGTTCTTGTACAACATATTCATTGCTAACGCTTAGAATTGTCTGCTGAGTGCATGCTAGTGAATGTGGCTTAGTGCAGTTCAGTCTACTGCAGGGTTTTGATAGGCGACAACCCAGTGCGCCGTGCTGTCGTTTGTGCTGACTCTTTGTGTGAAACCCCTAAGTATTCCACACAGAAGCACTGCCTTCATGAACGGAAGCAACTCGCCACTGTCTCACCCTTGTGCAGTCAGTAACGAAGGGGCATAATTTACACTTTCCGGCAAACGCATGCGTACATCACAGCAATGCACCCCCGGCAGCGACTGCATTGGCATAAAAGTGATGTGATGCACTCAACTATGAATTATTGGCGTCTCAAAGGCATGAATGCTGCATGTCAGTGGAGATCTTGTATGATAACACATGACTCCATTGTGAACAGTAATCGTGGAGAGTTAGATGAGTCGGATGTACTACTGCCCACAGTCTGTGTTCCGTGTCATCCTTTCTAAATGCTCCTTGTAATGGGGCAGAATTTTTTTTTTTGCTTTGCTGTTAATGGCAGCACTGATCACTTTATGCAAGTCTGCGATTTGTGGTTGGCATACTAGTGAAATGGGTTTCGGGGTAGGTATCGAATGTATTGATGAAAGCCTTCGTCTGCACCAAAATGCCCTATAAGTGTACTGGGTGGTATTAAGGCTACATTGCATGTTGGTAGGGGATTTGAGTTCTTGAGCGATATAAAGAAGCATGGTCTCATCATTTTTTTGATAATTTAACTCCTAGGAATGCGGAAAGTTGGTCGACATTTTTTTTTTAACTTGCACACACCGCTTGTACAGTCGTGCCTAATGGGAGTTGCTACAAGTTTTCCTGCACAGGCATTGCAAAAACTAGGGGTGTAAACACTATTTTATTTACTAGCATTCTCTTAATCATTTTAATGCTGGCAGGTGTCATCTTTCAAGATCGGGGCACCTTCAACGACAGCCACCGTGTTGCAACTCGTATCGAGTCTGACTGTACACTCACGTGTCCAGTGTTTCGAGGGGAAGCTCGAGGAATCCTTTTGACATGAAAGTGTTTTATGCTGGTGTCCACCACGGCTCCACTGACGGATTGCTGTCACGGATATGACATCAAATATACTCTAATAGATTACAAAAAAAAGAGAAAGAAAAAGTTCCGTTGCTAGGCATCAAACCTATAATCTCTTCAGCGTGGTTGAGAGGTGGGCTAGTTGTTGCGATGTCATTTTAACATATGGTGTAGTGGCGCAACTTCGACGGCGACACAGAGGATAAGATAGTAGCGAGTGTCGTGTTTTTTTTATCCTCTGTGTCCCCGGCGAAGTTGCGCTACTACACCATATGTTAAAATGCTACAATCTCTTGCTCCACAGCGCGTGGTGCAATATCGCTAGGCCACAGAGCAAACATCGTTCAGATTTCTAATGGCAAGCTATTTATGTACACCATATATCATTGGCAGTTCTAAGAGCTCAGCAACTTCAACACGTTTTTGTTGTCAGTAGATCGCGCGAAGAGTGCATAAGGCGCACTTTAAGGTTGTCGTCATGTGTGTTGCGATGCACGCCACAGTGCGTGGTTGCTAATGTGCGCACGCTTATCTCGTGATTGGGGTGCTTTGTACCTCCTGTGTTTCCACAGCAAGCCTGCTTTGAAGTTACAGTGGTTAAAGAGAGCTCGAAGGACTTTTTGCTCGCTGCCGCGGCTGTGTTTACGCAAGAAAATGTGTTGCTCACGCACAAAGAGCTAAGAATTTTGACAGGTCTTTACTCTCATACTGTGCATACTTGTGCGTTCGTTTCGTGTCTCTTTTTCCGTTTGAGCAGCACGCCTTAACTGTCAAGCTGTGACAGTTAGTCCGCACTCGTCCCGTGTATTCTCATTTCGTGCATGCTTTCTGCTCGAGGTGTGTGCTGCAAGTGTCGAGCTGCTTGCCATTCTTTGCATGACATTACTATTTATTTCTGTAGCATGCATTCCTTTGCCCTTGAGATGAAACAATGCACAAAATACTGCCTCTGTGAAACAGCTTTACTTTTGTGTTATACCGATTCCTAGACAGAGGGATTAGCCACGTTCCTTTTTTTTTTTCGTGCTGCAGTAATTGTCGAGCTTATTACAAACACTGGACTCGGATCAGTTCGTTGACTGTCTGTAGGGGTTCTGATTTGGTAGCTTTCCTCGGTTCACCTTACACAAAAGTACCGTTAAACCGTTCACCTTCTGAATTACCAAACACAATGAAAGTACTGATTTTTTTAATGGTACAAAATGATTGAAATGTTTTTTTTATGATTTTTTCTTGTTAAGAAAGGTTTTAAAAGTTAGTTCTAGGGAAAAATTTGACTCGACTGCACAGCTCTCAGTTGGCTTTTTTTGCATCACTGTAGTGGAAATGCGCAGTATGCACTGCGCATATAAATTAAAAGGCAGTGTGTGGATTTACTGAAACATTTTTGCATGGCAAAAATTTTGACATTCTGCTGTACATAGTATTAGGGTAGTGCCAGTGTGTAGATGAGTTATTGCACATGTCAGCAGGTGGTGAATTCAAAGAATCGTTGCCATGTTACGTCATTGAGCTGAATCGTGTGAGGTGGTGATTGCTTTCAATCTTACTCTTTGGCAGGAGGTAAAGTCCCGACGTTGAAGAATGGACAGCAGCAACGGCAGAAGACAGTGGATCTTTGCGGAGCGTGCAATGTCTGAGACGTGCTTTCTAAATGAACTGGCCTTTACACATTTGCCATGCACCGTCGCAGTCACCTACCACGTCTAAAAAGCAGCACTGTTGTCACTTCCCTCCCCTAATTTTTTTTTCATAGACAGCAGGGCCGTGCTTTACCCCCCCTTTTTTTGTATTTTTGCGTAGTTCATCTCAGCGGCACCAGGGTGCTAGTGCCGCTGTGCAGTTTCAGGTGTAAATACATCCTCTAGCCTCTTTAACTCTTAACTCTGTCATTGAAACAGAGTGTACTGATGCGGTTCACTGTTGAGGCATCTATGGCTGCCTGATTGATAGTTGTTAATGTGGCAGTTAGCGGGTGGTTGAATAAAAGAAAGCTATTTGACGAAAAATGCAAGTGTTTTCACTCCACAATGTCACAGTGTCACTAGCACTTGCAGGCTCTCATGAAACAAATTTGAAAAAAAGAATGTCATATAAAACTAGACAATTCGTTGGGAAGTAGTAATCTGTGATGGCACAATGGAGCACATGGTTCAGTAATGGTGATATGCAACGATGTTTACTTGTCTTGCACTAGAACAAGTAGAAGGCTATAATGTGTAGCTTCTCTAGGGCAGATAATTTCCAAACGGAAAGTTTTTTGTCTAATGTCAACAATATTTTGTTGGATCTCACATGCTTTGTGTGCCAGTTCACACTGAAGTTTTTTCAGTTTCTTGAAAATGCACTGCCTTATAGCAACATACGTGGTGATATTCCAACCTGCGTGCTCAATTTTTTTTTTTTCGCAGTGCATTGATGCTGCGTTCCAGTTTATTTTTTGGACAGCATACTGTATTTACTGCTGACGCTTCTCTGGGCACCACTTCATTAAACCATGGTTAGCTGTACAGTATGCATTGAAGATGCTACGCTTCACATTTTGCATAATCATATGTTTTTTGTGAAGTTTGTGTTTGTTGAAGCTTTTAGTGAAAAGGCCCCAGGCAACATTGGTGGATTGCACTGTTTAAAGTCGGCCCATTTTGCAACACGGCACCTAGCACTTTCATAAGAAGGAGGATGGAAAAGGTAAATTTAGGAAAGGCTGAAATTGCTGTGTGTAAACTGTGTAGGCTTGTTTTTACGTGGTCCTAGGTGTTTGTTGGTGCCTTAATTTGGCACTAGCTTTTTGAAGGCGCAGGCCCGCACTTGATGTCTACATTCGTTTATTACATAACTTCGGATGGATGTTATAGCTATGGAAGCATGGAACTTATAAAGGCCCACACTAGCATTGGTCATCATGATGTTGGTACAAGTTTTCGGTGCAGCTCTGTTACCTTTGGATTCTGTGGTAAATGAAACAAGCGTTGATGGCATCCATTATGGCCGCAAGTTTCATATTTCATGGTTGAAGTGGTGGTTTCACCCAAGCTCATGTCTGTCCCTGAAAAAATGAAGCTGGACAGAGTGGATAGAAATAAAGCAAGAAAATGGTCACTAGAGTGCATCATTTATAACTGATTAATTATGAAGAACTTGCTTTTAGGCAAAGTATTAAAAGTGCCTTCTTTCCTCGTTCATTTTTGGTCGGTTCCTTGAAAGGTTAGTTTAGGCTCTGTATGCTGCGAGTTAATTTTGGACAAATTTTGTTTGATTCCTGTGTAATCTCGAGTTGGTGGCATGATGAGACACTTGCTTATGAAAAACGAAGATGTCTGGATATGACATGTTCTTAAACTAGTTCGTTTGCATTTGCTATTGTTGGACAAATAAAACAAGGCACCGTGGGCACTGTTGTGCTCTAATAGTAGCAAGCCATGTTTAGTAGTGTGCTTTCTTTTCTGTTTTTTTATACTTTTACTAGCACTTCAATGGCTTAAAGGCTTACGTAGTCGGGTTGTTTGCCCAGAGGACTGGTACCAGCGAGAGTCTTGGGGAGATGTTGTTGAGATGAGCCCGTAACTGTTAGCAATAACTTTTATTTATAATATTTACTCGTAGCGTGTTGCTACATGATGGTGTTAGCATCATGGAAGCTCTCAATGGAATTGTGATGGGAGCTTCTGACTGCTAGTCTTGAGCGCCTCGACGCTAGCATTGGCCTTCCCAGGATTCTCTGCAGAAAAAAACAATGGAGGCCAGGACAGTTCAATGAGTTTTGCCATCTTCACCTCCGCCTCCAAAAAAAGGAAAGTCAAACCCCGCCTCCTTCCAAACGCAAGAAAAGGGAGAAGGCACTCTGAGTTCATCCCATGGCAAGGGAGAAAACACAGCACACTGCGTTCGACACAGCACAGCACGGAGACGTGTAATTGATTGATATGTGGGGTTTAACGTCCCAAAACCACTATATGATTATGAGAGACGCCGTAGTGGAGGGCTCCGGAAATTTCGACCACCTGGGGTTCTTTAACGTGCACCCAAATCTGAGCACACGGGCCTACAAGATTTCCGCCTCCATCAGAAATGCAGCCGCCGCAGCCGGGATTTGAACCCGCGACGTGCGAGTCAGCAGCCGAGTGCCTTAGCCACTAGACCATCACCGCGGGGCCACGGAGACGTGTAGTCCTACGTGGAAATGAACTCTGTATACCATTGCGGGGATGGGTATGTGGTGCCAGGCAGACCACGAATTGTGAAAACGGCGGCATCAAGGTGCCACAGAGAACGTGAAAAACGCATTCGCAAACAGTTCTCAGCCGTTCTGCTCAATCGCCTTGACGACAAAGCAAGCCGCCTGGACGGCTAACAGCTCTTGCTAATCCGTCAGGTGTGTCCAAAGGGCTTTACGAGGGGTGGCGACGTTCGTGAAAAACTTGAACGACTTTGATGTTGTCGCCACCCTTGGTGCATCTCTGATAGCGCTGACTCGGAATAAATAATGGTAGGCTCAGGCGCGACGTCTCGTGCGTCTAAGTGGCGCCACGCCGTGGAGGCGATCATAACAAGGCCAACTCTGGCGATTCTTCGAGGTTACTAGATTTCAACGAAGTTCACTAGGTATCTTCATTCGCACGTTTGCATCATTCATACCAAATTACAGGCTTGAGAGTTTCACAGATTCTTTTCAAATGAATTTTAGAGCTCGCCCCTCTAAACGCTCACCTCACTTGCCAGAAATAATGGCAACTTTGTGTGTGTCGCCTTGAGTTTTGCCTGGCGGAAGTGACAGAATGATGTGATGCGCCAATGCAGCGTCTATTTTTGTGGGTTTGACCGGCGGGCGCTTTCTTGGTAGAACGTGTGATTTTCTTTTTTGTGTTGGTGGGCATGCGATAGGTGGCAAGTGGTGTTGCATTTCTGGCCGCATACGATTCGTCATGTATTCACAAAACAGCGTAATCGTACTTTATCTGATCGCCGCACGCACAAACTTGGACGGCGTGGACAGGTAGTGCCATCAAGCGGGTATTATGCGCAATCAGGCAGGTTTGGGCAAATGATTACGTCCCACGTAGAGGCGTACTAGTTGAGTTTTGGAATTGCGTCTCTTTCGCTAATTAAAGATTACTTACACGCTTGACGAGCATTTCAACTATCGAGTGCGTGACAAGAATGTCCCAGGAACATGAAAGCACTGTTATCCTGATGTAGTAAAAAAAAAGTCGCCGGAGTTGGCCTTTAAAGAGGCCCTGCTACACTTTTTGAGCATGGCCAGAAAACGCTGCCGATCGGTAGTAGAGGTTCCCAACAACAAGCGAGCCAAATATTATAGCGCAGAACGCGGCCTGGAATTCACAAGAAATTAGCTAAATTGGCAAGAAATTGCTTTCTCTTCTCTCGACAAATGACGGAAAGTGCTCAAAAATCACTCATAAAAGGCTCATCACTCATATCAGTCATTGGCTGATTTGAACATGGCACGCTCTGCCGTTAAAGATATCGCCTGGGAGGCCGTGACTTTTCCGCGTGTGCGCGCGCGATCACACAGAGAAGGCCGCGCATTCTAAGAAAAACGTGCTCAAGGCCACGAGGCACACCTAACCTATTTTCTTTGCCTTGCCATCCCTCCCTGCTTAGCTGCCGGCGCTTTCGTCGGGACGAGAGAAGAGAGAATGCAATTGCAGCATGCGACAAAACTAACTCCACTCGAACTAGACAGATTCTTAGAATTTTTGAGATGTTGAATTCGTAAGACAATGGGCTCTTCCAGTGAATACATTCCATGGTTACTTGAAAAACTAATTCAGGGCCCCTTTAAGAGGACGGAGTAAGCAAGAATGTTTTTTGAAATCATTTTCCTTGCGTTATTTGAAATCTGCAGCCTCTACTCAACCAAAATCAATCGTTTGTTTGCCAGAGTATGATTTTTACAGGCGGAGCATGTTATACTAGGGGCTAGTCATGCGCCGTCGCCGTCCGCTGCCTCCCCTCCTCCGCCAGCCATCTGTGCATCCCTTCCTCCTCTCAACACAGCGCGCTGCGCTCGTTTCTCTCCTCCGCGCACAGTTTTACGTGCGCCAGCTGTATGCTAACGCGCGCATGCGCAGGCCGGGGCCAGCGCGCTGCGATAGCGGCGTGGCGAGCCAAGCAGTAAGCCACGCCCTATGCTCGCTTCAAGCGCGACTTCCTCGACCGGAGCTTCGGCCACAGCTGCAAGGTGTGTGTGATCGACTTGGGTTCGACAACAACTCGACGCCGATCGGTAACGTTCAGAATGAACTGCATCGTTCCAAAGCGTTGTCAATTCTTTGCGATGCGTTTGGAAGCGACGCCGACGAATTTGCCGACTACGTCGCGTGTGCCACGTGCAAGCAGTCGTTAATTGCCGGTAGAATTCCATCGCTCAGCGTGAGTTACGGCTACCGCTACCCGCCCCGACCGAAACATCTACCCGAGTTCAACGCTGTCGAAGAACGGCTCATCGCTCTTCGACTCCCGTTTATGAGTATGCGACGCTTGACTCACGGAAACAGACAGTACGGAATTAAGGGCCAGGTAGTGAACGTCCCCATCGAAGTTCCAGCCGTCGTTAGGTGTCTGCCTCGCAACGTTCCAGACGACGCTGCCATCGACGTCCACGTCAAGCGGAAACTGGTGAGCAAGGCCACGTACAAGCGAGGGTTGGTCAAGCGCAGCAACATCTACGCTTGGCTCGAACACTTGGAAAACACCCCGCTGTACAGACACCTCAACGTTCGCATAGACTGGTGCCGACTGGAACGTTTCGACGACGACGACGCCGCCGCAACTCACGACTCATCAATAAACATCGTCTTTCGTAGCATACGTGCGTGCGTGTTCACTCGTGTTCACTCATAACACACATGCATGTCGCAAATTACAAACCACAGTTATCGCAGTTCAACATATATGATCCGCATGCTAACCATGCAGTGTTCCCTTCGGGAAACTACGGTCATTTTTTTTTTCTAAAAAAAAAAAAAGACATATTTCGAAACTTGTGCAGCGGCCTTCCATGCCTCCATTCTTACGTAACTAGAGATTCTTTGCTGTTCTTACAGCTATAGATTGATTGATATGTGGGGTTTAACGTCCCAAAACCACCATATGATTATGAGAGACGCCGGAGTGGAGGGATCCGGAAATTTAGACCACCTGTGGTTCTTTAACGAGCCCCCAAATCTGAGCACACGGGCCTACAACATTTCCGCCTCCATCGGAAATGCAGTCGCCGCAGCCGGGATTCGATCCCGTCACCTGCGTGTCAGCAGTCGAGTACCTTAGCCACAAGGCCACCATGGCGGAGTGATGTAGCCATATGGAGAGGTTACAGTTTGCAAGCTGGAGTGCATTTGGCACACGCAGAAAGGAATGGGCCCAGAACTGCGAAAATAGAAGAAAAAGGAGTCATCAATATTTCTATCGGGAGATCTATATATATTTTTTAAAATGTTCAATGCCTATGTTTTTTTTTCTCAGTAACCACAGTATCTAGAATCATAGATTTTGGCCAGTATTTAGATGACGTAATAGAGAATATTCTGAAGTTGAATTATTGTGTGAGGAAGTGATCTGCAATACAACATTTAATAGCCATTATCGAGTCATAATTAGGTACCAGAAGTAAAGAGAACTTAAAAAAAATAGCATTACATGATTCAGTGTAAACATGTGGGAGGTAGGTGTAACCTTAAGAGACAAGAAGAGAGCCGACGGTTGGGACGAAGTCAAAATCTGTTCCCCTTCGCCCGATCATGGTCTTTGCAGCAAGAACGCTTGTTCGCTGGTAGGGCGCTGCTAACGTTCCCAGTCTGCGTTTTCTATCGCAGTTCATTTCCTCGTTCACATGGGCAAGCCTTGCCGTATTCTTATTGAATGAACGAACGCTTGCACGAATCGAGGCCAGGATTCTGGCTCACGAGGGGCTAGTTCGTTAAACGTCCACCACGTGCCGCATGAAGTTGAACCCTCCTAAACCCTCCCCCTTGTTCCCTCTTTTCTCCTCCCACCACGACGCTGACGAGCTCCCTACGGAAATGCCTTCGCTCTTCTACCTGTTCTCGCCCACCCCTCATTGCGGGAACCAAAGAATAGCGCCCCGCTGCCAGTGCACTCTTACTCACGTCGTTTAAGAGCCGGCCGGTATAGAGTACGCGAACAGGTTCCGGACCGGCCATGGACAATTTTTCAGACTGAGGACTTCTTTCTTTCTTTGGCTTGGTTGAATTCGAGTCCTCACAGTTTTGATATAGTTATAGATAATTTACATACGAAGAAGCTACGACCAACTGCATTGCATTCTTTAGTTGTTTTTTCTCGTCGTAGGTAATCTATTGTATTCATAATATCAGGTTCAATACTTAAATTGTGGCTAAGTCATATTATTTTCCGATCCAAACTTTTTGTAGGGCAGAAAAAACATTTTAATCTTGTTTTTTTTTGGCTATTGGGCTATTGAAAAGCACGCAAAAAATTAAGAAAGATGGTATCAGAACGATTTTGACAGGAGAAGCATGTCCAGTATATTGGACACTGGGATTAACTTGTTGAACATATAGGTACACACATTCTGCTATTCTCTTAGAAAGAGCGCTGATTTTGGCCCTGTTAGGTTAATAGTCTTATAAAACAAAAGCGAGGTTTGTTTTGACCCGAGAAAAATTTTCTCGTGGTAGAAGAGAGCGTGCCAATGTTGTCCGCAATTCAAGGGGTTTCAGTTCCGACTGTAGCTCTGCTTACTTTTATGCATCACTTTTACCGTCATGTTTTTGTCAGCGACTAAGTATATGTACCACCCTGCTGAAATCACCAAATGGTGATTGCAGTAACTGTAATTAAATAGTAATAATAAATAATGTGTTCAGTACATTAGTCATGGAGCAGGAAAGGAATGTGCTTGTTAACTACATAGTAAACACTCCGAGATTGTACTGTTCAGTTATCCCTTGCGGAAGCTCTTTCACTTTCTTATTTCTTTCTAGCGCTTATTCTTTGCGTCAATGTGCGTAAGGAGCTAAGTATAGTTCCATAGAGAAAAGAGCACCAGATGCTCGGGACGGACAGCGCAGTTACAGTGTAAGCTGGAGGAGCGGCTTTTGTAGACCTTTTTTTTTAATTTAGTGTTAACATTTCATTTGCTGTCATCTCATTGCAGGTGTCTTAATTTATAGGGTACACAGCATAGTTCCGTAAACTGTACTTCAAACAATGCCTGCTTCAAGGGCAGCGTGTCCCTCCTGATTGTCTATGCACTACTACGTGACAACATTTAATTAACGAGCTTCGCAACTCCACATTATGCAGCATCGTGTGTTTAACAAAAGATTTGCTACACCTAGAATATTGTGTCTTTATGTTTTTGACTCATTTCAATCTTCTTGATATATTACAAATAGTAAAAAATAAATTATTTATGTAACACTTCATCTGGCGAGATTTCATTGCGACATGTGAAAGGAAATTTCGTAGTGTTATTGTGCACATTACAAGTGCTTTATGCAACAGATAGTCGAATGTTCAACGATCTCCGCGTTGTTGATATATGTGTTGAAGGCCTGCGCAGCAATGAAGCAGCTATCGAATGAGGTCCTTGGCGTACGATGTAAGGGATAACATGCTTAACTTAAAAGCAATTTTAAACCCACACTGTTTATTTACGTGTACATCTCAAATACGTAGTGCTTCCTCTCGCGCCCGGATATTGTCAGAATTCAGAGCTTGATTTTGCGATAGAAGAGTGAATGCCCCATAATTATTGCCTATATCAAATTGAAAAAAAAAAAATATTGATGATAATCCACCTTTCTACTCAATGGTCTCGCTGATGTGTGTGTAAACATGGCAACGGCAGGAACACTAATCATGCTGTAGCCAAAAAAAAAGTGATGCAGAACATTTTGTATTAGTCTATAAAACAGGTATTTATTGATAATATTCCATTAGTTGTTAACGTGAGGTCATTACTGGCAGCAATATGCTTTTATTTTCCTTCCAGGAAGAAAGAAAACTGATGTTCACATTTGGTGCCATCGTATACAGTGTTACAGCTTCGATCCTCCCACAGTTTAGACAAGAGCGTAGGATGAAATTTTAGGTGAATTACATGCTTGATACATGTAGCATTTCATTTCTAGAAGGGAAGAAGGGAGAAAGAAAACTGAGGAAGAGGTAAAGGGTAAAGTAAATAAAAGGAGTTGGGGTAGGACACCAGCATAGTTGCTTCCACAGTCTTCTCGTGTGCGCCAGTAAAATCTGCATTTTTTCTCTTCAGCTAAACAATAACATTCGTTTATATATTAATGCTATACAATTCGCATTTCTTCGCACAGTGCTAAAGCGTCCGAAGTGGTCTAGTTTGTAAATGTTAAAAAGGGAAGTGACAATAAAATGCATCATGGAACTAGAATAGCATTCTGTTGATAAGCCTGCCTTTTTTTTTTCTTTATAACTGTTCACCGTATAGGTAGGTCTGTTTCATGGAATCTGTCGTTGTCAGCTTTTGAGTCTGAGTCACCAGAGCTCCCTCTAATTCACCTGCCCTAATAAGAAGACTAGTGTAGTTGCAAAGTACCAGAGCTTTTGCGGAAAGAAATAGAAATTTTAAGCGGCTTTTGCCCCACTAAATGTTCATATTAAATTATTGATCACAAATGGTAGGGTTACATTCTTGGTGCTGAGGTGTACGTGATGAACTACTGGAGCAACAGCTGAGTTTTAATGCCGAAAAGCAACACAGTAACACAATAGTTACCTACGGCATTTTCTTCAATTATGGTGTACAACAGCATAGATCACTCCTAACATTTTTTTTTCAGTTAGCTTGCCACTATTAATACATCTCAGCAACCTGGTTTTACATTTATGAACGAAAACGTTCACTCTTTACACTTTTGTGAAGCTCCTCGAGAGGTACTAACTGACAAAAATATTACCCAGCGTTGTGCATTTAGGTGGCTTTTGTTTTCTTTCCGTTTTTGCCTGCGTTTTTGCCTGCGTTTGTTTACCTATGCTCGTCAAAGCATAGGTAAACAAGAACGCACTGCGTTGCTGACTGTTTACTAACACACCAAAATCAGTAACACGCCGCACCTACCCGAATGATACCGCTCATAAGTAGCGATCGCGGTCGCAGTGAGCGCGCTCGTCTCCTGCTGCGTATACACAAAGCTTCATAGCACTTCGCGAAAACCTAAGTTTCTCACCTCAAAAACAAACGTCTATGATGTTGCATAGGTTCTGACACTTACCGGAAATGAAAAGAAATGTTTAACGCACACGCGGAATAGTGTGTGGCTGAACCATTCAAACCTTTTCGATTGGTTTACAATCATTCTAGGCATGAAAAAAAAAGCCGACATAAGACGCATTGTCATCCCCAGCCTTCTTACTCGAGTGATTGTAGCAACCAAATAAGGCACACTTCACCATTATGAGCACAGGAATCTTGCACAGGTGCGCAGCTGTGTTTGTACCACGTACTAGTGTACGTTCTGCGACTGCTTGCCCGCGGCGGCAGGGAGGGAGACCACAAAGATGGATGCGCTGCTTCTTCGACGCTGGCGCCATCTCGTGGGCCACGTCCCTGTGCAACCCTCCTATATATATATATATATATATATATATATATATATATATATATATATATATATATATATATATATATATATATATATATATATATATATATATATATATATATATATATATATATATATATATATATATATATATATATATATATATATATATATATATATATATATATATATATGTATATATATATATATATATATATATGTGTGTGTGTGTGTGTGTGTGTGTGTGTGTGTGTCTGTGTCAATATCTGCAAGTGTTTTGCTTTGCTAATAAGCACCTGAAGTAGCAGATATATACCTTGTGCATTCGAATTGCTGCTTTGGTCTGCGTTCGTGCCATCGTCATTCATGGAGCGTGCTTGACTTGGAAGGTGATACTACGAAGAAATAATTGAACGAATTTAAGCACACCCACCTGGGTTTTCGTAAATCGGCTTACTTTGGCAACGTTGGTCGATGTGAAGTCATGGAGATACTTTTTATCACCGGAAAAGCTAAAGCATTACAAAAAAAATCTGGTGGTGGTCAGAACCCCCTCATCCACATATAGTTACCATCCTGAACGTCACCAAACAGCACGTTGAAGGCCTTGAGGAATCTACTAGAACACTGTGTGCTTAGTAAAACTCTTGGTGCACACAAAATATCCTAAGTGTGAAGGTGTTATCACGCAGCGTGGGAACTATGTATCCTTCTTTTACCGACATTGTGCAAGTCCCGTCCCTCTGAGGCTATGCTTCTGAATCATGGTGCAGTGTATAATACTGAGCAAATACTTGTACTCGAGCAAATATAGGAATAGACGTCAGTGATGTCGTCAGTCGTATGTTTTCATGAGTCTTTCTGCCGTCGGAGTTTTATAGATGCCACCACAAACCGAATCACAGTAACCAAACTTGTAGTCAATTTGTAGTAATCTAATTGGTACTCAATTTGTAGTCATTTTGTAGAATTGAGTCATGTAAAATACTTCGAAAATATAGAGCCTGTAAAATATTCCGAGAAAAGTGAAATATTTCAGTCATTGATAGAGTGGTGGCCTACAGCAAGAAACATACCTGCAAAATACGACGCAGTTCATTTGTACTCAAATATACGCAGCAAATCAATATTATGATATATTTTGTAATGTGTCTAAAAATATAAACATCTTTGGAAACATTGTGTGCTCTTAATGAATCAATAAAAAATAAGTTTTCTTTAATAACACAAACACCTCAATATATTGTGTGAAACGTATGTGCATGTATGTCCCGATTAAAATGTACAAAAGTATGCTGTGCAAATCTGCAAACGTTACCTGCAAACGAATGCGGATGTCAAGATCATAACAATACAAGGCACGTATATGCATGCACAATATAATGTTATATTCACTGTGGAGATATTCAAAACAAAGAACGAAAAAATGAAATAATTACATTTAAAGTACTTTTGTTTTTCGTCCTTATCAAGCCTCAACACTTTTCTTGGTGTGAAAAAGATCCTATCACCGTTTCGGGGCCATAAATTAATAAAGCCACATCTTTCAGTTCTCTCAAGCATAAAACCATGGTAGTGCTATGAACACCTCATTACTATCAAAACTAACTACAGCTGCGAAAATTGTATGGACGCCTGGCCAAGGCAGGAGTGCGTGGATGCATGTGTTTATGTGGTGGTGGTAGTGGTTAGAAGATAAGAAAAGGCACCTAATTTCTGCAACCCTGTCGGGAGCATGGCGCAGTGCCTCGCACACATACAAACTACACGCATGAACATAATGAAGTATGGCTAAACACCTGCTCCCCCTCCCCCTCTAGAAAAAAAGTTCCGTACATTGTGCTGCCCCAGACAAATTGAAAAAATCAACCTGTAAAGAAACAGGAATATTTACATATAAGCAGACGCTTACAGCAATGACGTAAGTATGAATATGATAAAAGAAAGTGTCATCAGCAATACTCATATTCGTAGTAGCCTATGCTACGTAACAGTTTATTACGTGCTTTAAATGACCTCATAACCACAGTATACCTCAAGAAAAGCAAGAAAATCATGATCGGCAATGTGCTCAGTAGGAGTTGGAAGCTCTTGAATTGGATTCGCGGCACTTTAATAATAATAAAGAAGTAGAACGAAAACAAAATAATAAGGCTTAACGTATAATATCTTTGTTATTTCAGTTCTGCGTACAATATCGCGCTTTTTAGTAATGCCGGCGATGATTCACGAAAAAAATAATTTGGAGATGTAAAAGAAATACACGTTAAAGTCTGACTAAAGAGGGTCCCGAAGAAAACAAAAATAATGTTAGGCGGTCCGGCGAAAACACGGAATTAGGGGACTAACAGTAAAGCCACCCCTCCCGCTATGTTCCTCTCATTCACCAAAAAATGAGGTTAGGTTGATTCGCAATCAACGTTAGTTATTTGCAACACATGCACGGCAATCACTATGCTGATAAGCTTCAAGTAGAAATTCATAATATTTCAGTAATAACTTACGGGCCTAAAACACGAATAAACTACTGCACGAGGCCTGAAAAGCATCACGAGGCTTGAGTGGTACCACAAGATCTAATAAACTTTACATATAGAGAGGGTAGACACGCCCACACGCACGCATTGCTCATCTCACAATATTAAATGCGAAGCATTGCAGTAGTTGTCCCAGCAAGATGTGTTACCATCAGCTTTAGGACTGACCACTCCACGGCATCTACAGCAGCGGAACAAGCTGCTTTGCGCGCTGCACTTTGTGTGGTCAATCGGGAACCACCGCAACAATGGCCGATTTTCAGCGACTCAAGGGCTGCCCTACAATCTGTGCTCTCAGCACTGCGTCGCGGTCCGTACGAACAGCTTGTTTTCGAAATTCGATGCCTCCTCCACACTTCACAAGAGAAAGGGCATCATGTGACGTTTCAGTATAGCTGCCAAGTCACTGCGGCGTCATAGGGAACGAACATGCCGATACTGCCGCGCGGGCAGCTCTTGAAGGAACACGAGACGAAGCCATACCACTTTCGCGGACCGATGCTGCCAGTAATCTTCGGCGACTTGCGCGTGAAATCACGTTTTCACTATGGTACACAACAAGCAATGAGACGAATTGTCAACAAAACCTGTCCTCTTTGATGGCTCTCCGCATGCACACTGGGCTCGACCAAAGAGAAACCACCCTTCTTCATCGCTTATGGCTAAGAGTGGCATTTACAAAATCTTATTCCTTTGTCATAGGAATAGCCGACAAAGCTCTCTGCGATGCCTGTCATTGCGAAGAGATGCTACACCACATCTTGAGCGACTGTCTGCTGTATGCCATCCAGAGACAGTCACTGGCGTCCGTTTTTGTGCGAATCGACAACAGCCAAATGTCTGTGGACACTATTCTGTCAAGTGCCCAAGAGAAGACATTGCAACAGAAGGCGACAAAAGCTCTGTTGAAATTCCTACGCGACACGCACAAGCGGCACAAGCGGCTGTAACAGCAATGTCACACACCGCGAAAGACAAGACTGGAATATGACTGAGTGTGCGCGTGTGTGCTGCCGAATGTAATGTGTTGATCTCATTTCCCCCTCTGATCTCTATCTTTCATCTCCCCCACCCCCCTCCCATGCGCAGGGTAGCAAACCGGCTGCCTATAGGCTGGTTAACCTCCCTGCCGTTCTTTTCCTCCTATTTTCCTTCATTCATTTCTTAGCGAACTTCGGCGACTTTCCGCGTATCTATCCAGCCGCCCTGCGACTTTTAGCTCTCCTGGCCGTTTCGATAATGGTATCAATACAAACTTGGTATGGCATAACATGACTGTATGAAGAACATATTTGATTGGTCATAACATGAAAATCATGACATGTATGTCATGAATGTCATGATTTACATTTCATGGTCTTGTAGCTCTTGCGGTGGTTTCGTTCACATGACATGTTGCAAAACTGGTATCGTATAGTATGACTGCATGGCGAACACAAGCGACACACTTAACATAAAAATCATGACACGCGTGTCATGTAACAACATGACTACATGCCACGCTCATGGTGTGCACGCGGCCGTTTCGGAAGCGTCACATATACCAAATTCGGTATTACGAGACGTGAATGGATGAAGAAGGTATGATACTGGTGCAGGAATGATAAACATGACATGAGTGTCATGTAACAACATGACAACATGCTACACTCATGATGCGCTCGCGGCCGTTTCGCTAGCTTCACATATGCCAAGTTTGGTATTACGTGAAGCCAATGGATGACGAAGGTATGTGACTGGTGCAAACATGATAATCATGACATGTGTGTCATGTGAGAACATGACTACATGCCTAAGTCAAGGCGGCAATACATATTGACGTGACGCGGTGCACGTGCTCACCGGCATTCATTTCGTCGCGTCACGCTGGCGTTGCCAAGCCAGGCGCCGGTCCTGCCAGATACTCACAGGAGCGCTGCGTTGCTTTGACGCATGCGCGTTTCAGCACGTCCGGCGCCCCTCCATACTGAAAAGAGGGAGACGGAGTGTTGTCTGGGTAACGCATCGGCACTAAATGCAGCATGTCGCATTTTACGCTAGTTGCCATCGGGCGGCGCCGACGCACGCTGGTCGCGCCTGGCGTCAGACTATACAGTGCTCGCATTTTGCTAACGTAGCGTTGCTGTGCCCAGTGTGCTCGAGCGTCAACGCTACATGGGAGTATATTGGGCCCTTCATGATGCGCTCGTCAACGTTTTGCTAGGTCCACGTATTCCAAATTCTGTGTTACATGACGTCAATGGATGACGAAGGTTTATGACTGGTGGAAACATGATAATCCTGACACGCGTGTCATGTAGGAACATGCCAACATACCATGCTCATAGTGTGCTCACGGCCGGTTTGCTAGCTCCACATATCACGCGACATGAACAGGTGACGAAGGTAAACGACACATCCAAACATGATAATCATGACACGGAAGTCATGCGCGGCATCATTTACTTCCACCTCGTAACGTTGTGCTGATTTCGAAGAGACATATCAACATTTCTCATTCGTGCATGGTTCGCATATCATCGATTCCCACTGCACGTGGGATCTGCCAATTTTTATTGTAATGAAATGAATCATGTAGCAAAACCTCTGCCGTGTGCCCATTTCATCGGTAAGAACACAAGTGAATAAACATCCAGGCACACCATAGAAAGGGAATACAAAAAAAAAAAGAATGTTCAATAGCAAATGCGCAGTAAAACCAGAACCAAAATATGATGAGACGGAGAGCAGCCAGCATAAGGCCTTATATGTAGTGAGCGATTCCAAAATGGAAGCACTGGATCACTGCTGCATGCTGTGGTTATCTCTGCCGAAAGCAGTGTCGGAATCCTGCCACGTATCCGACTCGGACACGATTTTGACTCCTCCGCACTTGTCCACACACCGGCACTTCGGCAAGAAAAACCTGCTCCCGCGGTAATGATTATCCCTCCGTCAAGCCAACTACTGAGAGAAAAAAAAAAGGGGGGGGGGGGTAGACTTTGCAAACAGAATAATGTTCATTCTCTTTCGTTGAGAGCTCGGCTGAACCTCTGACCATTGTTGCCGTCCATCCTTCCCCCACGTGTCGTTTGTGTTTGTCGGAATGTGGTTTGAGGAAGGCATTCGCCGAATCTTCATTGTGCGGACGACGACGCCAGAGGACCATGCTGCCTCCGCAGTCCGCCTACCTTGAGACGAACCCTTGCTCGCGTTCAACGAGATAACAAAAAACGTCTGTCTGTCAAATGGGTATTCTCTTCCTACACCCTGGCTTGAGTAGGGCGCCGGGTAGTCACAATTGCACTATTACAAGCCCATGCGTATAGTAAGAGTGGATGTGATATGAATTCCTAAGTATTTTATGAGGTTACTTGATCTCAAGGGAAATTATTGAAAATAAGTAGTATACCCGAGAAGAGTTAGGTGACCTAAATAAATGCTTAACTTTACATAAGTTAATATTTAGTTCAATTATCCACGAGCTGCCCTAGTTAAATATTTTATTTAAATCGGAGTGTAGGCGATTACAATAGTCGTTTGAAGTAACTGCTGTAAAAGTATCGCAATCATCAGCAAAAAGGTGGATATTAGAAGCTACTTCAGAGGGTATGTCCATAATATATATTAGAAACAACAAAAGACCAATTACAAACTTTTGGGGCACTCCTGAGATAACATGGCGCATTTATGAACTGTAACCGTAAGCAGTAACGTACTGTAAGTGATTAGCAAGACAGCATCCGACCTATTTTAATAGGTTAATGTCAAGATTTAAGTTCAGTAACTTGTGGATGAGAAGTTTATGACACACTTTATCAAATGCTTTTGCGAGATCTAAAACACATGCAGCCAGAGGATGATGAACGATAAAGAATTAGATCAGTAAAAGGAACAGGTTGAGTCTCACATGATTCTGATTTCCTAAAACCATGTTGTGAAGGCGAAAAGAAGATGTTATTTTCAAGAAAATTGAGGGTGCTTTTGATTACGAAGTATTATATAACAGTTTTAGAAGAACGTGCTGGTAAAAGAAATGGGCCGATATTTGGTCGTTAAGCTTTTGTTACCTGATTTGAGAAGTGGAACTGCCTTCCTTATACCTTCCACTGATAAGGTAAAGCACCTGTGTGAAGTGATAGTCTCAATAGAGCTAGCTGTCTTCTGTAGTAAAAAATGCACATGCAAAATACAACGCAGCTCGTTTTATAAAAAATATTTTGTAAAACTGTGTTATGATATCTATTTCCACAATGTGGCTAACAAATAAAAAGATTGTTAGACATTCATTGTGCACACATATGAAATAAATGCGCGAAAAATCAAACACGAAAGCCACCAAAAAAAAATGTGCGCAACCTATATACATATCTTGATACAAATATAAAAGAAATATGGCGTGCACAAATTCACAAATTATACCTATAAACAGATGCAAATGCCAAGATCATAACAGAAGTAAGGAACATATGCTCAAGCACAGTAATCAGTAATAAATGCACTTTGTATACATTCAAACAAAGGATAAAAAATAAAGTATTCACAAGTACTTTCATTTCTTGTCCTTATCGAGCCTCAGCAACAATTTTCTTTTTATGAGGTAGAGCCCATCACCGACCAAGCATTACCACTGCAGTAACTTCTTCCAGTTCTTTCAAGCATAACACCATAGGAATGCTCGATTTGGGCGTCTGATTGGTGTCAGAACTCACTTCAGCTGCAAAAATCGCACAGACCCTGGCGTAGGCAGTGCTGGGGTGAGGGGGGGGGGGGGGGAGTGCTTGTGTACACATACACATGCAAAGAGATGCACCAGCATGCATAAGGAACGGCAGAGTCTCCACTCGAAAGAAGTTTCTGGCTACACTGCTGGCACAGCGAACAAATAAAAAAGAAATCAATAAATAAATATGAACCATTTTGAACTAAATACTTAAGGGAGCTACAATATGATGAAAGCTTCATGAACATTACTTGTGTTTACAGAAGCCTAGGCTATGTTAGAGAAATTTATTATAAAAGCTTTCAAGAACTTGGGAAAACAATTGTATACCATGCACATTCATGAGGAACCCGGAATAATTTTTTTTCAAAAGAAGACACTCAGCTATGATCGCCCACGTGTAGTCACTGGTCAAGTGATTATCCCAGGAGATAGCAAGATTCTTAGTCACTGCTTCGTTCGCAAGTTTTGCGCTGCTGTGCTATTCTTGTGCCTACGGTAAATTGGTTGAAAGTCGCCATGTGAACAGAACAACATCGACAGCTGCCATCGATTTCCTGCGCTTGTTCGAAACTTTTGGATTACGCCACAAAGTGGTTTCAAACAACAGAATCGCATTCCTGTCAGCCAAAATACAGAAATCCTACGAGTGACAACTGCATCACAGCGGTGAAATCTGCACCGAACCAACCAGCCACAAACGGACAGGTCAAATGCTACGTGCTAGAGCTAAAACGTGATCTTGCAAGATACTCTGCGGGGTCATTACAGCGGCGCATTGAACGTTTTTTTTTTCTTTTTGTCAAGCAACTCACAATGGGCCAGACGGGCCAGGTATCGGCGAATCTCATGTTTCCTTGCGAGCTACGAACACATATTTCAGCCATTCTGCCAGAACCGCCCGCCAGTTTCACAGAATCGCCCGCCAGTTTCACAGAATTTCGAACGAACGGCAGCCATCGTAAAAAAAAAAAATTCAGCCGGAGTTTTGGTTTGTTGAATTTGAGGCCCGTCTATCGCGTATTCTACCGGAAAACGCATGGAGAGGCTTTAGACCGGGCATTGCCGATTCCAGGGATGCAGGGATGCACCCTGCCCTCCACCTCAACCCCCCCCCCCCCTCCCACACACACCATACTGGACGCCGCGCGCCCGGGGAGTGACGGACTATTGGGGCAATCAGTGCGCCCGCGCACTGGTTGCCTGTCCTTTGTGCTCCTTGCCCCTTTTATGGCCCACAGTGGACTCGAAAGCCAGCGCTTGGACCATTTGGACTGTGCTGCGCGCAAATGATTTTCTTGAAAGTAATAAACTCAGTTCCCTGTTACGTACGCTTGGTATTATGGCTACCGTGGACATAACATAATGCAAATAGGGTTATTTGTTCCTAACTAATTCAACCTCCCCACCTTTCAGCATTATAGCTCTCTCTTTTAAATTACTTTTTTTTAATATTTTTAATTTCTATCATTGACTTGAAGAGTTGCGCAATGAAAAAAAAAAGAAGTGGATTTAATTATTTTAAGATTTGTTATTTATTTTAGAGAAAAAGTGCCAGTCTAGTGCCGGACATTGGGCAGGGGTGTGTGGCGCAGTGAACGCAACATTGTGTAGGAGGTACAGCAGTATAGATAGTCTTGAACGAAAGCGCGATGATTCAAAACGCAAAACGAAAAAATAGAAGCGACATGAAACATGGTCCACAATCCCAAGAATGGCCATAATACACACAAAAAAAAACTATAAAAACAGTGTCCACTAGGGTATTTTGTTTGGGTAAAAAGTAAAAAAGAACTCACATATTAACTGTAGCAAAAATAAAGTCAGCAATATTAAAAAGTGAGACATTGCAGAATTGAAGCATTCAAGAATCGTGCAGAAGCGAGGCATTGAACCTCAAGCAATCAGTCTGATCAAGATGGGTATTAAAATGAAGCGCACTGTAATATATATCAAGGTGTAGTTATGAGCCATGTGAAACAGCTAACGCATGAAGAAACTAGTTGAGAACGACACTTTCAAAAATCTCTGGTGGCGTATTGTTCCGCTCTCTGCTTGTTGGGGAAAAAAAAAATAAGGTTACTGTATATAGGGGCTCCGTCACTTTTTCGAGATTGGAGGCACGCGTTTCGTGGCGCAAAACTGGTTCGATATAATTAGTTTTTTTTGTATTGCCAGCTTATTAATATATATGCCATAGAACAGCTTCGTTATTTCGCGATAACGTCTCCATTCCAAGGTTTCTAGTTTAGCGCCTTCCAGAAGAACTGACAAAGATGTGTTACTTTTAGGTATTGAATATGAATTTTGCAGCTTTTCGCTGTATTGATTCAAGTTTATGTGTGTTAGCTTGCGTGTGCGGGTCCCAGACAGCCGATGAATATTCTTGTATTGGTAATACGTACGTTTCATATGCAGTCATTTAGGTTCGCCGGATGCCTTAGCGAGTGCCTGTTTTGGGTAGCCTAGAATTTACAAAGCCTTTATCTCAGTATACGACACAGGTTCGTTCCATTATAAATCAGATGTGATAATAAGACCAAGGTGTGTATACTGCGAGACAAAGGACAAGAATTGATTGCCTAGGTTGTACTGGATATTTAATGGATCCGTTTTGCGGGTTATGGTTATCGCCCCATTTTTTCTCGCGGTAAAGGTAATCTGTCATTTTGTGCACCAAACTTGAATCTTAGATAAAGAGTCATTTAAAAGAACCTGGTCACTGGAAGCGTTGACTACTTTGGAGCACGCGGGGATCTGCGAAAAGCTTTAGATTTGCTGGGATATCACGGGTGGCATTATTGATATAAGCCGAAAAGAAAAGAGGCCCGAAAGAGTCCTTGAGGTATGCCGGATTTAAGCGGCGCGGACGGCGAGTTGATACCCCCGTCCGTAATATCGCGCCCGGTGAATATTGCTCGCAATTTCTAAGCCTGACTTGAGATGATTTAGTTTATTAGTACTTATTAACTAATTAGTCGATAACTATAACTTCCATGTAACTTGTAAAACTCGAGAATGTGCTGTAAATGAGGCCTCTATATGGTACACACACTAAATGTTCGAAAACGTGCACTTCATCCTTTTTAACATTACCCTGTTGATGTGCTATACTATCAATCTTTACCTTAATGAACCCTAAATATTGTTTCGCGGGGTCATAAAAGTGCCTTCAATAGGAATCCTCTCTTTTCACGCGTACCCTATTTCAAACTTTACGTGGCACCGTAGAGTACACCATCTCAACGATAGATGGAGCTACAAAGGCCCGACAGCTTGGAGATACAAAGGCGCCTTCGTCGAGGTCGGACGTGTTTTTGGAGAGCTCCGGAATGACAGCTACAGATAAGTATTTTTGCATGTTTCCAGCTTGCCTCTGTATGTAGCGTTATGAGAACGTAAGGCGCAAGCGTAAAGCTTGATTAGGTCTAGTACGGTGTACGTTTTTTTTTTTAGTATTCTGTACTGTGTCTTTTTTTTTCTCCAGCCACCACGTGGCTGAGGCCTGCGCGTAGACCGACCACGTGCATGCGCAGGTGCTTTGAAGTGTAGCGTATTTATTTATTATTGTGGTTCTTTTTGGCTTAGACCAGTGTATTTTAGTACAGTTTTCTAACACGTGGGCATCGGTAAACTGAGCTAGCCATGGTCAAAAAGACCGTAAAGTGTTCAGAGTGCGGGATAGGGTGGAAGGTGGAAATTAGTGCGGAAGAGAAAGCAGAAGATGACGCCAAGTGTAGACAGTGCGAGATCGAGGAGAAAATGAAAAATATGATGGCGGTCCAGAGTGGGCTCATGGAGAAAATCGCAGAGCTGGAGAATGCATTGGCGAAGGAGCGAGAGAAAACGTCAGCCATGGAGGAAAGGCTCCGGGCAGCCGAGAAGGGCCTATCAAAGGTCGTGAAGGGGAACGAAGACGCAGGTGACGGCGGAAGCATTATGGCGACGACCCCCCGTGCGGGAGAGATGAGGGAAACAGGCATGACAAAGGCAGATACATTGGCCACAGGGCCCAGCTACCGGGAAGTAGTTTTGAGGGAGGGAGGGAGCAAACCAGCAGCCGTGACTCACGCTAGTCACCTAGTCAGCAGCCAGGTGCAGGTTTCAGAAGGAATGTCTGAACAGGTCATCATCGCCGGTGACTCAAATTTAGTCCGATGCGCAGCGGCAATCAAAGAAAGGGTGAAAGGCGACAAGAGAGTTGCGATAGGGACGTTCCCAGGACAAATGCTGGGGACAGTAATGAGTCAAGCGGGTGAACAACTCGCAGCTAAAGCTAACAATCGTAACCTCGTTGTAATTGCGGGAGGGTTAAATGACGTCCTGAAAGCCCCGCCACGGTGGTCTAGTGGCTAAGGTACTCGGCTGCTGACCCGCAGGTCGCGGGATCAAATCCCGGCTGTGGCGGCTGCATTTCCGATGGAGGCGGAAATGTTGTAGGCCCGTGTACTCAGATTTGGGTGCACGTTAAAGAACCCCAGGTGGTCAAAATTTCCGGAGCCCTCCACTACGGCGTCTCTCATAATTAAATAGTGGTTTTGGGACGTTAAACCCCACAAATCAATCAAATGACGTCCTGAAAAAAGAATCGTCAGGACTAGCGACGACCTTGGCGAAAGGGGTGGATGACATGCGCACCGTGTCCCCCCAGGTGCAAATTGTAGTATGCACAGTACCGGAAGTACCAGTACGCAACGTCAACCTGCAAAGAGCGGTAGTCGACGCAAACAAAGAGATATGGCGAATTAGTCGAGAGAAGGGTTTCGAGGTAGTGGATTTAAACAGGGAAGTGCACAGGTGGGGTGGATTCCAAAGAGACAAGATTCATTTCGATAAGAGGCTTGGACACGAGGTGGGCTGGCGACTGGCCGGACGCGCAGTAGCTTTTTAGGGGGGCTCACGGGCCCTTCGGAGTCCGGGGTAGCTCGTAACAGGGAAAACAAACAGGAGGACGCTTTGACAGGTAGAATTTCGAAAAACCAGAAAAGAGGTAAAAGAAAAAGGAAAAAGGCGCGTGTTGCAATTAGTTACATAAACATGCAGGGTGGCAGAAAGAAGGCAAAATGGTTAGAGATTGAGGAGCAGTTAAACAAAGAACAGATAGGCGTGTATGCGGTTACAGAAACACACCTTAGAGACTTGGAAGAGCCACCACATATTAAAAATTATGTTTGGGAAGGGTGTAACAGGACCATATCGGAAAGGAAAGGTGGGGGTGTAGGAATGCTAATTCACCGCGGAGCCAAATGGGTTAGAGTGAAACAGACGTGTTCAGAGCACCTCTGGGTTCTGGGCACAGTAGGTGGAAAGGAAACGTGGCTAGGGGTAGCCTACTTGTGGACGGGGAATAACTGCAGAGAAAAGAATCAGGAGATAGTGGATTGCATGAGTGCGGATATTAAGGAATTTGGTAATGGGGCCGAAATCATCCTTCTAGGGGACATGAATGCCCACATACAAGACCTTGACGGATATTCAGACACCAATGGGAAGTTATTACTAGATCTTTGCGAGCAACATAGTCTGGAGATAGTTAACACGGGGCCTAAATGTGACGGCCAGATCACATGGGAAGTCGGAAACAAGCAATCAAGTATTGATTATTGTCTCATGACTGAAGGAATTTACCACAAACTGACAGAAATGAGGATAGACGAGGAAGGCATTAACAGCTTGGGTAGTGATCATAAACGAATAACATTACAAATGGGATACGAAACTAAAAATATGAGCATGGAATCAAAGTCTGGCAGCTCGTATTTAAATGACAAACAAATAATAAATATAGCCGCAAGAGTCGAGGAAGAAGTAGGTGAAATACCAGGCAAGGACTGGGGGTATAGGGAGCTGTTACATCTAATGACGAAGGAGATAGGGAAAGAGAAGAAAACCGTTTGCTGGAAAGGAAAAAGGAAGCCAAAAAGTTGGCGGAACAAGGAAATCCGGGAGGCGATCGAGAAGCGACGCGAAGCATCACGGGAGCATAGAAAGGCAAAAAAGGAGAAGCGGCCGCAGGACGAAGTCAAAAAAATATGGGAAATATATTTGGAGAAAAAATCCCTTGTACAGAAATTGGTAGAGGCAAAAATTAAAGGTGAATGTGAACGCTGGATGACAGAGATACACGAAAAAAAGGAGGCCGCGCCTAGGATTTTTTGGAGCCACATAAAGGCGCTAGGTAGGAAGTCCGTCACAACGCAACAACATATTCTAGATGAAGGAGGAAATCAATTGGAAGGGTACGAAGCGCTAGGTTACATCCAAAAGGTAACAGCCGATTCGTTTCAAAAGAGCGTCCAGGGGATCTCCCCGGTGAGTAAAAGTGTGGCGGAGAAAGCAACAGAGGAAGAGCTAGTACTAGATAATTTCAACTGGAAAAAGGCCGAAGGAAAAATTCCAAAGCGCACTGCCGCGGGTTTAGATGGGATTCCCGTTAGCCTCATTAACGAACTAGGACATAACACTAAAGAAGCATTGTTAAAAGCAGTAGAAAAAAGCTTAAAGGACGGACAAATACCGGACAGTTGGCGACAAAGTAGAATGAACTTAATCTATAAAGGCAAGGGAGAAAAGGACAAGATTCGCTCGTATAGACCACTAACCATTACATCGGTACTATACAGGTTGGCGATGCAAGCAGTAAAAATGAAAATAGAAACATGGGCCGAACATAACGATATTTTGGGAGAACTTCAGAACGGATTTCGAGTCGACAGGCGGTTAGACGATAACCTGTTTGTTCTCACTCAGTGTATAGAAATATCTAAAATAGAGAATAGGCCCTTGTACGTGGCTTTTCTAGACATCACTGGGGCATACGACAACGTTAATCAGGAAATTTTGTGGGATATATTGAAAGGAATGGGCATGGGCGACGACTGTATACAGCTTTTGAGGGAGATATACCGAGAAAATACAGTTTGCATAGAGTGGGAAGGAATGCGTAGCAAAGAGAACGTTGAGGTTAGCAGGGGTCTGAGACAGGGATGTCCTTTGTCCCCCCTGTTATTCATGCTGTACATGGTGAGTATGGAAAAAGCGCTAGAAGGTAGCAACATTGGTTTTAATCTGTCACACAAACAGGGCGGCATGATGATTGAGCAGAAGCTTCCAGGTTTATTTTATGCGGACGATATCGTCTTATTTGCGGACAGTCGAGATGATATACAGCAGCTGGCGAATATATGCGGAAGGGAAGGTGAAGCTCTTGGACTAGGATTCAGTGTAACGAAGTGTGGTTTGATGGTATTCAATGATCCCTGTGATCAGACGGTGTCCATACAAGGCCAAGAAATACCGAGGGTAAGTGAATACAAGTACCTTGGAGTATGGGTAAATGAGAGTGATAGGTACATGGAGGTACAGGAAAAAGCCTCGGCAGCAAAAGGAAAGAGGAATGCGGCAATAATGAAGCACAGAGCGTTGTGGGGATACAATAGGTATGAGGTGCTTCGAGGTCTGTGGAAGGGTGTAATGGTTCCAGGGCTTACTTTTGGGAACTCAGTGGTGTGCATGAGGGCAGAGGTGCAATCGGGAATGGATGTAAATCAAAGGACTGTGGGACGCCTCGCGTTGGGTGCTCACGGGAAGACGACAAACGAGGCTGTAAAGGGCGATATGGGGTGGGCAGGTTTTGAGGCGAGGGAAGCGCAGAGCAAAATAAGGTTCGAAGAAAGGCTAAGAAATATGAAGGAGAGTAGATGGGCAGAGAAGGTGTTCCGTTATTTGTATAGGAAGAGCGTGGACACACAGTGGAGAAAAAGAACTCGAAGACTCACTAGTAAATGTACGGCTGGTATTGTGAGCCATATGTCAACAAAGAGCGTTAAGGGAAAAGTCAGGGAGGCGGAGAGGATTTACTGGATGGCAGCTATGGAGAAAAAACCGGCTTTGAGTAACTACCGAAAGGGCAAAAATGAAATAAGGAGGGAGACATTTTACGATAATTCAAGGGGAAGCGCTTTACTGTTTGAAGCGAGATCGGGTTGCCTTAGAACGCGTAGTTATAAAGCAAGATTCAGTAAAGAAGAAGAACAATGCACATGCTGCGGGAAAGATAAGGAAACGGCGGAGCATGTTCTGATTGAATGTGGAGATATCCACCCAGGTGTACGTTTGGGCACGAGCCTACAGGAAGCCTTGGGTTTTAGGGACAACAATGGAAAGCTGAACACACCCGTGATTGAAATAAGTAAGAGACGGTTAGAGTATTGGTGGCAGAAAATTAGAGAGAAAGGACAAAAATAAATATTGGAAAAATAAAATATGGACAGTGTGCCGTAAATGGCAGAGAACTTAAGCTGAAAATTTACCTTTTTTCCATTAAGATAGAATTTATCGAAGTAGAGGCATTAGGCCAACATAAAAAAAAAAGAAAAAAGGTTTTTTTTTTTGTCGAGCCTGGTGGCATACTTGTCACCACCCCGTTATAAAGGGGACGCTCATAGCATCCATCCATCCATCCAGCTCTCACACCCCGAACAACTCTGGCCAGGGAACTTTTTTTTACCACGCGATTCAAACACGCTCTATACCATCATGAACTAGACATATGCCAGTATCTAAATCCCAGAAAGCAATTGGATATCTTCAAGCACGGCTCCACGGTAGCGATTCAAATGCGGTAAAACAGCCGATATTTCCGAGAGCACCCATAGGCGCTGTGCATTATCTTTTAATAAGCTGGGGAACTCGCACTATTACAACCACGATACTATAACTCCGGCAAAAAAAAAAAAAAAAGATTCATACGGTTGCTACTTGAATCCGGGAAAGCAATGAGAAAATCAAAAAGGGAGAGGAGTTATTATCGTTTTGCTCTCCTCTCCCATAGAGTGACGCGGGGCACCGCCCCAACCATGCGGGAAAGCGCGCCTCCTGCTCGTGGGCCGGAATCCTGGGGACGTCCCGCACTTGACGCAAAGTGCTTAAAAAAAAAAAAAGCGTTTGAAGTGAATTGCTTCCTCAGTTACACACCCAATGGATGGCTCACCAGAAACACAGTTTATGGGGTGTGCTGCAGTTGGCAGATCCCACATCCTTTGGGAGTCGATGATATGTGAAGCACGAATGAGAAAGGTTGATATGTCACTTTGAAATTAGCACAACGTTACCAGGTGGAGGTAAATGATGCCGTGCATGACTTCCGTGTCATGATTATCATGTTTGGACGTGTCGTTTACTTTCGTCATCTATTCACGTCGCGTGATACCAAATATAGTACATGTGGAACTAGTGAAACGTCCGCGAGCACGCTACGCACGTGGTATGTTGTCATGTTCTTACATAACACGTGTGCCAGGGTTATCATGTTTGCACCAGTCGTATATTTCGTCATATATTGACGTGACGTAACACCAAGTTTGGTATTGCGGAGCTAGCAAAACGACCGCGAGCACACTAATGAAGCGTCTAATGTGCTCTGATGTAGCGTTGACGAGCGCGCATGCTGGGCACAGCAACGCTACGTTAGCAAAACACGAGAACTCTATAGTCTGACGCCAGGCGCGACCAGCGCGACCAGCGTCCGTCGGCATAGCCCGACGGCAACCGGCGCGAAATGCGACATGGTGCATTTCGTGCCGATGCCTTACCCAGACAACACTGCGTCTCCCTCTTTTCGCCCCGCCGCAGTGGTCTAGTGGCTAAGGTACTCGGCTGCTAACCCGCAGGGCGCGGGTTCGAATCCCGGCTGCGGCGGCTGCATTTCCGATGGAGGCGGAAATGTTGTAGGCCCGTGTGCTCAGATTTGGGTGCACGTTAAAGAACCCCAGGTGGTCTAAATTTCCGGAGTCCTCCACTACGGCGTCTCTCATAATCATATGGTGGTTTTGGGACGTTAAACCCCACATATCAATCAATCAATCAATCTCCCTCTTTTCGTGACGGATGGACGCCGGACGCGCTAAAACGCGCATGCGTGAAAGCAACGCAGCGCGGCGCGCGCCTGCGAGTATATGGAAGGACCGGCGCCTGGCGTGGCAACGCCGGTGTGACCGCGACGAAGCGAACGCCGGCGAGGACGCGCGCTGGGTCACGTCGAAATGCATGTATTGGCGCCTTGACTGTGGCAAGTAGTCATGTTACCACATGACACGCATCTCATGGCTGTCATGTTTCCACCAGTCACATACCTTCGCCATCCATTGACGTCACGTAATACCAAATTTGGCACATGGGAAGCTAGAGAAACGGCCGCGAGCGAATCATGAGTGTGGCGTGTAGTCATGTTCTTACATAACACGCATGTCGTGATTATCATGTTTGGATGTGTCACATGTCATCCGTTCGCGTAGCGTAATACCGAGTTTGGTACATGTGAAGCTAGCGAAACCGCCGCGAGCACATCATGAGCGTAGCATGTAGTCATGTTGTTACATGACACACATCTCTTGTTTATCTTGTTTGCACCAGTATCATATCTTCGTCATTGATTCACATCTTGTAATACCAAATATGGTACAAGTGAAGCTAGCGAAACGGCCGCCAGTGCATCATGAGCGTGGCATGTAATCTTGTTGTTACATGACACGCATCTCGTGATTATTATGTTTGCACCAGTCACATACCTTCGTGATCCATTCACGTACCGTGATACCGAATTTGGTATATGTGACGCTATCGAAACGCCTGCGAGCGCATTATGAGCGTGGCATGTAGTCATGTTGTTACATGACACGCATATCATGATTTTCATGTTGGGCTCTGCAACTTATGTTTGCCATGCACTCATGTCATACCATACCAGTTATGCAAAATTCAATGTGAACGAAACCACCGCAAGAGCTGCAGGTCCATGAAATGTGAATCATGACATTCATGACATACATGTCAGCATGTCATGATTCTCATGTTATGGCTGTTATGCCATACCACGACGCCATTATCGAAACGGCCAGTTGAGCTAAATGTCGTGGGCGGATAGATAGATGGATAGATAGATAGATAGATAGATAGATAGATAGATAGATGCGCTCAAAGTCGATGAAATTCGCTAAGAAATGCTTCGCATTTAAAAAAAAAACAACCATCTGCTCACTCTGCACAACCGCGATGCTCCGCATCACCGCATGGTCCCCTTCAGGGAGATGCCGTCATTTTTAAATGCGGAGCATTTCTCAGTTTTACGATGACGCGCAACGGCTCGATTTCACTGTACTTAGGCGTCGGCGGTGTCATCCACACCCCCATTGCGCGCTCACATCTCATGCGGCATGCTCACGTCTCGTGCCGGCGCCAGCGAGACACGCGTCGCTTCAGGAGCCATCAAAGGAGTAGCACCCACTGGCCGTACAAGAAGCCGAGCATGCGCAGTGGGGGTGTCGACCTCTCCCCCGTTCTCCTCTCCCTCGAACGCGGGTGGTCTGTTTATAAACGGCGGAGTGCGCGATCGGAAGTCAGTCATGGGCGACTTTACTTGGGTTTCGCTTGACTTGACGCCACGGAGCGCTTGACAACTTGCTTGACTCGAGTAGATGCGATGGTAGCAACAGTACCTTCAACCAGTAGTGTGGCACAACCCCGCATCAGCGTCCCACCACTCATAGAAGGCCGCGGCTCTCTTTCATTTCATGAATAAGGATAATAAAAACTAAAGAACAATTAAGAATTCCAAAAACACCCAATTACACAAAATTCACGTGATACCCCCACTCTGCGACACATCTACTTTAGTTGCCCCCGTGGGAAGATGTGGAGGGCTTTTAGGGGCGAAACTCTTGATAGCGGCACCCATTCGTCCCCCGTAGTATGTAACAAGTATAAAATTTTGACCTCTAAGGTGGTGCCGGTGAGAGACTTTTTCTGTGCATTGTTGAACAATAAAAAACAGTGCTCAATGTACATGTCAATGGCTGCTAATGGAAAATTAAAGACATGAACATTCGGCTTTTAGTTAACGCGCCAGCTGCAATCACTATTAACAGCCATTGGCATGTACATTGAGCACTATCTGACAAGAAAGGGTTGCTACGTTATACTCGCTGGGTGTAACCTCCTTAGCTTTAGAAAGGTTTAGCGAGCGTTGAGCAGTGCCATGAATACAATGAACTTGTATATACCATGAATGAACTCGAGGTGGTTAAAAATGGGAAGTAGATACGAAGCGCAATCCGTAAGAAAGTAAAAGTCGAATTCTCCGCCTCTCATTTCCCATTAGCAGCCATTGGCATGTACATTGAGCACTATCTGACTGAAAAAGTTTGCTACGTCATACTCGCTGGGCGTAACCTCCTTGGTTTTCGAAAGGTTTAGCGAGCGTTCGGCCACAGTGCTGTGAATACAGTGAACTAATATACACCATGAACTCGAGGTGGTTAGAGGTGGGAAGTGCACCCGAAGCGCAAGCCGTAAGAAAGTGTGCGTGGGCCACCTCTCGTTTAGTCCTTGGAATGTCCGCTGGATGGCGGTGCTTCTATATGGGGAATATATGATGAAAAGATGCGAGATGGTGGTACTTGGAGTGTTGAATAGATGGACGAACGGACACATAGACAGATGCATGGATGGACGCATGAACGAACGCAGGGGCGGCTGCATGGACGAACGCAGGGATGGACGCACGAACAGACGCGTGCACAGACGGGCTGATGGACGCACGGACGGTCACACTGACGGACGCATGGACGGACGGAAGCAAGAACGAATGGACGGACGAATTCTTCGCCCCACTCTCCATCATTCACTCCGTGGATATGCTGCCATTTTTTTTTCGCCCTAAAGAGGAATGAATCTCCTTCACACGCACCCAAGGCATGGCTTCACCTTCCACATTAATAATAATACGGTACCTCTGGGGCCTGGAATTAAACAATCGAACTCTCGTGCAGCATTCTAAATTAAAAGTAACACGCACCAAGCAGGATGTCTCAAGAGCGCTTTGTCTGATTTGTGAGTTGTTGAAGAATTATTGAAATATTGCGAGAAAAAGTACACGAATGGCCGGAGTGACTAGCAGAGTTACGTCCGGTGAAGTATACTTCAAAACTGCGTTATAATGTGGGTACTCGTTGTACCCACGTTATTCTCTTTGCTGGTGCCGCGTTTCATAGCTGACTGCACTGCTCTCCTCAGAGAAGCTCTTCTTGACGGAACTCATGAGCAGGATAAACTGATGATGACACAAATAGTACCCAGCAAGGCTTTTTGGTACGTCAGACGCCCGGAGAGGAAGAATGACTACAAGGCAAACGCCTATATTACGCATATCAAACAACTGCCACCTCTGGGTCTCGGGCCTTCCAGCCCGGAGCCCCCCACCCCTATGCCAGGAGGAGCACGGTTGCCGGTCCACGCTACCTTCCCGGAGCCCGCCTGCAGCTCACCTGACTCCTCCTGATCCCGAGCGGCGTCTCCCCAGGCTTAGCCGCAGATTTACCAGAGTGCAGCTCGACTGCACGCTACTAGTTTTCAACAAGTCACGCCCCCTTCCGCTGGCGACAGCCCCTCCAGAATGGCGGCCACTACCGACTTACCAGTGCGGGAGAACTGCTTCCTCTTCACAGCGCCGGATGGCGACGTATCCCTTGATGATCTTATAGACGCTATAGAATTAGAAGCTGGTGATGATAGTGTTTTTGTTATGCAGCATATGGGCGGGGCCAAGTTTCTCGTCTGTACACGTAACGCCAGTCAGGCAACAAAGTTAATGGTGGCGGAAGGTTTCAAGGTTAATGGAGTAAGCGTACCGGTTGAGGCCGTCGGGCCGCCGGTCACGTACGTCAACGTCTACCGATACCCCGCCTACCTGTCTGACGAGATACTTGGCAACGCCCTAGCACACTACGGTAAGGTGCGGGGCATCTCGTTTGCTACTGTGGCCACCCGCCAAAATAAGTTGAACGGCGTCAGAGTCGTAAAAATCGAAATGAGTAAGCCGGTGCCCAACTTTGCGACCATTGCGGGGCACCGGGTCATGTTCGAATATAGAGGCATGAGGCGGGTGTGCGCGCGATGTAGTGAGGTGGGCCACATGGCGACCGCATGCTCCGCACCATACTGCATACGATGAGGAATTTTGATTTGATTTGTGGGGTTTAACGTCCCAAAACCAACATATGATTATGAGAGACGCCGTAGTGGAGGGCTCCGGAAATTTCGACCACCTGGGGTTCTTTAACGTGCGCCCAAATATGAGGAATTTTCGGTCATGAAACTGAGGGCTGTTCAGCCGAATGTAAGCGTTGCGGGGGTCACCACGGAACGAAAGAATGTTTTAGGAGGCGCTCTTATGCGTCAGCCGCTCGCGGTTTCCCCTCGGTATCGGACCTCGCGTCGAACTCGGTCCAGCCGAGTGGCTCCCAGTCGCAGAAGCCAGGCACCCCCCCCCCCCTCTCGCTTACAAGTGCTCGTACCCAGGACCGCGGCCCGCGCCCCCCCCCCCCCCTCAAGGCCTCCCTCCCCCAAGGCCGCGAAACGGATGCCAGCTTGCTCACAGGAAGCACTGCGGTGGATTCATCCGCCAACGAGGAAGACAAGCCCGAGAAGACTGACGATGCCGCCACCATGTCATCGGAAACGGAATCGAGCGACCTCGAAACCGTCTTGGCCCAATCGTCCCCGTCTATGCCATTCGTCCCCCCGTCAGTCCAAGATGAAGGCCACAACTTCCCTGTGCTTGCCGAAACTTTCAAGCGACGTGAGGCCTTCCCAACCCCCTCCCAAACACCCGTTAACGTGTTGGCCCCAGTGTGCGCCCAGGACTTGGACGACGCTACCAATGACCCCGCCAAGGACGAATTGCCCATCGTGAGCCGCGGGTATTACGCGCTCCCTGACGACCAAGACCGTGCTCAAATAAACCAGCCCCTCTCCTTTGAGCGGGTGTCAGGCCGTGAGCAGAGTGCTCGTTCGCGCTCGCTCCGACGCCAGGGAGAGGAGAACAAGAAAGAAACGAGAGGGAGAGCCACAAGCAGAGAGGCGCGACAACGCCGAATTGGGTCAGAAGCGACGGCGAGCGACAGCGATGCCCCACCGAAGGCGAAGACGCAGAAGCTCGGCCAAAGCGCCGCAGGCAAAGGGGAACCGCCCCCTAAAGCCAGCGAGCCGATCTGATAACACCCTCGCTTCGTTACAGACGGCACTGCCGTCTGTAACGAAGCGAGGGTGCAGTGAGAGCGAGGGTGCAGCGAGAGCGCAGTGCCCGTGCGCGCCGGCGCCGCCGTTTATCCCTTCCTGTTTCACTCCCCTATGCACTGCCTCCCCTTGCCCCCACCCCTCCCTTCCACACCCTCACGTACCCCCCTCGTTTCCACTCCACCATAGTGCGACTGAAGGCTGACCGAATCCGTTTCGCCACTTGGAATGTTCGCGGTTTCCGCGACACGACGAAACAAACCGCGGTCGTTTCCTTTGCGAAAGCCCGCAGCATCGACTTGTTGTTCGTCCAGGAGACGAATTTCCGATCCCCCCTCGACGTCGCTCGCTTCCGCAGCCTCTGTCACGTCGAAGCCTTCTTCTCATTGACGAGAACCAGGTCATGCGGGGTTGGGGTTGTGTTCGTCACCGGGAGGTTTAGGCAAAAAGCCCATTGCGTGTTTGGCGCTGACGGCCGCACATTAATGCTTGACATCTTCATCGATGGGCAGAAAGTTCGGTTTGTGAACGTGTATGCGCCAGTAACTAGATCGGAGACGAACCCCTTTTTCAGGGAGCTTGGCGAGTACCTGCTGACCCCCCTCCCGCACGTAGTCCTTGGAGACTTTAACTGTGTGGTCGACACTGCGAGGGATATCCGGGGACCAAGTTGCGTAGGCTCAGCCTACCGTGCAAAAGAACTGATCAAAGTTCTCGAACGCCTCCGACTTTCAGACGCATGGGTCCGCCTCCACGACGACGACTTCGGCCCCACCCGCGTGTCGAGGGTCACCGCTAGCCGGCTAGACCGCGCGTACTTACCGGAGCTCCTACTTCCATCCCTAACAGCGTGCGAGGTGGTCCCGTTGCCACCCCTTCTGGCCGCTCTGTCTGATCACGCGCCACTGCTAACAACCCTCCGTGCAAAGCCTGGCCCCAAACCAGTCGACGCATCGTGGCGCCTGGATTCTGCACTACTAAAGGATCCGGTGTCTGCACCACAGATAGAGACTCTCATAGAGGCCTCGATTAGAGCATCCCCCCGCGTAACATCGACTACCTGGGACGACCTCAAGGAGGCCTGGAAGGTCCTCCTCCAAGACGAAGGCCGTAAAAGGAAAAAGCGCTTGACGTCCCAGATGAACGAGTTACTGCGCAGAATGCGTATCATTCAGAGTGCTGACACCCTCACCTCCTGTACACGAGATTACCTAGCCTCGCTCAAGGTGCAGTACGAACGGCTTCTTCGGGCAGCTACTGGCGAAAAGCGCGCGACTTGGGCCACCTCGAACGAGCGGCCAGAGGTAGTCTCGCGTGAAGTAAGGGGAAACGGCTCTGTGTGTATTGCAGAGGTAAAGCGCCCAGATGGTACCCTCGCGACAGACCCGGTAGAGATCGAGGCGACCTTCTTGCACCACTTCGAGACAGCCTTTCACGAGCCGGACGCCACAGTGATCGCCTCGGAGCCAGCGTCCCTGTCGGAGCTGTGTAAATTCCTTAAACGTCGGGAAGAGGATGAATGCCTGACTATGTGCGGCGCAGCGACGTTACCAGAATTGAGGGCCGCTATCCAGTCAATGCCACCAAACTCGGCTCCCGGTGCGGACGGCCTCACAGCGGGCTTCTACGCCACCTTTTTCGAGAGCCTATGTGAACCGCTCCTAGCCATAGTCAACACGGTCCTCGAGGGACATGCGAAACCTGCCTCCTTCGGCATGGGGCGCGTAGTCCTCATTCTTAAAGAAGGTGCACCGCCGAACGACCCTGCCTCTTGGCGCCCAATCACGTTGTTAAATGTAGACTACAAGATCGTGGCGTCAATCTTGAACAGCCGACTAAAGATGTTTCTGCCGGATATTATTGCTCCACACCAGGCTTTCGCAGTCCCGGGCAGATCAATGTTTACCAACCTGACCACGACAAGGGACGTGTTCCAGTACGCTTCGGAGAAAAGAGTCACTGGAGCCTTTTTTTCACTTGATCAGGCCAGGGCTTTCGATAGGGTCAGGCACGCCTACCTGTTTGAAACCCTGCGAGAGTTTGGCCTACCGGCAAACTTTGTACAAGTGACAAGGCTCCTGTACTCAGACCTCAGGTGCCACGTAGTAGTAAATCGCTCCACGACGGACACCTTTCAGTACACGAGAGGGATCAGGCAGGGGTGCCCGCTTGGCCCAACCCCCTTTGTACTCGCGATAGAGCCGCTACTTACATCCCTGGCAAGCGACGCGCACATCCGGGGCCTTCCTCTCACAGGAACTGCGGACCTGAAAGTCCTCGCATACGCTGACGATATCTCCCTTTTTGTGCGAGATCCAAGCAGTCTCGAGCGCTTTCACCAGGTATTCGCGTCATACGCCCTAGCATCAGGTGCACAGCTAAATGAGAGGAAGTGTAAAGCCCTCCTATTCGGCCATTTCCCGGCGCACGTGATCGGCAACTTCGAGGTAGTCACCTCTGTTAAGGTCCTCGGCATATACTTTTCCCGCGAGGGAGTTACGGCCTCTACGTGGTCCCGAGTCGTGGACAGGGCTGCACAAGTGTCAGAGAGCGCTAGCCTACAAGGCCTGACGCTATGCGAGAAAGCAGTAGCCGTCAAAACAAGCATTTGCGCCCTAGCCTCGCATGCGAGCCGAGTAGCGGTGATGCCGACAAGAACAGCAAGCCAGTTGACCAAACTCATTAACGCATACCTCTGGGATGGGAAACCGCCACCATTGAAGCAAAACTTGCTACAACTGGCAGTGTCCGAAGGGGGTCTCGGCCTACCACATGTGTTGACCACGAGCAGAGTCCTGGCCCTGAAAACCGCCCGCATGCTCGCGCGCGCGAGCGATTACGTAGGGCGCAACCTACTCCTCTACTGGAGTGGAGTGAAGCACGACTGGCTGGATGCAGGCCACCACATTGGGCCCTTTGCTGAGGCACCCGCGCCCTTCTATAAAACGGCGTCGGCTACCTGGCGCATGTTGAGGCAAGAAGTGCCCGAAGGCGATGTGGATGAGGACCAGCCGGCGCGCATCGTTGAAGCCATCACGCGGAAGCAGCTGAGCGACACTGAACAAAAACGAGCCGAGCGCGCGAAGCGCGAATTACTCTCGCTCCATTGCGGCACCCCCCGTGATGCACAGGATTTCCTCCTGAAAAAGGCCTGGGCCGTCCTCCCCACCAGACAACGCCTGCATAAATTTGGAATAGTCCCGGATGCACGTTGTCCGAACTGTCACGCAGTTGAATCGCAGGATCACGCGTTGTTCCAATGCGTGGCGGTGAAACCCGTGTGGCGGATGGTAGCCCGCTCCTTTGGTATCCGCCCACCTCCTTACCACAAGCGCAACAAAGGTGCCTTCGGCCAACTTGTGCTGATCTTCACGATGCTAGCTATTGGGCAAAGGAGATCGCTAGCGGAGGCGCGTAGAAAGCCTGTCCGGAGCGCGTTTCCGGTAGTCTCGCGTATCCGGCGGTTGCTATGGGCCCACCTATCCGGCGAACTCGAGGCCAGCGGCGAGGAAAACTTCCTTCGTCGCTGGCATACCAAATTCTTTTTTCTGAGGAATGGCAAGCTAGCCGCCCCAATCACTACCTGGTGACCCCCCTCCCGCTGTCTAGCACATGCAGAAGGGGACTTGGATATATATATATATATATATATATATATATATATATATATATATATATATATATATATATATATATATATATATATATATATATATATATATATATATATATATATATATATATATATATATATATCACCTTTTTCATTTCATCACCCCATTGTCGTTGTTATTTGTAATCGATGCGGGCAAAGTGTGCTGTTCGACACTTGAGTTAAATTTTGTATAGCGCCTTCTTCATTGATTGGCGCCTTCAGTCAGTTTTTTTACGCGCAGATTGTTGCTGATGCCTTATTTGGGGGGAGACAAGAGCCCCCCCCCCACACACACACTCCCCTGTACCCCCCCCCCCCCCCCGCCCCCCCAGCCTCAAGGCCTCTTTTATACCTCCGGACCTGCACTTACTGTGTACGAAAGCAGCATTGTTTCAGGCGACAAAAAAGAAATAATACCTACAGTTGTACAGTGCTAAGTCGCTACTTGTTCCCACCGCGTGTTGAGAAGACCTACCGCCACGCATGATTAAGCCTGCTGGAGCACCACGCGCTGTACAGTAAATAGAGGGGTACATTCTCCCACATACATTGTACCTCGGTAGTGGCGCTTTCCTGATTGTACATGCACCCTTTGTAGTCGTCAAGCTCGATGTTTTTTTCATGTACTTTATCCTTGGTTGGAAGTCAATAAACTTCTCTTTGTTGCTGGTGCCACGTTTCACCGCTGACTGCACCGCTCTCCTCAGAAAAGCTCTTCTTGACGGAACTCATGAGTTGTTTGATATGCGTAATATAGGCGTTTGCCTTGTAGTCATTCTTCCTCTCCGGGCGTCTCAAGTGCAGACCCTGGCTGACGTACCAAAAAGCCTTGCTAGGTATTATTTG
Organism: Rhipicephalus microplus; assembly: GCF_043290135.1. Lineage (NCBI taxonomy): Eukaryota > Metazoa > Arthropoda > Arachnida > Ixodida > Ixodidae > Rhipicephalus > Rhipicephalus microplus. The sequence goes on from NC_134706.1 coordinate 116,741,278, forward strand.
TGTCATCATCAGTTTATCCTGCTCATGTGGCGGTCGGTTGGCACACAGGAGCCACTGGAACTGATCTCTGTCTTTCGGGGGTGTGTCCTCAGCTTTCACTATGCCATTCTTCTTTGCCTTGTAGCGGTCTACACACACCACAAAGCCGCACTTGCGACACACCCAGTGAATGTAGAAGAGAGTTGTATCACAGACATCACACATTTCACGCACACCTTGCACAACGCGCTTCCACGATATGGTATTATCTTCGCCCATGTGTAGAGACTGCGCTTCCCTCTCTTGCTCCACGAGATCACAAAACTGGTCGCCCACATGGGACAGTATTATATTTGCGGTGTTAACATCCAAGTCTTTAGGTGTATAATCCACTGGAGGCAGCCACAGCTTTAAATCTTCTTCTGAAGCATCACTTGGTTCCGAGAAGCCACCACTGAGCACAGTGCCATTCTTGCCAAAGCATAGCTTTCTGAATGCGTAGAAGCGACAGAAAACGTTTGGCATTTTCTTGTCCCTCTGGTCTGGCATCACCCTACACTCTCTGCACATGGAGAGCTTTGGAGCATCATAACACGACGAATCCTGCAGAAATAGCTTGCTCGACTTTTAGATGCGGAGCATCTAATACTCGAGGCTTGTAGTGCGGCGCCGTCCGCAAGCTTCCTCCTTCTTCTTCCACCATCTGTGCATCCCTTCCTCCTCTACACACCGCGCGCGCTTCACTCCTCCACCATCTGTGCACCCTTCCTCCTCTACACACCGCGTGCGCTTCTCCTCTTCACGAACATTCGCTAGCTGTATAATGTAGCGCGCATGCGCCGTCACGCTTCGAGAACATCGGCAGCTGACGCGCGCGCATGCGCCGTTGCGCTTCTTCCCTTCTCGAACATTCGACAGCTGACGCGCGCATGCACCGTCACCCACCATGTGTGCCGCGCGCGCTTCTCCCCTTCGAGAACATTCTACAATTCTCCTGATTCTCCAGTGGACGCGCATGCGCCGTCGCGCTTCGAGAACATTCAACAGCTGACAGTGCATGCGCCGTCGCGCTGTATATATACACAAGGTCGGCGCTCGCTCGCTCAGTTGCCACTCGTCGGTTGGTTTGTACGGCGCGTCGACGTCCAAGGTCGCGGTGAAATGAATTCCAACGAATCCACAAACACAATGATCGACGTCCCTTCGACCAGCGCCGCCCTTTCGCATACGTGTGTACGTGTTCACTCATTTAACACCCCCTCCTACAACCACGTTAACCAATTTAGCCATCGACCCAAGTAAGTCGCAATTTAACACCCCATTTCACAACCACGTTAACCAATTTAGCCATCGACCCAAGTAAGTCGCACTTTAACACCCCATTAACCAATTATATGCTCCGCATCCTCCTCAGTGTTCCCCCGAGGGAAGCTGCGGGCAATCTTTTTAGCTCGCTCGGCTTTAGGCTCTCCCATAGTAGAGTATCAAGTACTCTAAATCGTTACTCACTTTTTCTAACCCCCCCTGTCGGTTACTGGCTTGAGGGTCACGGGACGGCGTTATGCTCTCCCATATTAGATTATACTGCGTACTCTAAATCGAGAACACCTCTTTCTAAATACACAAACCTCTCTAAATCACGGTGTACGTTCATCGGCTGTCCAAACCCCACACTTAGCTCCACATATCTTCTTGGCTACGTCTGCTTTTCAGACATTCTATACAACCGCAGTGGCGTTTGTAACTCAGTTAGGTCAAACGCCCTCGACGAAGTAAAACGAAAAAAATTCGGCAGATCCCACGTGACTGGGAATCAAAGTTATGCGAAGCATGCGGAGGGAAGGTGAAGTGTTGAATTTTTTTATTGAGCGACACGTAATGAAATGGCGCTAAATATATGTACAATTGCTGCACGCTCACACATATGTTGAAGAGTTGCAGATGTTTATATATCAGGTTGTTCGCACTTGCGCAATGCGTATTAGCAACACCAGAAGCTGATATGAAGCGCTGATGCTCGCGAGGATACTGGCACTGGACAGTGCTACGTAAATCAACTTCAGCGCATGGCAACTAATCACAATAACGCTAACGAGACGTGACGGTTGTATAAGAGTATACATAATGTTCATAAAAGTGGGTAGGCAGCACTGCAACCACTCTCGACGTTTTACGAAGATGAGCGGCTATCTGAAAAGTAGCTGCGAGACCTGGTGTAGCTCTGTGGTAAAATTATTTATTGCCACGCAGGATGGTTGGGTTCGATTCCAGCTGAGGCCCTGAAATTTATTCTTTGCATTCCTCGAATCGACGCTACCGATATTGGGTATATCTTAAACATACGGGTTAAAATTACCCAAGTGTGTTCTCATCGTTCCTGGACAGATGAAATGTTTTCGAACTTGCTTTGAACCCACTGCGCTATTGTAAGTGAATACGCGCATGACGTGTGTATCTTTTGTAATGAATGGCCCACTTTAAAACACGAAGACATTGTGATATTCACATGGTCTGACGCCTGATGGCAATGTATGCTTGTACTAAACGATATGACAGCGGTATTACATGATGTATTCTGAAGGCTGTATATTGCACGTGTGTGTTTGTGAGCATAAAAGTTGATAAATAGATAGATAGATAGATATATAGATAGATAGATAGATAGATAGATAGATAGATAGATAGATACGCTAAAAGTTGCCGAAGTTCACTAAAAAATGCTTCGCATTTAAAATTGAGAACGCACGGGATTTCGACTTCCCGCTCGTTGAGCTCACGTACCTTGCGCAGACAGTGTTCTGCGGTACCATTTGTTACCTTTCTCACGTGGAGCAGCCACCTTTACGCATCGTGAGGTCATTGCAATCTGTCTTGTCTTTCTTCTTTTGTTCCGGTGGCAGTGAGTTGGAGAAGGGAAGTGATTTTAAAAGAAAAGAAGAGAAACGTGAGCCCCGTAACTGTCTCTCAGGGGTAGGACACCTCAACAGTAGATCACGAGGGAGGGGGTAGAGAAGGGATTAAAATGATATGATTAAAAGGTAGAGAGATAGAGAGAGAGGAAGGAGAAAGCTAGGCGGTGAGACAGGGAGTGACGGAAGTAAGGAAAAAACAGGAAAGAAGGACACGTTTGCAGAAGTCCGAGGACAGGCACCACTGGCGAGAGCTCTTGTCGGCGACAGGAGATGGCGTAGGGCTAATCCAGTCGGCCTGTGCTACGCTGTCGTCGTCGCAGGGGACCGGCGGCAGGATGTGGCATAGGACCAACCCAGTCGACCAGAGCTACGCTGTCGTCGGAGATCTGATCGCGAGGGCACAACCGGTCGGCACGGAATCCAGCCGGCGAGTTGGTTTCTCGTGCCACGTTAGGACAGCAGCGTTCCCATGGAGGTTTTGCTTTCCCTTCGGTATCAATACGCTGCCGGCTACTGGCCTTGCGCTTCCTGTTGCGCCTCGTACAAGGAGAGGAATCTCCCACGCGAACTCTGGCATATTATTTTCTAGGCTCTTACCTTCGGTATTTAGTGCCTAATGTGCACTTTAATCGGGGCTCACAATCAGTAACACTTCCTTCGTTTCATGCAACAGCTGTCGCGGTATTTCGCCATATCCAATTGCTTTGCCCTGGGGTAGATGTGTTAAACAATCCTATCGTTTACACAGCAGCCGCTTTGTTGCTCTCGTTAGCTCCTCGGGCACGCTGCACCCGCTCTAGTCATGTGTCTTGGAGCACGCTGACGGCATCATTTCTACCTGGCCACCTTCAGGTCTTCATGTGGCGGCTGGGGTGGGGTGTTCTTCCTACCTTTGACCACCTCGAAAGGTGGAGAATGGTCCAGTCAGCAACATCCCTGTGCTCCCTACGGGAAACAAACCAGCATGTTTTAAGACAATGCGTCGTTGCTCGAGTTTTCTGGAGGGTCGTGCATGCTGAATTTCGTGGCTTCATAGTAAACTACTTTGTTTCTTCTCGTTGTTGTTCTCGAGGTCACTCCGTCTGCCTTCTCATTGTTGCTGGTGCCTACTGTCTTTGGCGCAATCACTGTGAGGCTGTTGCAGCAGGTCGTCGCCGTCGCGCTCTCTTCCCGATATTATAGCGACGGTACAAAGGAATACTATCTGTTTTGTCGGAGGAACTCTTCTTTTTGGGTGAGGAGGAATTCTTTAACACTGGTGCTGCCAGTTTGTGTTCGTCTGTGAGAGACGTGTAAAGCTTGTTTTCAGGTCTGCCTGGTTTTGGTGGGTTAATCTTTGTTTAGTACTCGCACAAATACCTTGTAAATACAATGTAAATACCTAACATATAGATCTCTACATTTCATCTTTGTGTTCTTTGTTTACCATGTATTGTACAAATGTAAATATATCTTTTTGTAACAATTTTGGTGTGTCTGTGGGTGTTCCGTTTACATATGCAAACATATCTTTTTGTAACATTTTTGGTGTGTCTGTGGGTGTTGTGGTTCGTCGCGATGTTTTGTTGGATTGTAATTGATTGTCACTGTTCGTGAGAATAAATTTGTCTAAACACATAGCACTCTGAATCGTTACCCACTCTTTCTAAAAACAGATGTTTTGGGACGGACCCGCAGGTCGCGGGATGGAATCCCGTCTGCAGCGGCTGTAATTCAGGCGGAAATTTTGTAGACACATGTGCTAAGATTTGAGTGCACGTTATACCGGTGTCACACGGGCAGTTTTGAACGGGATCAGGATTATCCGGATCGGATTTCTTGATCGCGATCAACTTTATGACCCCTGCTACATGGCCCAAGCTAATCCGGTTCAAGCTTGGATCAGATTAAATACGCCAGGTGTTGATTGCGTGCTGTAAAACATGTCATTGACAAATTTTGGGTACGATTATTCATTGTGCCCTTTATCAGTTATTTAATTTGTGAAAGAACCGCTCGAACGTCAACAACTTTTCGTGTCACTATACAAAAGTATTTTCATAAATCCATGATTCGGTAGAGCTTTCTTTGCACTTACCTTTATTGTTCTGAGAGATTCTTTTCTTGTCCCTTTCCCCAGTTCCCCAGTGTAGGGTAGCCAACCGGATGTCTTTCTGGTTAACCTCCCTGCCTTCTCCCTTTTGTTGCTTCCTTCCTTCCTTAGAATTCGCTTTCATTTCTGACGGACCCCGCTCGTAGCCGTGCAGTCGCAGTGAAGCGCCCAGGAAGAAGAGTTCCTCTGACAAAACAGATAGCATTTCTTTGTACAGTCGCTCCAATATCGGGAAGAGAGCGCGACGGCGACGACCTGCTGCAACAGCCTCAGAGCGATTGCGCCAAAGACAGTAGGCACGAGCAACAATGAGAAGGCAGGCAAAGCGGCCTCGAGAACAACATCAATGATAGATTTGATATGTGGGGTTTAACGTCCCAAAACCACCATATGATTATGAGAGACGCCGTAGTGGAGGGCTCCGGAATTTTAGACGACCTGGGGTTCTTTAACGTGCACCCAAATCTGAGCACACCGGCCTACAACATTTCCGCCTCTATCGGAAATGCAGCCGCCGCAGCCGGGATTCGAAGAGAACATCAAGAAGAAACAAAGTGGTTTACTCTGAAGACACAAAATTCAGCATGCACGGCCCTCCAGTTTGTTCGAAACACTTTCAGGATCAGCTGCATGACAGCCACTCGATAATTTTTTTAAGTGGCCGTAGCTGCATACAAGTCGCTTGTTGTAGAGTAAGGAAAATGTTTTGAAAGTGTGTTTTTAACCACAAGTGCTTCAGGGTTCCTAAGGCACTCTCATATGGTGACTGGAAGTCGAAAGGCATTGTTCTGTTTTTTTTCTGTCGACAGGAATATAGCGGTTGTGGTACTTGATCGCTGACCCAAAGATCGCACGTTCGAATCCATGTCATGGCGACCAGATTTTCAATAGAGGCGAGAACATTCGTGACCTGTGTACTTATATTTTAAGTGTACATTAGGCGTGCATGCACACGACAGATTTATTCCTTTGATGACGGCGCGGCGAGTGGCCTTGAACCACAGATTTGTGCCATCAGTTCCGCGGACGGCGTGGATGGAAAATGCCAAGATAATTTTCACATCCGGATTTGGGAGGTCTCACATTGCAGATTTAGCCGAAGGTGCCATGGCAAAGTCTAGATACAAGCACAGATTTTTAAAGACGATAGTCTTTCTTGGGGACCTTCGACGCTAAAATTTTGGTCTGCCTGTCTGTCTGTCTGTCTGTTCATTTGTCTGTTTGTCCGCCCTTAACGGTGCCCTTAACGGTACCCTTAACGGCACCAAAGTGGCCAATCGATACTCCAAACAGCCGATCCCATACGCAGCGCCCACCAATATTGCTCCGGGTTCCGCGTTTATACTTGTGCGATTGTCAATTAAAAAGCAGCTATATCGCATATATGAAGCACCATAACCGCACGTCGATATTATGTAAGTGTATTTTTTTACTGGAAAAGGCATACATAAGTAATTATAAGGGCCGTAGCGTTTAACACGCTGCGCTGACCATGCAACGCTTGCACAAAAAGGCAGGTTTTTCCAACGCTTTGCTAAGACGACATGGTGGCGGCATCTGCCCGTCGCCTTGCGTTCTATACCTTATTATCTCAGAGACGGGCGCGCACGCCGCGCGCTTGGTTTTCCAGAATAACTGCCAGATGGCGCTCATGCCTCACGTGTTACGTGCCTTAATGCGCTCGTTCGCCTCCGCTGCACGCTCGAGGCACCCTAACGAAGCGCCTCTATAAAATACCATTCAACGATTTTCTTGCGCAGAACATTCATTCATTCATTCACTGTTTATTCAGACAAAAACATTGATTGCCTAGGTTGAAGGGACTAAAGGCAGATTACCTCTGCCTGACGAAGGTCTTTCCACCCATACATTTGCTCAGGTGAAGTGGAACAAAGGATACAAATTTCATTCTGCTTTTAAATGAGGGGACACAAAATTCAAATTCAACAAGTATAACAGATGTCGACACATACGTTTTAAAATAACACATTACAGTCATCACCAATTCGCAGTACCAATATAAAAAATATATATAAAAATGCAACAAGGTGAAATTTCTGACAGAATTACCAAGTACCATAGATAAATACATTTGAAAAGAAAGAAATTGAGCAATTTTCATCTAATATGCAAAAGCACGAACGACACAAAAGAAATATTTATAATAAATAATACAATTAAGGCTCCTTACAAGAAAGGAAGTACATGTTAACTTTTTTCTTCACACTGATTTTAGTGTAATGTTCTTTCAAAAGTTTACGGACATAGCTATTTTCGTGGAGTAGATAAGGTATTTGATATGATAAAGTATGCTTACCATATGTTGTTGTGAAAAAAGGCAATCGAAAACGATCAAAGCGTAGTTCATAGGGAGTATCGCTTGGGTAGCAATGCTCCATATAAGTGCCAATGGTGTTTCCTATTTCAATAATGACATATAGGCTGAGTTTAAGATTGTATAATTGGTAGACAGTAGGTGTCTGAAGCTTGCCAAAATGGAGGAGTATGTTCTCTAGGTTGCAGTGTGAGAGTGAGTGAGAATTTATTAGAAGGCAGAGAGGTCGGCCTGAGCTAGTTCGCTCTAGCCTGCTACTCCACAAGGGGATAAGGGAAAGGGAAAGGAAAAAGGGATGAAGGGTGATGATGGAGATTTTCTATGTAGCGTACAGACTTTTTTTTTGTAAAACTATCAGCCTGTCCAGATTGGTTTTTGAAGTTGTGCCCCAAATTAAAAGACAGACAAAACATCAAACGAACGTTTCGTTCGCTCTCTCCAGACGCAAGACTATCAGCCTTTCGATGAAATTGGCAGTGTAACATGCACATACGGGGCCATTTTTTGTTTCTCACTCATCTTGTTTTGTGGATTTAGCCAACGACATCATAAGGCCACTCTCGCAGGGCTTATGATTTCGTCGGCCGCAAATTTACACATCACAACTGTTGGAGAGAGCCCGAGGCTACTGTCCACTCGGAGGCTCAAGTTGCTTTCTGACAAATAAGACAGTGGTAGGGCTACAGGGTCAACGTTGTCACCCCTTATGAGCTTGAGCACAGGCTGCTCTTCGACAAAGAGCTCTTATGACGTCTTGCTATTTGTTGACGGAAGTTGCGAAACGGGCTTTCTGAACGAGCCAATCAGTTTGACCTATTCGCCTTCAGTGGTGTCCCTAACAAAACGCCAGCGTCGGTTCACTTCAGTGTGTCGGTGACTGCGGAGCACTCAGCCGCTGGAATTAGGCAAGTGTCTGCCGCGTTGATGAATACGGGCCTAGGAGGCTTCTGGCACCGGTAAACATGGCTCGATATGTTCGACTGAAATGGGTGCGATGTCGACCGTGGTGTCTTTTCTTGTTGGTGAGGCTGGCAAAAAGGCTTCTAAGGGATTGGCCAAGCAGCACACTTGTTCTGCTTTTAATATACCTTCCAGAGTCACAGCTCCAAGTTCTTGTTCAGGCAATACGGCAGGTCATCCAGTCGGGAAAGGAAAAGCCCTCGCTGCGTTTGAAGTTTGAGCGGACGACGATAGAGTCATAGAGAAATATACTATGTACCTATGGTAGAGTGGTCATGGCCAGAACATGTGTTTAGAAGAAGCAGTTAACACATAGAGAAAGAAGAAGACAAGAGCGGACACTCCGCAAAACCTGGCCTCAGGAAGTGCGTCACGACTACGTAACGAACTAGTGCTCCCACCAAACGTCAGAGGGCGCAAGCGCAAAAAAAAAAACACAGTTATAATCAATGCAACAGAATTGTTTTGACAAATTAATAATTATACGCCCAAATTTGGTATGTTTTTTATAAATAAAAACGATTTATTCAACACACCTTACGCGATTATTTTTCTTCAGCCGTACTGTCATAAACACCATCTACCCAGCGACAAGCCCATGCATGACTGACAGCGAGACGCTTTCGTCGCTTTCGTCAACGTCGGCTGCGTCGGCGTTTTCAAGCGTGAGATAACAGGTGAGGCACGTTTTCAAGCGAAGCTTGTTGAATGACATGTTGTTGGTCTTGTTGGGTCATTTTTTCAGAAAACGATTACGCCTGCGCGAATAAGACACCATGCAACAAACATAGAAAGATGCACACACACACGTTGCGCTTCGTGTGTGCGAGTTTGTTTCTTACGTGGCGTCTCATTCACGCAGTTGTAACCTTTTTCTGAAGCTTGTAAGGACTGGGAGGTTCGCTAAAAAGAAAGTTTGTGGCTCTATGCGGCGGCTAGACGGGAACATTGTGCAACGTATGCACTATAGCAAAGGCGGCACGGCGTCAAGCCGAGGCGACGCGTGCTGCGTCTGCCACGGACGCGAGCGTCTGTGCGCTGAGCATAGCTGGGCAGCTAGGTCATAGGCTCGGTGGCTCGGTGCAAAATATTGAGAATCGTTCGCTGGGCCTCGCATGCTTCACGACGCGTTTCCCGAGGGCTCGGAACACGAATAATTCTTGGTGTGCCGGAGGCAAATCTGGACTAGCCAAGTGGCCATCATCTTCGTTTCTTCGCTAGCCTTGTGCCACTAGTGCTAGCTGCCCACAAATTTTTTTGACGTTTCCAATATAATTTTACCGCACAAATTTCAACTACGATTTTTCTTCCCAATGTACTGTGCTGATACGGCGTACGCACGAAGGTGTTCTAAAGTTTCCAGGCCACGATACTATTGCATTACAAGGGATAGCGGCCTGGAAACTTCTGAAGATCTTTGTACGTGGTCTTGACGTATATCTTTGTAAGTCAGAGTTCTATGGGTCAGAGATGTATCACTGGTTTTGTATTGTGCATCGATTAGCTAATAATTCAAAGGGGTTTGCTGGTACACTTAAGACGTGCACATATCTTTTTCGTAATTTGACAGCGAAGCATCCACTTACTAACATTTTCAGACCGTGCTGACGCCATGCCGTCCGGCGGTCCAAGCTACGGCAGCTACTGCTGTGTATCGTGGTGCTTCAACAATGGCAGAACCCACAAGAAGCCTGGGACGAGTTTCTTCCGCGTACCACGGGACGGCAGGTGTGTTAAAGCTTTTGTATGGTTTGCATGTCTGTAGGCTTACTGTTCGTACTTGCTAAGTGAGGGTAACAATAAAAAATCACTATTCAAGCACTTCCCCTTTCAGCTGATAGTTCATTGCCAATGCAGGATGAAAGCATGGATACAGTATGCTGGACGCGATGATCTCCTGAGTAAGCCGGCCAGCCTATTGTACGCAACGTACAGGGTTTGTAGCGACCATTTTACTGCTCAAAGTTTCATGGACCCTGGGCACACAAGGCTTACAAGAATGGCTGTTCCCAGTGTGCAACCAGCTGCACCATGTAAGTGATTGACTGAAACTCAAATATGTGCATAGCAGCCACTTGTATTGAATCAGTGGCGACAGTTAACCGTGAAGATCTTTGTAGCCGATGGAGAAACCTCACTACAGAAGTAACACTTGGAAAGTCTTAAATTCTGTGAATTGTGGGCTATTACCTTCCTAACAGCAGCTTTACATTTCTGTCATTTTTTGATGCTCTGGACCTGCGCAAATTGTTTTGAAAGACTTTAAAGGGCTATTTTACGTTATCTTCAAGCCTGAGTGCACATGTACGTATACCTTTCATCAGTGAAAGCTGCCACTGTTGATAATTCCAAAAATCACAAATTACTTGTTTCCTAGTTGGTGCCTTCTCTTTTCTTCCACGTTCGACCAATTTATGCGTTTGAAAGAGCTGTTTAAGTTTCCCCATGCTACAAGCTTTGTAACTTGTACCAACTGCACATATATGCAGGTTCTCTGAGCGTCGCTTCAAGTAGTGACTGTGACATGGCTGCAGAAGCTGCACTGCAAGGTGCGGATGAGCTTCAGTTTGTGTTATTTTAAGCCTCTTACTGACACATTGTCGTAATTTCATTTCTTCAGGACCTGCGGTAGAGGCTTCAAAAAGCGGCTCCCACACATTGAGGTGCCCCGATGAACAGGGTGCGTTCAGTGCCGCGATTTCTTTTTTTTTTACCCAAATTGACTGTTGACCAAACCTCTGCAGGTGGCAGCTCCGTTGTAGCTGGTGAAAGAATTTCTGCTGATTTCGTCTTGCCGGAGAAAACCTTAACCAGTCGTTCAGCTGTCACAAAAGGAACATGTGTGACCGGTAAGTTGTATGTTCACTTCAACACCAGAGTGGATTGATATAGAGACTTCCGCAGGCCGCTTGCAAGATTGTTCCGACAGCACTGTCCGAGGCACTGAACAAGCTTCACAAAACCCTCCAGAAGACGTCTCCGCCAACAGCTCCACGCCTGAGTGCCCTAGAGAAAATGGTGACTATGCTTCTATTGCAGCAGTTTTTAATGTGCTATTTTATGTTTAGGACATTCTGAGGAAACTATCCTCAAAAGGACACTACGTGTGCACTTACAAAATGTAAGGGTGGGTTCTCAGTGATTTTCATTTTTTTTGTGCATTGTCAATATTGTGAATGGTTTGTTTTTAGGTAGTGGAATCGAAAACTTTGTACCACAGAAAGTTGTGCACCTTGGGTCTGAAAGAGCGAGGAAAGTGCTCGTATGGGGTTAGTTGTTCTTCGCTTTTACATCAATTTTTTTGTTTATTGCAGTGCGTTCCTGTGTGCCAGCGACAATGTCTCCATCAATGAAGTACAAGCAAACCATTAAACATCTGCAAGCCAAAGTAGCAGCACAGCGGAAAACTATCAAAAGACTGCAGAGACAGCCTCACCAAGCACCGTCATCGACTTCGAAGGCCCTTGAAGTTATCCGACCGCACGTCACCGAGGAGGTTTTTAAACTTCTTTCTGCACATGTTCGCTTGAGGCCCAAACGCAAGGGCAAGCGGTTTCCCGTGTGGTTCAAGAAATTCGCTCTTCACTTAAACTTCCGAGGTCCGCGAGCATACCGATTTCTGGCTCCATATTTTTCTTTGCCCTCCCGGCGTTCATTAAGGAGGTGGCTAGCTAATGTAAAGATGACTCCAGGCATAATTCCAGGAATCCTTTCTTCCATTGCAACAAATACTCAAGCTTGGAATGAACGGGACCGAGTGTGCGCTTTAGTTTTCGACGAAATAGCACTCAAAAAGAATTTGTACTATGATGCTGCAAGAGACGTTGTCCAGGGTTTTACAGATGATGGCACTCATCGCACTTCAACCATCGCTGATCGAGCACTGGTTTTTCTTCTTGTTGGCGTTTCAAGAAAGTGGGTTCAACCGGTGTCTTTTACTATAGGGCACTCATCAACACCATCATCTGTTATGCATAACTTGCTGGTGTCACTCATTTTGGAGCTTAGGAGCATTATTATTGCAGTGAAAGCAGTCATTTGTGACCAGGGCAGTTCAAATGTAAGTCTAGCTAACCAAGAGTGACTGTAGCAATGCCTTTTTTTGAAGTTAATGGTGAGCGGGTATATTACAATTTTGATGTTCCGCATTTAATTAAAACAACGCGCAATAATGTCCAAGCACACAAGTTATACATTGGGGATGACATCGTTAACTGGTCGCACATTGTAAGCCTTTACCAATCCTCACATGAGTTGCGGTTGCGATTGGCTCCAAAGTTGACTGAACGGCACGTTCATCAGAAACCTTTTTCTAATATGAAGGTCAGCAGAGCAACTCAGGTCCTCAGTGCATCAGTTTCAATTGCTATCACGGCAATGGTGTATGCGAAGGTGCTGCCTGCCTCGGCCATCACTACAGCTCAATTTTGTGATCGTATGGACAGGATTTTCGATGCTTTGAACAGCTCGAGTAAAAAAGAACTTCGCAAAAGCTGCGGCATGCAATCATGAAAAATGATTCAGAGCTGATTGACTTCCTCCGAGGCCAGCTTCCCTGGATTGCATCATGGCAGTTTGCTGGCAGACGTCAACCACAAACCATTGTAGGTTGGCAAATTACAATTCAGGCAATTTGTCAACTATGGGACGACCTCTCCAAAAATTACAATTTTGAATACCTGTTAACACGCAGGCTTCGACAGGATCCTCTGGAGAACATATTTGGCCACATTAGGCAAAAACAGGGTTGCAACACCAACCCCAATGTAGCACAATTTATTTGTGGCCTGAAGCTCATCTGCATAAGAAAACTCTTCAAGCTGTCAGAATAAGGAAATGTCGAGGATGATGAATGTGACCTCCTCCAGGAGCAGCTCTTGCCATTCTCCCTCACCAGTGCGTCTCTTGTGGATAATGAGGAGTGTGCACAGCCACAGCCTGACGACTTTCCCGCTCTAGACGATCTCTCTGAACTTGCGACAAACATTCACTCCCATATTATCGATGACTCCGCTGCATATTATGTAGCTGGTTTTCTCATCAAACACTTCCTTCGGAATGCATGTGACGGTTGCAGTTGCCCACAGTTACTGAAAGACGACTGTGAGACGCTTAAGGGTACCTACCAGTATTTCACAATGCTCAAAGCATACCACGTCCCCAGCAAACTTTTTGGGAATCTCACTGTGCCATCAGAAGCAGCTTTTGCATACAACAACTTAAATCTCACTTTCTTGCCATAATTGAGGCCACTGCACATCACCTGAAAGTGTGCGATGTTTTGTATCACCATCTGTCAAGTGTTGGCGATTTTCATTTCTGCTCTGCTGGGTGTCGCGCGAAGTTTCTGAAAATGTTTTGCCGGGTTCGTTTATGTTGGCATGTGCGTTTTGTGAACCGAAACTTAGATAGGGTTAGGTTCCAGTCTTCAATCTCGGGCATACAGCTTGACAAGTTCAAAGGTTAGCAATTAGCGGCGGGTTTACACTAAAGTATTCGAGTTGAGCCGAATCCTGCAACAGCTTTGTTATGTTATTACTTCGTTACAGCAGACTTCATTATGGTCTTAATGCTTATATTCAGCTCAACTGGACTAGCCACTCCTTCGTTGCATACATTGTTTAGGTTACCCGCTATGAGGAGTAGGGACACTGTGTATTCGCTCGAAGTGATTTGCATAACCTTAAAAAGAATGTTGGGTATCCTTTCTGTATTTTTGTAGCAAATGCGGGCAAACTGTACACTTTACTGTGGCTCACTCTGTCACTGTGTATGCTTTATCTCTCCAGCTCAAGTAATATATCGATAACAAAACCGCTTGTTGAAATGTCTTCGAGCGGGTAAGGAACACAGTATGAAGTGGACACGGTTCACGTTATCACGCTTTTCGTATTTTAGCTTCTCATCAACCTCCTCATCTCGCCCATCAAAATTTTCAAAAGAATACCCAAACTTGTAGCGTTTGATGGGGCTGCGGACGCTGCCATTTTTTTTTTATATAGCTTGTGAGTGATAACGTACGCTGTAGAGCCTTTGTGAAAAATAATGAGCCAAAGTGGTTTCCTTCTGCTATTTATTAGCCCTGTAATACTGCTCTCGTAGCACCAATTAAAGTCCACAATTCTGGATAAAGTGATGACTACAATCTATTTTAGCTCGCAAGCGTCACAGCAACACCCAGACGCAAATCACTTGGGATCTTAAGTTTTTGATGAAGGCGACGCATAACAAAAGCCACAAGAACTGCCAGTGTTGTAGCATAAAGTTTGTCTTTCACGTAGTGAGCAAGCTGCAAAGCCCTACCTTTCTGAGGACAAACAGGCATCAAGTCTGCTTTTTTTTCATTTTGGACTAGCTGTTCTTAAGCACAGCCAGCACACTACACCTTTGCCTTTCTGCTATATTGTGTCGTGTGGTTTCTGTGCGCTCTTTTTTTCTATGCATTATTTCGGTTAAGCCCAGGCGTGATTCGCGACTTCATTGCTGTGTATATGTCACTTCTTCATCAGCATTGTGCGCAGTGTTTTTGCCATAGATCCTTACCCACTGGCCCGGTGTGTCATACTTCACCAGCTTCTCGGCTTCTGCCAACTCTAGCGATGTGTGCGTTGTCTGTGTTCTCTATGTATTTGTTACAATATTTGTTACAATTTATTTGTAAGGCGAGATGCATTTGTTGTCTACCTCTGTCATATTGTGCTTTTTATATTCTCATACTCTACCTTGCCTTTGAATAAAACATTGCGGATGCTCTGTTTCTTTGACTGATATATACATTGATCACTTGTTCCAAAAGAAAAACATAAGCGCGATGAATAAAACCGTAGTGAATTATCATTACCTGCATCTGTTTTTATTATAACTTAATCGAAATAAAAATTACGTCACGACTGATTTGCACGAACCACTGAACAAAACAAAACAGGGAATCGCTAAATCAAAACGACCTACAAAAACTATCCATTTGGGCGATGAATAGTGGTCTGAAATCATGAACTTTCGTCATAGCCAAACGTCGGTTATGCAAAGTAATTCAAAATTTGCGCCAGTGAAACCGAAACCGGAAGCGCACGCCACTTGCTCTCACCAACCACTAGGTGTGCTAGGGTCGATTGGGCCGCTGGGGTCTACGGGAGTGTCCACTCTTAACCTTTATTTCTCTATGGTTAACATTTCGAGCACTAGGTGCTCTACTATGGGAGAGCTGTGGGCCAAAAACAATAGCATGGTTTGACTTTCCAAGGCAGCGAACTGATCATGTAGGTGTAACTAATGGTTAAGGTAAAAAACCTTCAAAGTTACACAACCTCTGTACATCAGTGCAAAATCGATTACAATAAAAATATTCGCTATTTTTTAAATAGTAGCAAAACAGCAATAACAAACTTCGTTTCAGACGCAGACCCTTTGACCTATCATTTGTGATACAAGCATGCGATTTGATATCGGGGGAGAAGAATAATATTTTTTTGTCCAATCAGAGCCCATAAATTTAGCCAGGGGCGTCAGCGACGTTAAAGGGCTTCTCGCCATGGGTGACCCTTTTGCACTGACGAGCGCAATGCATAGAATGGTGCGCACTTTAACGTCTGCCGAAATTCACCACTTTACACGCCGTGGAAGGAGTTCGAAGTTCAAACTGAACGCCGTTTGTCCTTCATTTCGTGGGCGCGTGTACCAAGATGGCGAGAATGTCGTCAAACATGGGATGGAACCACGATGTTTTCTGAGGCGTTGCTCTTTCTCGAAGAGCCAAATACAGAAACCGAAACTCGGCACCTTTTCTTGGAAGTAAATAAATGCGCCAAAGTATGCATCTTTCAATTACAAAGAAACTGAAATCAAAATAGCGCAATCCCTCATTGTATCGTGAACTCACAAAAGGCCGTCTCGAATCAACTTCGAGCTTAATCTGGCACCTGTTCCAATCAAACTTCTTGTGTAATGTTTAATTAGTCCAACTCCTGCTTAACGCCAACAAATGCCTATTGCTTAAAGGGCCCGTAAAACCACCAACAGACGCTCGCGTGCTGCTCTCCGCGCTTTCCCTCTATCGAGACCAACTGGCATGACGTCAACTGACGCTGGGTACAATACAAGTGACGCTGAGTACTAGAGACACTGTCATTGGCCGAAATGAAACCTGTTTTTTGTTAGCACATGCACGTGCCTGTTGCGTTTCCACCTCGGGCGCTGAGGATGGCCACTAGGAGAGTTGGTCAAACCAGCCGATCGAATGCAGCCTATAGCGAAGGAAAGGGTGAAACGGGGAAACGCGTGGAATTCCGCCAGCGTTCACCGCAGAATCACGAACAAAACTGCAACGCCACATCTACATTTCTGCCTCTGGGTGGTTTACGGGCCTTTTGAAGGGGCCTCGGATTACATTTTTGAGCACGGTCAGAAAACGCTGCCGATCTGTAGTCGAAGCTCCGGAGAACTTGCGTGCCAAATATTATAACGTAACATGAGTTCCTGGAATATACAAAAAAAAAAAACGTCTAGGTCAGCTACGAATACATTTCGCACCTCTCATTAAGTGACGCTACAGGCTCCATGTCCCTACGTCCCAGGCCAAGTATTAGTAAATGGCAGATTTGAGCATGGTGGGCTCGGTGGCTATAGACTAAGGTTTTGCGGGAGGCCGCGGTATGACCAAGAGCGCAAACGCGATCACACTGAAAAGCCATACGTAAAAAGAGAAAGAAAGAAAGAAAGAAAGAAAGAAAGAAGGAAAGAAAACAAAGTGCCCCAGGTTATGTGGTGAGCATGGTGTATGTTCTACTCCTGTGTCATCCATCCTTGCTTATCTTCTAGGGATTTCGATGAGACAAGAAAAGAAAGAATGCAGTTTCGTCGGGCGACAAATCTTCGTAACTCCGCTCGTAGTAGATGGATCCTGAAAATGTTTGCAGCGGAGAATGCGCGAGGCAATAAACTCCGTGAGTTAATCCAATCCATGGCTACTTACCCCTGTATTCTGGAACGCCCCTTCACTCAATGCTCCACCTTCACTTGAGAAAGCCGTTGGAGCGCTATCTCTAGGCAGGAAAAGTCACGGCGTATTAGCGATAACTTGCTGCTATTCTTGAGTAGTGCAGCGTCATTTTCAGCCGAGTAGCGGCGCAGTGCACAACTCTGCCAAGTGAAGGGTGAAAGTCGAGTCGAGGAGCGTTTCTGAATACGGGGGTTAGACAAGTGTTGCGGGGCCCCTTTAATGCATATCGATGCTTCTGCGACCCCGCCGCGGTGGTCTAGTGGCTAAGGTACTCGGCTGCTGACCCGCAGGGCGCGGGTTCAAATCCCGGCTGTGGTGGCTGCATTTCCGATGGAGGCGGAAATGTTGTAGGCCCGTGTGCTCAGATTTGGGTGCACGTTAAAGAACCCCAGGTGGTCTAAATTTCCGGAGCCCTCCACTACGGCGTCTCTCATAATCATATAGTGGTTTTGGAACGTTAAACTCCAAATATCAATCAATCAATCAATCAATCAATCAATCAATCAATCAATCGAGGCTTCTGCGAGGGGGAGAGTATCGTCTGCTACGTTCGTCTGTCAATGGTATGCTTCTCGCGATGGCCACCTTGTGGGTCACTGCACTGTCGGGTAGCGACTTCAACGGATACGTACCCGCTTAAGCGCCCTTTTTGCACAAACAGTTGTGACCCGGACGTGTCCCTTGTTTAGGAAACACACAGCCACACCTGCTTACGTATGACACCACTGCACCGACAGGCTTGGCAAAGTGGTCTTACAAGGACTCGCAAGACATTGCAAACTTTCTTTTGGTACTTGTTCTTGTTCACCCATTAGTTGTGGCACCCACCTACTCTGGTGTATTGGTCAAGCATTGAGTGGTTTTATAAAATACTATGAAAGTTTTATACTAAGGTAGGTTTAAATAAAGTTCTCTCTTCTTCTTCTACATACATCTACGAATGTGAAGCATATGAATACGGTGTACCACCAATGCAAAAAAAAAAAAGTCTTCATTGGTGGCATTTTTTATTCAGACGGCTTTGTTGACCTATTTCGAGATGGCTGAAGAAGCACCATCTGTAACGGAACAAATCTGATGCCGGTTGGGGCTATAGCGTCGTTTTCGAATAGTATTTTCTTTAGTTATTAGAGCAAAGCCTGGCACCTGCTAATTTCTCTACATTCCTCTCTTGAACGAAATGAAAATTCTCAGCGAAATTCTTTTCCATAGCATCACACTCTCAGCAGTGTGATTTCAATGAAGGGCAACAGCAACGACGAACTATTCGTAGTGTCTCACTTATACTGCCAGCATTACAGTGTAGAATCAACAGAACGAGGTTGCTTGCACGACAGTGTATACCATGACGCGTGGAAGCGATATGTCAAAGGTGGGCTTGACTGTTCACGGCAACGTCTAGTTAAAAACGTATGTGTAAATTTGAAAGAACTGTAAGTTTTCTTTTATAGCACCGCATAAGCGTGCTATAAGTTCGCAGATAACACCCAGTGTAGCGAAGAAGTGCAGAAAACGCCACCATAAATGCGATACCATCTCGTTGTCGTTTTTATTCATCATTGAGTACGAACTTGACTTAGGCCCCGAGGAGAAAAAAAAATCAAATTCTGGGGCGGTGACAGAAATGAGCGATTTCGGTCGTCCACCTTTACTTATACAGAAACTCGGAAATCATGGGCAGTTGGGTCACAAATAAGTAAAAGAAATAAGCAAAAAAAAACCACAGCTGCAGATTATACAAGTTATAACAGACAAGGGTGCAAACACTGGCCTCCAAATGCAGGATGAGCGGTCTGGCCCACGCCCTAGTCAATCAGCTGATTTGAGACAGATTGGCGTGATTAGCATAACCCATCTCTTACATACGAAAAGCCAAACGCAGTGCCGTAGCCCACCGACCTCCTCTCTGCCCCCCCCCCCCCCCCCCATTCTTGCTCTTTACCGCAATAAGAACAAGAAAGTATTGCTGTTTGGGTCGAATGAACGATGACCTCTCTGTGGCTGTCGCCTAAGCTCAGATTGGTTCGAACAGCATAAGGTTCTCTTCTTCAATAGAAAAGAAAATGGGGGGGGGGGGGACAAAGAGTTACGATGAATGACAAAGCAGGGGGTTCGAAAGTGCGGTCGCCAATTTGAATGCGGGTCATTGGTTGTGCCAACAGAAGCGCCTCTCACTCCTCCGTGACCAGAATTTTTTTTTTGCGTGACAGGGCGTTATACTTTGGGAGACACTACTCGCTATGGAGGCACCAGTAAGCAATAGAAAGAAAGAAGCAAGAAAGAAAAAAAAAAGAAAGAACCCGATAATGAGCATGAAAGGGAGGAGCTTTTTGCGTGTCCCAACTAAACGTATCGAAACAATTAGAAAGACCTAACACATTTGCCGAGTTCTGATTATAAAGAGCACGTCACACACCACTATGACGTGGAGGTGTTACTAGATTTGCTTTGCTGATAAGTGGCGGTCATTGACGGCAGCGAGCAAACAGTGTCCCCTCTCTCAGTAGGTAGAATCGTGGCTTGCAGATTTTTTTTGTGGATTCTTTGAAGGAGTATTAAAAGCAGTGTTCAAATATGAGCTTAGTCTGCCACACGAATATACAGCATGCAGAGGGCTCCCAGTCAAGCTAGTTGGATGCTGATAAGAATTTTATTTCGACATTGAAGTCCATGTTTTGCATGGTGAACCCTCCTAAGGCGCTGATACTGTCATGACGTCAGGCCACAGTGTCAATTTATTGTGCGCATACGCTACTATGACTACTTCGAATAACGCCAGCTGTAAACACTCAAAATACCAACTTGTGCGGGACGAACACGCCGCTGGGAATGAGGGACCGAGTAAAAGTAATGTTCTGCCTGAGAACGTGACAAGCTCGGGCAGTGTTGTCTCGCCAGCATACAGTAAGAAGGAAAACCATTCTTTAATTGATTGATATGTGGGGTTTAACGTCCCAAAACCACCATATGATTATGAGAGACGCCGTAGTGGAGGGCTCCGGAAATTTCGACCACCTGGGGTTCTTTAACGTGCACCCAAATCTGAGCACACGGGCCTACAAAATTTCCGCCTCCATTGGAAATGCAGCCGCCGCAGCCGGGATTCGAACCCGCGACCTGCGGGTCAGTAGCCGAGTACCTTAGCCACTAGACCACCACGGCGGGGCAAACCATTCTTTAAATAAGTCATTTTCAGCGAACATTCAAGCCTACCGCATCTTGACGGCTTTTATGCATGCTCTTTCATTGGACACAAGTACGCGACTACCTAAATGTAAACGCTGGCGAATTTACTAGATCATGAACGCTTGAATACGTTACCAACGCTAGACGCTTAGGAACGCTTTATGTCAACCTAGACGTTTGAGTACGCATGTAAGTTTGCACGTATGTGAGCGTGAGTGATGTTATATGAAAAGAAGAGAAAAGTGAGCCCCGTAACTGTCTCTCAGTGGGGGAGAACACCTCAACAGTAGCTCAAGAGGGGTGGTGGTAAAAGAGGGATTAAAGGGAAAGCATTAAATGGTAGAGAGATGCAGAGGAAGGAAAGAGCGAGGCGCAGATACAGTGAACGACAGAAAACGACGGAAGTATAGAGAAGATAGGAAAGATGGACACGGTCGCAGGAGTCCGAGGACGGGGCACAACTCGGCGAGAGCTCTTGTCGGCGTCAGGAGATGGCGTAGGGGGAGCCCAGTCGGCCAGAGCTGAGCTGTCGTCGGAGATCGCGTGGACACAGGCGGTCGGCACGAAATCCTGAGAGCGA
This sequence comes from Rhipicephalus microplus, assembly GCF_043290135.1. Taxonomy (NCBI): domain Eukaryota; kingdom Metazoa; phylum Arthropoda; class Arachnida; order Ixodida; family Ixodidae; genus Rhipicephalus; species Rhipicephalus microplus. The sequence continues at coordinate 116,762,320 of NC_134706.1, forward strand.
GTATATTTGCATGTAAATTGGTCGCGATTATGGCACAGGCTGTATTGCGCCATTATATGATTGCTTATCCGCATGTTTTACCTATAGTGCGTCAATATATGTAAATAGGCTCAGTGAAACAATAAGTTTGGTTAAAAGTTTGCACTGGGTGTGCCCTCTCGTCTGTTCTCCGCGGTGGTTGTGAACAAACTTTATTCGGACGAGCGGATTGAGGCGTGGGCCTTTAGGCCGCGCCAGTTCATCCCCCTCCCTTTTTTTGCCACGCAGATCGTACTAAAGTAATGGATTACCAGCCCTCCCGCAACGCCGCTCTCATTACGTTAATGCTGCCATTACAGACCTTCGCAGGTGGTGCTGAGGGTGCGGCCTATCCTGCCATCGGAGGTCGACAAAGGATTGACATGCATTGCTCACAAGATCGACGATAAGGTAAGCGTGGAACGTTTCTCGAGTCTCATTTTTTTCTGCGTCACGCTGCACTTGTTTCCTGTTCCACTTCCTTCCAACAATAATTTAAAACAAAAAAAAATGTTACATACGCGGAACCTATTGCTGAGAAACAAAAAAAAAAAAAAACACTTGTGCTGAATTTGGTCTTTCGAGCTCGAGAAATCCGCTTCGGGAAGTCGTAATGGCAATTCCCCGAGGAGACGTTACGGTCAGTCACAATGAAGCGTATCCTTACTGCCTCGCGTATGATTCATTTATTTCCAAAATACCTGCGTTGCCTTGAAGGCATTACTACAGAGGAGACAGTTCGAGCGCTGTGCGTTATATTTTTACAGTAATAAGCAATTACAATTAACAGAACAGTGTTAACGTCTATATATAATCAAGGTGAGGCCGACGATTCTCAAGGGTAGCGGAAAGTTCAAACAAACGTAGGACAATACAATACGCTATCATAAACACAGTCGTGGCGGTACAAATCATGAGTGTCAGATATGGAAACCTATATACTTGTTTCGTTTGTGAGAAAAAAAAGGACTTGGCAAAACTCCTTTGCAGAAGTTTCCACAGCTTCATCAAATTGCATGAGGCCACGCCCATCAGAATCGTACCGTGATGCGCCAGTATTTTCATCTAATGCATGGTTATAAATCAAGCGACGACACACATGCGGCATCCTCGCCCGCATTTCAAATGAACTCGCAAGACTTGCTGGCCCTCATAGCATCACCTTTCCCGCATTGAAAAGCGCGCCAGAAATCGGGACTGTTTTTAAGGGGCAGGTTGCACTTTTGCTCCGCCGACAACCAACCGTCCGAGTACAAGCTCGAAGCTTTGCGCGAGCAAAAGAACAAGCAGTGGTTCATGAAGAACGCCTGGTCGTCCGCGAAATCGTGCCGTCCAGCACTGCTGAACCAGCGAGGCCATCTGAGCATCCACCGGAGAGCGCACCTCCAGAGACCGGCAGAGTGCAGCGCGTACAAATCTCGGAGGCGCCGCTCGTACGCGGCGAAAGCAACGGTCACCGCCACCGCGGCGCCTATGTCGTCGTCGATGAAGCGGGCGTCGAACTGGTACAGGTCTTCGAAGCAGCGCGCGACTCGAGAGAAGCCCTCGTGCGTCGCGTTGCTCCACCAGGGCCTGAGGGTGCCCACGCTGTCGCGAAGACTGCCCCGCTGGCCGACGGCTCCGTAGAGTAGTTTGGAGAAGAGGAACACCAGACCGGCGCAGTTGAATACGTCGCGGTGGTCACCGGATGTCTGCAGCACAGAAACGACTCGTCTGCTGAAGCCGGGCCTTCTTTTTCGACGGCATTGCTGTTACCACCTCGTGTTCTTTAAGGTGCACCGAAGTCTCACAACAAACGGGCCTGTAGCACTTCGTCTCAATCTAAATGCGACTGCCGCGGCCAGAATCGAACCCGTGACCTGCGGGTTAGCAGCTGCGCAGCATAACGGCTACACCACCGCGGACAGTTACGAAGTTGCCAGGGTGACTTCCTATTATCCGTTCCGCAATATAGCAACAAATACATTATGGCAACTTAAAGATGGCAGGACTAGGCATACACTAAGTGAATGAAACGAGTAACCAGATGCAAGGAAAGTGCTCACAAAATAATTGATTTTTTTCCACCATATTGCAAGCGATTGATATGTGAGGTTTAAAGTCCCAAAATCACCATATGATTATGAGAGATGCCGTTGTGGAGGGCTCCGGAAATTTCGACCACCTGGGGTCCTTTAACGTGTACCCAAATCTGAGCACACGGGCCTTCAACATTTTCGCCTCCATCTGAAATGCAGCCGCCACAGCCGGGATTCGAGCCCGCGACCTGCGGGTCAGCAGCCGAGTATCTTAGCCACTAGACCACCGCGATGGGGCACCATATTGCAAGCGACTGAAGCAAATGGTAGATAAGAGCCGAGGAAGATGTAACTGACGTGCTAAAGAACGTCGGGCTCATCACTTAGTTCACCTGAAGCACGGGGGGATAGAGCACGGAGCCCATGAGGACGGCGCTGTTGTAGACATCCAGGTAGCGCACCAGGTAGGCCGTGGGCGACGTCCACGTGATCGTCTCTGGCGAGCTCTGGCCGCTGCCGGCCACGCTAAGGAGTAGTCGCTCTTTGCACCGCCTTGTTTCCAACAGGTACGGCAGGGAGGACAGCTCCCGGCCACGCGAGACGCACCTGCGAATGCGCATGCGCGTCCCGAAGATTGCAAAGCGTTCTCTTAAATGACACGCCTCGAAATTGTGCGCGCCCCATGAGGCCGTAACAGCAATCGACACTTGCGCCGAGAGAGGCCATTTCAGTGTGGTCGTGGGAATCTAGCTCCTATGGTCATCAAGATGGTGCCTCATCAAAAAATAAGCGATCTTCGGCGTCCGCAGCGCCGGCTTTAACACGGAGGGTGAAAAATATCAGAATGAAGTTGCGGCGTCACGGCACCAAAGGTAGTCAGTATTTGTGGCGTCATAGTAACGTCAATATGACATTACCACGTGGTTGCATAACGTGACGTCATGATGACGTCATCATCCATACTAGTTTGCTTGCTAAAGATGGGCCAATCGCGAAAGTAGGGCGAAACCGCTATGGGGGCCGCAAGCTTTCAAGGTGGAGGAGGGGGAGAAGGGGCCAGTAGATGGCATGAGCCTTTGCTTAGTCTTAAGCAAATGGGCAGGGAAATTGCGTGACTATTGTAGTGACTTTAACGTGAGATGATGGTTATTAGTGACAATGTCCTCAAAATGGCGTGGATGCATTGATAGTACCGACTTATCAGTTTTTAGCTTTATTGAGCAGTGTTTTCATTGTTTCATTTTTCATTGTTACTGCACCTTGTGGTGTGACGCCGTGACAGAGCAAAGTGAATCGACGCGTCCGAGCACTGGACACGTTTAAAGGTTGCAGGTTTGGTCATGGCCGTCGGCAAATGGTCCTTTCGTCCACTTTTCCTTCTCGATTACCATAGAATTACTTCCAGTATTATCCGCTATGCATTCCTTGGCATCATTCTCTCTTGTCCCCATGAATACTGTACCTAACAAAAAAGAAAAGAGAGCGCCTAAATATATTCTCTTTATTAGACATTGTAGTTAATTAATCTACGTGCGTAGTTAAATAATCTACCAGAATAATTTTATTAGCGCCCGAATGTAAGATGTAAGCGCGGGGGCCATTCACATTTAACCTCCGTTGATACGCGGTCCCCGTGATTAGGATCAAATCCCTTTATTTTAGCAGCTCAGAACCGTAACCATTAAACCACTGTGGTGGGTTATAGTCGCTATGTAGACGCTGTCACTTCGTGAGGCGAGAAGTGACGTCAATGGAGTTAATGCACGCAACTCCCACGTGGTAATGATTTAGCTATAGAGAAACCACATTGGGAACAAGCGCCACTTGAACCATGTATCAGCGGAGATAGCGCTGCTGTTCCAGCTTGTACTGTTCGCGATCGAAATGGTAGTGGCAAGCGAGCCATTTTCGGCATGCGCGTAGCTGTGTCAATAGTTACGTGCACAGATGAAGGTGTCGCCGAAAAATCAGCCTGTATCCGCAGCAGGTGTATTGTAATGCACCCATTTAGACGGGTTGTTTTCTACGCGTTGGACAATCGATTTTGTTGCCTCTTTTGCTGTATTCATGTGGGCAAAAAAAAAAAAAGAGGCTGACGTTTCCCTAGAACCTATCAAAGGATACAGTGATATCTGTATGTTTCAGACGGCAAATTTCAGTCTGTTGGATGCCCAAGCCAAAGTGTGCATTTTGTATTCTTGAATATAAACTTCGATAAAAACTTTATGAGGAGCAGTCTTTTCTACTTTGCCCACACTGAAGAATCGATTAACAGCCATGTGCTCGAAGACGTGGTACATCGTTTCATTCAGCTCTGTGCCAATATCCTAAATTTCTTCTGTGCATCAAATAGTTTTATGCTATTTCATTTATATTCTATTAGAGTATTATGCCAAAGCATGTTGGAACAGCTACACATTTAGATGCTAGGCTCAATCAATCGATCAATTATTCAATTAGCTTTCAACAAAGCGTTCAGTGCTGAACAATACCACGCGTTTCGATATTATTCTCCACCCCAGGTGGTCGAAATTCCCGGAGCCCTCCACTACAGTGTCTCTCATAATCATGTGGCGGGTTTGGGACGTTAAACTCTAAATCAATCAATCAATCAATCAATCAATCAATCAATCAATCAATCAATCAATCAATCAATCAATATCAATCTGTCATGGTAGGTGTAAGTGTGTTTGCATATATTATGTGCGTATATCCAAGTGTGCTTCGTTCAATGTCGTTGCGTCAAACGTGATTTCAACATTATATATGCGTGTTCTTCAAGTATTGCGTACACGATACATATTCTCGATTTATCTTCATGGTGTGCTCCGCAACCGACGGAAATTGTCCGCAACCTACTGAATGTCTTGCAGGAATGGGACACATTAAAATTAGGCATAAAATAGTAATCCGTCTCTTATAGGTATCCCGAATACCACTGTAAGCCATCTCCTTTTCCTTGTTTTTCTTCCATTCGATTGCATTGATTCTCATGCATCCGTGATTAGAGGCGCAGCTTGCCGCCCTCGCCTATTTTTGTGGTGCCTCGGCGTCTCTTTGACCAAACGATGATGTCATGTGGTGACGTCCTCTTGACGTAATGTAACATTAAGTGACGTTGCAGTGACGCAGTTATGTCGTCGCGAATTATTGCGACCCATGATGCAGTGACGAAGATATCGGGGGATGTCATTAGATCGTGACAATTTTTTCCACATCACTTGTTTTGACGCCAAGGGCCCCTTTTCGCCTTTGATGTAACATGTAAAGCGCACACTTCAATTAACAATTCAAAAAAGCGCAACCGTATTCACGAAGTGAACGATGATGAGTGGGCGAAGCTCCGGAGGTAAACCTGGTAAACCATGGATCCTCCGTACATTTTGCCCACTCGATTTTATTACAACGCTCCCCCAAGCGTACGTCGCCGCACTAAATCGAACGATTGCCTTCCACCAATGACACGCGCCATATGTGAAATCATTCCTATTTTATAACATATCGCATCTTTCATCATCAAGTACACGTACCTCCGTAAAGTTTATAACATCTTGCATATTTTCATAATCAGCTACAAGTGGCGCCACCTAGTGAACACTACAAAAACTAAACAAGAGGTGGCTACATACAGGGGACGCACAGCCCACACAATACGGAGCTTCGCCCCTGAAAGCGAACCGGTCAGTCATCCAATGAAACTTGATTCAAGGACTCACTCGTAGATTCGTTCAAGCGCGCTCGCGTTCCAGATGAGACCCGGCACGGGAACGACTCCGTTCACCGAGCGGATCTTGTCCCGGGCGAACTGACGCGTCGCTTCGTCCATCCACGTGCTTCGATCGATGCGCTTCCTGTACGATCGCTTCGAGGCCTCGAATAGCTCCTCGATCAGGCCTCTGTCCCAAGATGCCGCGTCTGCGTAGGGCTTGGCTGCGGCCAGCGGCATGACCTGGTGAACCTGCGTAGCGGGTCCGCTGAACGAAAGTCTTCCATATGGCGACACTGACGCCACATTTGTCAATCACCAGCGCTCAAACAAACAGAGGCAAGAAAGGGCACAGCACGAGCATTTATTCGCAACTGAAGGATTTATAGCTTCAAAAGAAACTCTAGGCCTTTTTGAAGAATGCCTCCCTGGGCGCCGTCATAGCCCTCTTTGGGCTGCGCAAATTGGCGTGACCTCTCAAAAATGCACTGACAAGGCTGCGCCTTTGGCCTTTGTGCTCCCGCGCGCAACCCATCATGGCGGTGTTGTTTTTCCCTCCTGTGAAAAGGTGTATATACCGAAACTTTATCCTAGGCTATCACACGCGCATGCACATCGTTGTGCAAAGCGAAGCATTCAAGATAAATGACATGTTCACCCTCAAACTATCTCATCTCCTCACATGTATGACTTCCTTGGAAGATAAGGCCAAACGTACTTGACTGATGCAAACGGACACCCTGGTACATGAGTGCAGCCAGAAATTTTTTTTCGGGTGAGGGGGGAGGGGTGTTCAACTATGCATTATGTATGTTCGTGCGTGCATATATAGGCAAACAATATTGAAAACTTTCGGGGGTGTTTGAACCTCGCACCTTCCTACTCCTTTGGCTAAACCACTGCCGTAGTGTTAACACGAAATGCTTCCTTACGCTCACTTTTTCTGGGATCTCGGTGTTAAGAAGAAAATTTCGCGAGCGTATAACCGCCCTGATAAGAACCGATGACGATCACCACATTGTGGTCACAGTGATCATCGTTGATAGTCGACGCATAGTGATCATCATCATCAACAACAACGATAACCTGATTCACGTTCACATCCAGGACAAACATTTGTTTCACTTGGCTCGGCCAGAAAAATTACTCTTGTATGTGGCGCTGGTAGATGAGCTGCAGCGGTGCCAACATCATTGTCAACGAAAAGTTTTTTTTACGGCAACTTGCGAGTGATATGGGTGTCCCTATACGGATAGTTTGCTAGAAAAGACGCTTCACAAGACACATGTAACGCAAGTGTGAGCTCGGGCTGGAGTTTGGCATCTTCAGCCACATGGCAGTCAGGGGAGGATGTCTGTGGTTTTAATTATGACATGATGCATGCGCCTTTCCTATCGCGGCAAGGTCGTCACACGACTCTTGATCTCGGAGGCTTCAATTCTGGCGATATCGCTTATTCTTACCTTTAAAAAACTACGAAGGGCAGTACTCGACACTAGAAGGAGGCTGGTTAGTACAATGTCTACAAATTGGCCTGAACGCCGTCAGTCTGCATCTGAGTATGGCTTTCTAACATTGCAGATCGATTGTGCAGGTCGAGTATTCCCAAGTACTGAGTAGCAAACCGAAGTCTTCCTGTGGTTAACCTCCCTGTCTTTCCTTTATATTTCTGTCTCTCTCTCTCTCTACTTCTACTACATTGGCTGATAAATATCGGTTCCTGGTTTTTGCCCTGAGGCATTGACTTCGTGGAAAGTCGAGCATTAGGTCTATTTTCGGCTGATCGCTTGCTTGTCTTGCATGAAAGTTCCTTATATATTCATTTGACTAGAAGGCTGTGGTCATCTTTTTTTTTTCAGTGAATCATATTGGACCCTCCACCCTCGATATCTTTATGCACCTTGCCTGGTTTAACACCGCCTCGTAAATCAGAGACATCGGCTTCCTGCACCTCACACACCTCCTTAGCTATGACAAAAGCAGGGGCGTCACGGAAAGACGTCATCTTGTGACGTCACATTACTTGACGTCCGTTACAACACCATGACATTATGATGACTGCAGAAATTTTGGTGATTTGTGCTTCTTGATGGCTTTACAGCGTCACACCATGACACGTCTGTGGTTTTTCGCATCACTCGTGCTGGTTTTGCTATTTTTCTAAGCAGCCCTCTCAAACTTGGTAGGGTTTGGTAGAGGCCAGGAAAACTGGCATTGCTAAAACGAAGGCCTCCGAGACCAGGACTCGTTTCGCGACTTTTCCGCGAAGCAAGGGCGCATGTGACATGGCATCATAGAAAAAGCCGATTACCGTCAGGTCTCGCCAAATCTCGCAGAAGTCCATCGTCGATTTTGTTGTTGACTAAGGCACCCAATACTGTTGGCTTAACCGACTCACCGTGCCGAAATAACGCTGCTGCTGCTCGCTTCCACTCGATTGCTGCCACTCGGGAGTATTCGGTGCGACGGTCCACCCCAGGGTGCGAAGCGTGTACCAGCTCAGGTACATCGGAACGACGCGTGGCTTTTGCACGTTCAGGCTCTGCAGGAGGCGCTGCAGCGCCGCCAGGAAGCGCACGTTGGACACGCTGATGACGTCACTTCCGTTCACCTCATAGTACGGCTGCGTCACTCCGTTCATGGCGTCCAACCATGCCAAGGTCTGCGTTGTGAAAGAGCGTACCGAGTACATCAGACAATGGATATGCCGCATAAAAGCGTAGCCTATTCACACAGTTCGGGAAAGAATACCATTTCATTGGGCACGTCACAACTTTCGCTAGTATCGACTCTAATGTGATGTTGTAGATATGGGTGGTAATAACAACTGTTTGGCTTTCACGTCCCAAAACTACGACGCGACCATGAGGGGGGGGGGGGGCATAGTGGAGGGCTTAGAAAATTTTGACCATTCCATGTTCTTTAACATGCCTCTTCGCCTCCATGCAAATGCGGTCTTCGCGGCTGGGTTTCCATCTCAGCACCTTCGGGTGCACAGTCTAGGGCTATAACCACTTGACCACTGTCAGAGACAGACGATGTGGTTAATGCTTCCTGAACGTTTGCTTTAACACATCTCTGGAACGAGGGTTATGTGAATGGTAGTTCCTATATAGTAAAAAGTATGTCCACTGGGGTTTGGCGCGTGCACGTCAGTCTGAAATTCATTCACGAATATCGTAAATTAACAAAAAAAGGTCGTGCATAGGTCTCAAATTTTTACCGAAGAACATTACAGCTTGTCACAATGTGGGCGATATCGTAGGCGAATCAAGCTGACCAGAAAACGCATTTACAAAAAGAGACCCCGGGTTACTCGAAGAAGCGCCGGTGGACAAACGCGGCCTCCGTGATGGAACAACGATCCACGCACCGCTGATTCTTGGAGGCCATATTTAGCTACAGTTATACTAACGTGAGCTTACCAGATGGTTGACGACAACCTTGTTGAGAACAACGCTTTGCGCTGCCATGCACTGGCAGTTACCTATATTTGGATATTATGAATACATTTTACATTAAGAAAGCCCATACCCGAAACTGTGAAATGGTCCTCTTTGACAGGCCGTTAGCCTAGCTGTCACTAGAATCGGTCGTGTATTAGAGAAATATTTTACGTTCCAGAAATATAAAAGCATAAAGTCCTATCTAACTAAATATGTCGATAGGCCTCTCATGGAGTGCTGTAGTTTAAAGCGTCAGAATATTCTTAGCTTTTTTTCTAAGCAAGATGTGTTAAGAAATTGTTCAACGTCACAAAGTTTATTGAGGGCAACAGGTGAAAAAAAAGACAAACAATGTTTACCTGTGCACAGCCAACGCGGCCTCTTTTGTAAAGTGTGCTTTATGTTTTGTGACACAAACTTTGCGGAATTCTTCGTTTTGAAGGCTAAACAATACTAACATTTGGCGTTAATCGAGCCAGTACTCATTCATGAGTTCGATGGTCACTGCGGGACCTCCATGAATTTTACCCTTTAACTTCCGTTTTCAATCTCGGTGTCAAAAATAACATATTAGTTCTAAGCGTGCTGTTGAAACTTCAAAAAAAAAAAAACGCTGATGTCAAGACTGCATGGCGTGAACTTGCCTGTCAACGCTTCCTATTTAAGTTATCGCCTGTCCCAATAATTAAGTGTCAAGTAAGCGTCTATCACAGACGCTTCTTATTGTACAGTGCACTCGCAGCGTGGCTGACTGTTGCAATAGCCGATCGGGTGTGTCGGTTCGGCATACCTTGATGTGAAAGGCGTGACCTCCTCGACGGATAAAGGAAGAGTTATATCACACAAACCCGAAAAAAGCCCGAAACCAGAGCCTGAGGAGCCCGAAAAAAGCTATTAGGAAGAATGCTCCAGTTACTACGCTTCACGTGTATACGATCATTCCTCTGTCCATTGCCTTCGTCGCGCCTTGCACTCCAAATCAAATCATATCTCCCTTTTAATGTACATTACGATTCCGCTATCTGATTTGATATGTGGGGTTTAACGTCCCAAAACTGTCATATTTTTATGAGAGATGGCGTAGTTGAGGACTCCGGAAATCGCGACCACCTGGGGTTCTTCAACGTGTACCCAAATCTGAGCACCAAGGCCTGCAACATTTTCGCCTCCACCGAAAATGCAGCCACCGCAGCCAGGATTCGAGCCCGCGACCTGAGGACCAGCTGCCTGGTACCTTAGCCACTAGACCACTGCGGCGGCGCGATTCCACTATCTCATGGTCGAGTAATAAGGTCTTTTCAACGAATATTGATTTCATGTTCATGAAACAAGTGACAACATCCAGTTTTTTTACGGTGAGCAGCTAGACGAGTATATTGCTGCAGGGTTTTTAAAGATGCGCGCCGTTTCCAAAGACAATCAATCCCCTAAAAATTATCTGGCATACCTCGTCGTTTGCTGCATAGTTTCGGTATTTCGCAGCCTCCCCTCCCCGTCGCGGTGAAGAGCCCCGTATCTGACGCCTCCATCTCGAACTCTCTGACTGCTTGTCTGAAATTCTGGTGCAACTTCGCAGAGCTTGTCAATGGTCCGTGACTCTCGTCCACCATTATAAACATTGGTGACTCGCAGCATTTCGTCATCGGCCTCGAAAATGGAGTCCACTAGTGATCTGGTGACCTGCACAACAGTTTTTTCACAACTTAGCTGTAAATAACACACCTTCTTGATTTTGTGGAGTTTGTCCATGTACAAAAGCACCCAGAGCTTCATAAGGGGACGCATTGGTACCTTTTAAAACAATAAAGTTTGGTCTATTGTGAGGGATGGTTTAACACTGTCTATCTATAGAAATGTATAAAACAGCGCCATCTTACCTATCTATAGAAATGTATAAAACAGCTCCATCTTACCAGTACATACCGACAGCATATAAACCGAGACGTTTAGGTACATTGTTCAGATTAGTTGCTAAGGACGGCACAGAGGTCCCTGCTAAGGAAAACGATTAGTGCAACTTTAAGGAGCACGAACAAAGCAGATCGTGCCAGCGAATAAACGGGTGTTATGGACACCGTAACGCATTGATTGAATGACTGATTTTAGTAGAAATCAAGAAGGAATTGGCATGGTCCGGACTCGTAGCGCAAATACAAGATAACCGGGTCATTAAGGTTTTCTTCCTGAAGAAAGTGAGATTGTGTGTCAGTGATGCAAAATTGCAACATTTCGGCGGCAGGAGGGGGTAGACGGTTCGAATTTCCCGTCACACCTTGCTATGGCAATGTTCTAAAGCTTGGCTCACCCGCGCGTCAGAGAATCCTTCGACGTACTGCCGTATTCGGGTCAGATACTCGGGTCCGAGACGCCTCCGCTCTTGACGCCACGAGTTGAGCTGAGTGCTGGCTGACAGGACCCAGCGGGGTCTTCCGCCGGCCCTCTTTGGCATCGGCAGCAACTCCAGCTCGAACACGACATTCAAGTCCCAGCTGCAGGGCCGCGGTCAAGTTTACACCACGGTTAACGGTGCTCTAAATGGTGGTGAACGGTAGTGTTTAAAAGTGGGGCCTCTGAAACTTGTAATAAGGCTGGTACCACCGACAGAGAATTCGGCGCGTATTCACTATAGAAAACGGCCATGTACCAAACTAGACTCATTCTGCTTTCTCGTACTGTGAATGTCTTGTTTTCTTGCGCTTAATATTCCCGTAAGCTATAGATGCACCTTATCAGCAAATTTTTTGTTCTCTTAATATCCATCCATCCATCCATCCATCCGTCCGTCCGTCCGTCCGTCCGTCCGTCCGTCTATCTATCTATCTATCTATCTATCTATCTATCTATCTATCTATCTATCTATCTATCTATCTATCTATCTATCTATCTATCTATCTATCTATCTATCTATCTATCTATCTATCTATCTATCTATCTATCTATCTATCTATCTATCTATCTATCTATCTATCTATCTATCTATCTATCTATCTATCTATCTATCTATCTATCTATCTATCTATCTATCTATCTATCTATCTATCTATCTATCTATCTATCTATCTATCTATCTATCTATCTATCTATCTATCTATCTGTCTGTCTGTCTGTCTGTCTGTCTGTCTGTCTGTCTGTCTGTCTGTCTATCTATCTATTTATCTATTTGTCTATCTATCTATCTATCTATCTATCTATCTATCTATCTATCTATCTATCTATCTATCTATCTATCTATCTATCTATCTATCTATCTATCTATCTATCTATCTATCTATCTATCTATCTATCTATCTATCTATCTATCTATCTATCTATCTATCTATCTATCTATCTATCTATCTATCTATCTATCTATCTATCTATCTATCTATCTATCTATCTATCTATCTATCTATCTATCTATCTATCTATCTGTCCGTCTGTCCGTAAGCCTATTTTATCGCCTGGCTTGCAATTTGAACTGAAGTTTACTGACTGCTGGATGAACAAGCCTGTCTTTATGCTGACCTTATAGACATTCGGACCATGAGGCTGATGAGACCCGACGTATTCATGGTGGTCGGCTGGGGCCACGTTAGTCCCACACTGGCCATGAACTGCAGCAGCACTTCGGGTCGGAGGCCATCGCGACGAGAGGAGGCACTTTTGCATCAGCAAAGCTGCCTTGTGGACGGCGCTTATTGCCCCTACGGCAGGAACTTGGATGTGTCTCAGAATGGTGGCCGCGTCCCTTTGGGCTGTCAGGGCCAGCTATGTTGGGATAGAATTTTAGTTAAAGAGAGTAGACTGTTAGGTATCTGGGTAATGTATTATGAACAGACACAGTGCGACGACACGTGGAACAAGATGAAGAAAGCTACAGGACAAGCGCATGCGCTGTTATGCGCTTGTCCTGTTGTCTTCTACGTTTTGTTGGTCGTATTTTTCGCCTTATTTTTATCCAAGAGTATTTGGGGCACGTGCAGCAAGCAATCCCGCCAATATTACTTTCTGCACTTAACGTGCTTTTGTATGCGGCCTTCGAGATCGAAGACGCTGCAAGCATTCTTCACCTCACCAGATGTTGCATGGCCTCCGTGATCGGCTCATCTTTAACCAGTTGACGAGTTTGTGTGATGATGTTCTCAATTGACGTCATTGCAAGAAATGTCAAATAGACGCCATGGTGAGGTCACCATTTATGGTGATCTGAGACTTTGTGGACGTCGCCCTTTATGGTGACCTGTGATGTCATAATGACTTCAGCCCCGGAATGTGTTTGGGGTGAGTCGTGCTTACGGCGACTTCGTGGAACACCAACGCCACCGAGTGTCAATCTTCGCGCTTGATGATGCATCACAGACTTTTGCCTTCAAGATGTTCGCTCGCCCACAGAACAGTGCCGCGCGTGCTTTTCACAAGCGAAAAACAGTTGCTGCAGCCGATTCTTTATCGTCTATTAAAAGTTCAATGCAAGTCACAAGTGTGGTCTATATAGAGAAATCGACCGCCTAAAACGTTTGAGAAGTGTTTTATGTCATATGGGTGAGTAAGCGCTGTTCAATGGAGAACTTTTGCAGATTGTTTCTGCGAGTGACAAAAATGGCTTTGTGGGGCTTTCACAATTTTTCTGAGGTTGCAACAGAATGCAGTGCTTTCTAGTATTCGCTGTGAGGCTGTAAACAATGCAGTGATGCAAAATGCGCGAAGGTTAGTGTACTGTAACATGATCAGAATAAGTGAATGCGAACCACTTGCTCACCTCTTCAAGTAGGGAGAACCTGTCGCCCTGGCGGGCAAGCCAGCCGTCGCACACGAAGCGATAGAAGTTGTGGCACGGATTCGCCGACCGGTTTAGGGACGCCAGTAGGGTGGGCTGCTGAGACACGTCTACAAGCATGCTTCCGCTGAGGCGTCCACCCCTGAAATGGGGAGCGGCGTCTACACCCCGGCCTCCGGCCGCGTAGTAGGCTACTGTTGCGAAAGACGGCGACGCCAACACGGTCCCGGAGGCGCCACTGCTTCGAACTCCGCAGGGAAGGTCACCAGCCGTTTGGTAGCGTAGGTTTCTCAGCTCGCGACTGCTTCTGCGCAGAGCTGATAGACGAGCGGACGAGACGACGGTGAGTTAAACAAGGTTTATGTACAGCATATACAGAGGCGTTACAAATTCGGCACTGGGGCCTACAGAGACTCGAAGAGCCGAGCTCTCCTCTCTAACACATAGGTCTGCTCTCAAACGGGTCCGCCCTGACACACATGTCAGCTTTCACCTAGGACCGCCGATCGCGACGCGCCGCAGGGCTTCTTTTATATGCACCGGGTCCAACTCAAATGTCCAACCAGAAGCGCCGCTGGTCGTCAGGTCAGACTCCTCCAATGGGGGTCGCCGCTGGGCCGCGTTCTTCTTTCTCATCAAATCTGGAGAGGCTGCGCTGCAGGTGGCTGCACCCAAGGACGATTGACGTCGCAAGGCATTGCGTCAGACCCGCCAGACAGGAAGACGCCAGTTGTTTACTCGACGGCTCGCTTGCGGCGACTCACTGTACGTGGGCGACAGAAAGGCGCCATGGCGTGCTGACGCCGTTGAGTTGTTGATCGCGTCAGGTGGGCTCGCGGCTGGCCTTGACACAGATTGCCTTTTTCAGAGGCACGGACGTTCGCTGTCGACTCGCAGGCATAACAGCACCCCCGCCGCCAGACAATGCGCCGAAAAGACGAGCTGCTTCCACGGGGATCGTATGTCAGGCGTGCTCGTTCGCCAGGTTCCTCCAGGTTCTCCTTCAGGGCCATGGGGAGAATACAGCTCCAGAATCCGTTCCGGGAACACATCCCATTCTTGAGGACGGATCCCAGCTCCACTGGCTTGTCGCCACAACTTGCCGGCCAGCTTCGCTCGTCTCTGACGATCCTTGGTTTCACCACTTGTCGATGGTTCTGCAGCTTGTCAAGAACGGTTCGACAACAGACAACACACGACACAATCAAGTGCCCTCGGTCACCCGACAGAACACCAGACAAAGTATAGTACAACATATGCCTATCTACGTGTCTATCAGAATTTCGTTCCCTCTACATCAAGAGGCACATGTGGGACACAAGACTTTTAAAATAAGAACTTGAATTTTTCACACTTACAACAACGCAACGAATTAGAATACCACATAAAGTTGGCCCCTTGAGATCACTCTGAACGAGAGCGCTCAGCCCAGGTCGTGATGAGGTCAAAATTTTGCCCCGAATCGCCAGCGAGAAACCGAAAGGTTGAGAAGGTACTAGCTAGAACGCACTGTTCAATGCACCTGCATTAGCGTATAGCTTTCCCTTTTTTTTGTAGCGAACGTCAAAGTTGCGCTGTCGGAGTATCACGCTCCATCTCAGTAACCGGCCCCTTTTAGGCGACGATACCTATGCGGTACCAAGAGCGGCTCACACTTGCGACGTTGCACAGGGAAACAATGATACGACTTGCTACGAATTGACTCCTCAACGCTTAGCTCAATATCGTGTTCGATCACCCTCGTGTTTCCGGGACGGTCCGAAAACACGTCTTGAAACTCGGAAACAATCCTTCTCAGGTCCTCCTTCTGGACTTCACTTAACCTAGGCTCTAGGTTCAACTGCTCCAAGATTACCTCCGATCCCCTTTCGATTACATCACTAGAACTCAAAATTTCTTCTCCCTCTTCCTCCGGAGCATTCAACAGCAGATTTACGACCGCTTGACGTTGAACGTATGGTTTCATCAAGTTACTGTGGTAAATTTTGTTCGGCCGCCTTCCTAATTTCACTTCATAATTGGTATCAGAAAGCTTCGATATTACTTTGGCAGGCCCTTCCCAATGAACCTCAAGCTTGTTCTTTTTGGACGGCCGCAGCAGCATTACTTGACTACCAACTTCAAATGTGCGCTTCTTCGCCGATTTGTCGTAGTACTCCTTCGACAATACTTGTGCAGCCTTCATGTGGCTTTCCACAAGATATTTCGTTTTTCCAAGCCTCTGAAGGAGGTCTAAAACATACGCAACTACATTAGGGTCCTCATCGAATCCCTCCCAGGACTCGCGTAGCATTCGCAATGGTGTTCTCAAACTCCTGCCATACACAAGCTCTGCAGGGCTAAAACCAGTGCTCTCATGAGGAGCTGATCTTAAGGCGAACATAGCGGGAGGAATACACGCTTCCCAGTCGCATTTGTGCTTGTAGCAGAGAGCTCTCAATATCCGTTTCAGAACGGAATGCATACGCTCTACCGGATTAGATTGCGGGTGATGGATCGAGCTGTGCACTACTTTTATTCCACATTTATCCATAAAGGTAGAGGTAAGGCAGCTGTTGAAGACACTACCATTGTCGCATTGGATTTCAGAAGGAAATCCGACGCGTGCAAATATAGATAGCAGTGCATCCACGACATGAGGAGAATTGAGCTCCTTAAGGGGTATCGCTTCCGGAAATTTTGTGGCTACACAGAGAGCCGTCAGGATGTACCGATAACCTTGCCTTGACTCTGGCAATGGCCCGACTATATCAATTACTAGGTGCCGAAAAGGTTCTGTGATAATTGGCACAAGCTTCATGGGTGCCTTCCACATGTCCGTGGATTTCCCCGCTCTCTGACAAGTGTCGCATGAGCGCACAAAGTCTTCGATATCCTTCCAGCATTTTGGCCAATAAAACTCAAGGGAAACTCTAGCCTTGCCTTTTTTTATGCCGAGATGCCCTGCCCGTGCGTTTTCATGCGCCAGTTCCAATAGTTGGCGACGATACTTTTGTGGCACTAAGAGCTGCTCATACTTGCGACCTTGCGCATTTGTGTAGCTCCGATACAAAAGCCCTGCTTTCTCAAAAAAAGAAACATTCTTTTTCTTTTTTCCCAAGTTTACGCTTTCCATTAGCGCTTTAATCGAGAGGTCCTCACGCTGCTCTCGAATGAGCGTTTCTCGATCAACTCTCGACAGCTCACTCCAACTTTCCGCTACAAGTGAGAGCGTTGCAGCCCTCTCGCTCTGATTCAATGGCGCCATGTCGTCTCCCCTTTCTACGGAAACCGCGCCGGTCGCTTCGGCGACGGGCCGCTCACGCGACTGCTCACATGACTCACGCGAAAAATTTTCTCTCTGAGGTTCCGTCGACCCGCTGACAAGGTCACTTGAGAGTTCACCGCTTTGAACAAGGTCAAGCTCTTGCGAAAGCTTCCGCGCTTGCAATCGCGTGAGGGCCATGTACGCTAAGTTGGGGAAGAACGATTTACCCTGCTCTTTGAGAAGCTGCTCTGAGTTGTTGGAGAAAAGATAAGGAAAATGATCGGGAAGCGCGGCAGACACAGCCGCTTCGGTGCGAAGCTTACCGAACGGGCCTTCAATGACAACTGTGGCGATTGGTAAGCAAGCACTCTGCTCCTCGGCGACTTGCCTGATCCACGCGCATTCTCCTGTAAAGTCATCCGGAGACACCAATGAAGGATGGACAGCATCCATGGTTGCCGCGGAGTCTCTAAGTACTCGACACGCTTTCCCATTCACACTTATTTCTTGGATATACGGCTCTAACAACCGCATGTTCTTTTCCGATTCTCGGATTGTAGCAAAAGCAAACTTTTGCTTACAGTTTATCGCGATGTTCCCTTCCTTTTTGCAGTTGTAGCAGATTAGCGGCTTCCGTGATTCAAATGCCCGTGTGGTATCAGTGCGTTGTTTAGGAACCTCACTCGATTTCTCCGCTTCTGTTTGCCCTTCCCCTACACTGTCCTTCGTAAGAGACGGGTCCTTCTTGAAATTACGGTGCGGAGCGGGTCTCCGTTGATCAGGTTTCTTTGAAAAGCTTTCTTTTCTCTCATCCTTTTCAACGCGCACTGCCCTGCTGTGCAACTTTCGACGAGTATAATACTCCTCAGCTAACTCTGCTGCCTTGTTTAGCTGTACTTCACCAAGTTTGTCCTGCAGCCAAAGTTTGACATCCTCCTCGATGCAGCGGTAGAATAGCTCCAATGCAACGCATAGCACCACTTTATCGCGGTCGTCATAAACACCTTCGCTCTTGAGCCATTCAATTAAATCGGCTTTAAGACGAAACGCGAAGTCAACGTGTGACTCATTCCCCTTTTTAGCATACCGGAACCTTTGCTTGAAAGTCTCGGGTGACAACCTATAACGTCTCAAGAGCACTTCCTTAACCTCGTCATAGCTCTCAAACGCTTCCCTCGACAAGCAAGTTATCACGTCAGACACTTCGCCGGGAAGAAGAGCTAACAGGTTCTGCGCCCAAAGAGACCGCTCCAAAGCGTTTCGCTCACAGACGTGTTCAAACTTGACGAGATACTTCGCCATGTCTTCGCCTACTACGAACGGTGGCAGTTGGTCCCGAATTCTAAAACCGCTGACCTGAACTGTTAGAGAAGCTACGCTAGGCGCCTGCGAACACTGTAGGATTGCCAATTCTATTCGTTTCAACTCGAGGCGCTCCTGTCTCTCGGCCTCCTCGCGCTCGCGACGTTCACGCCTTTCAGCTTATTCACGAGCTTCTCGCCTTTCAGCTTCTTCACGTTCGCGAGCTTCTACTTCTCGCCTTTCAGCCTCCTCACGGCGTGCTTTGATATCCACCCAGGCCTCATCGACTTCCTCAGCCGACACTCCCTCATGCTTCATGATCTCAAGGATCGCTTGCTTTCGCTTCGCACGGCCCAAAGTAATGCCGAGTTCCTCACGAATTTCGATGAGTTCCTTCACTTTAAGGTTCTCCATCGTTCACACTAGCCTTTTGCTGTTTGCCCCTGTTAAGAATCTACTTGCCGTACCCAATATAAGCCTACTAGCAAGACGCGCAAGCAGTTTTTCACACTCCCGTGTTTACCCCCTCCGCATTAACTTTGGTTTCAAAGCGCTTCGACTTGGCTTAAAACGATCAAAGCTCACTTCAATGCTTCACACAGCCCTTCTCTAAACTACTACAGCCTGAGCTAGAGTAGTCTGGTGAACTGAGGGGAAAACATCAGGCAATCACCGCATCGATGTCGCTGACGCCGGCCGATCCCGCAGCTGCCAACCACTGTTGCGAAAGACGGCGACGCCAACACGGTCCCGGAGGCGCCACTGCTTCGAACTCCGCAGGGAAGGTCACCAGCCGTTTGGTAGCGTAGGTTTCTCAGCTCGCGACTGCTTCTGCGCAGAGCTGATAGACGAGCGGACGAGACGACGGTGAGTTAAACAAGGTTTATGTACAGCATATACAGAGGCGTTACAAATTCGGCACTGGGGCCGACAGAGACTCGAAGAGCCGAGCTCTCCTCTCTAACACATAGGTCTGCTCTCAAACGGGTCCACCCTGACACACATGTCAGCTTTCACCTAGGACCGCCGATCGCGACGCGCCGCAGGGCTTCTTTTATATGCATCGGGTCCAACTCAAATGTCCAACCAGAAGCGCCGCTGGTCGTCAGGTCAGACTCCTCCAATGGGGGTCGCCGCTGGGCCGCGTCCTTCTTTCTCACCGAATCTGGAGAGGCTGCGCTGCAGGTGGCTGCACCCAAGGACGATTGACGTCGCAAGGCATTGCGTCAGACCCGCCAGACAGGAAGACGCCAGTTGTTTACTCGACGGCTTGCTTGCGGTGACTCACTGCACGTGGGCGACAGAAAGGCGCCGTGGCGTGCTGACGCCGTTGAGTTGTTGATCGCGTCAGGCGGGCTCGCGGCTGGCCTTGACACAGATTGCCTTTTTCGGAGGCACGGACGTTCGCTGTCGACTCGCAGACATAACACTACTAATCCCACGAGCAGAGGCACAGCTACGCAGCAGGACCCGGCACAGCTGCAGTGCCACATCCAGCGGACCGTCCGAGCGTAGCAGACGCCAGAAGAACCACTGCTTCCTTCAGCAAGATCACTGCAGTGTTTGCACGCTCAAGAATTATGTGTCCGTGAAGGAAGTAATTGCGCAGTGCACTCTGAAAAAAGAGCGAGTATAAAGGGTGTCTTTTTGTCCCACAACAATAATCGTCATCTATATTGCGTTCCATCCTTGCGCTACGCCCCGCGCCTGGTACATTCTGGACACGATCGACATGCCCATTATCAGGGTTACATTGCATTCTCGATAAGAAAAGGGCCAGCGCCGAGTTTTCAAGAAAGGAAGCGCACGCAAGCCTGATGACGATTATTGTTGTGGCACAAAAAGACACCCTTTTTACTCGATATTTTTTTTAGAGTGTGGCACCTAAACCTACGTTTTGACGTGACTACGTTATGCCATATAATAATTCAAAACAAACTTGTGCTGCCCCCCCCTCCCCCCCAAAAAAAACCTATGTGGTTTAAAATACTGTACTAAATGCAGCTGCACAACTGTAAAGCCATAGTAAGCCCGTAACTATGACACCCTGCCATTTCTGTTCGTATATAGAGTTTCTTCCTTTTGTTGTGTTTAATAAAAAAACCACCGCTTGCGTAAATGCTCGAGTTGGGCATGAGTGGGTATCCCTGCACGAAGAGAACTGCAACTAGGAATATGCGCCAACTGTGCGACGTGTGCTCTCCCTTTGCGCTGCGCTTTAGAAACCTAAAGACTTCCTGCTTGTCACGTGTCGTCTGCAACAGATTACGTCAGGTTGTTTTTACTTCAGATGTAGCGACGAAGTGCTGAAGAAGTGCCGGCGCACTGGTGGGAGTTCTTCTCTACCTAGGCGTGGGTCGCAGCGGCACGTTTCCCAAGTGTTTCTAGCGATTTTAGGAGAATTATTCGAATTATTGGTTGGTTATTTCTGTTACTAATATTATTATGGACCATGCTCGTTTGTTTTTCCCCAGTTCCACGTTGCCAGCCTCGTTTGAAGGCTGTACTGAGGATTTGATTGAGAGCGTGAGATCTACGGACGTACGCAGGGCCCAAAAGCGACACCTACTTAAAACTTAAGATGCCGCCCGATTTGAAAACGTCATATGCCACGGTCGCATCACCACAGAACGCTATTTTACGCTTCACAAGACAAAGCGATTGCGCCAAGTGACAATGTAGTTGATATCGATTACACACCAATACACGCGTGCCCCGAAATGACATGACCTCGCCTGCTTGCCGCGTCAGCCTGCTTCGTGTCCCATTGTGTGCTGTGTGTTCCTTTCGCTTTCGCTGTGCGTGGAAATACTATAGTGCTTCTGGGACTCTTTTTCTGCAACGATCCGTTAGTCCAAAAGAGTTGTTAAATGTCATTTTCGCAAAACCAGTCGCAACTGCAACCATTTGTTCTAATGTGCATGAGCGCTTGTTCCTAGCATTGGCGGCCATCTGCATAGAGGCCTTCCTGCTTGGCTTTATTGCAGGTATATAGTTCCGACTCCATATCCCTATCATCATCATAAGCATGAGTTATTGCGTGTAGCATAGTGCAAAATGAGTATGCTTTCAATAGGTGCAGCGTCGTCGGGTGGAGTACATTGGTGTCGTCGCGCCACGAGCAGACACTTAACTCACTCTATATATCGCAGAACTACGAGATCTCCCGTTAGAGAAGTTTAAAGCTAGAAACTAAGTTTCTTCTGCAAAATAAATAGTTTATCCTTCGTTCCGGCATTATTTGCGCATGGGCATGGTTGCAGGAACGAAACGTTTCAAGGGTTTCGCTCAGAGTTTTTTGGTGTGAACCCCCCCCCCCTTTTTTTTCTTAATAATAGTGTAGCCCTGGTCAATAGCAACACACATGCCATGTGGAAGGAACGTCTTCCGGAACGAAACCTCGCCTGCTTTGAGCACCCGAGTCAGGGTCATTATAGCTACGCAAATACTTTTTCGCTTCGTGCAGTAGCTTCAACAAATGGCAAATCGACGTTGTCTGTGGCTATACGTGGCACTGATCTGTGCGTGTTGACTTGTGGCTTCTACGCTACGCTCGTCGCTCTAGTGCGAGGTAAACGTTTCCAGATCTGTAGACTCCCTAAAGCATGCTGCCGCGCTATAGTTGGTTTGGGTTCGTCATTCATACGGGTATAGCACACCACGACAAGAACACATAAGAGAGAGACACACACTGCACTAACTTGCAGAGTTCCAAGTTAGCGCTGTGTAAGCGTGCGTCTCTCTCTTTTATGCGTTCTTGTCGTGGTGCGCTAAACCCATATAAGTGATGTAGACTTCCGCACGTGGCGATCGTTAACATTTGGCAACAGTGGCTTTGACGGTTTCGTTACCCACTCACATCAGAGTATCGAGCTAATGCTTCCTGTGACAAGCGTGTCACATTACGTTCTAGCCACCACATTAAATGTTAACAATAAAAGTTTGGGCACCGTGCTGCAAAGCGGAATGAAAGACTACA
This sequence comes from Rhipicephalus microplus, assembly GCF_043290135.1. Taxonomy (NCBI): domain Eukaryota; kingdom Metazoa; phylum Arthropoda; class Arachnida; order Ixodida; family Ixodidae; genus Rhipicephalus; species Rhipicephalus microplus. The sequence continues at coordinate 116,784,792 of NC_134706.1, forward strand.
CGGTTTCCTTGCGTTTGTCATAGGTGTTTTGAAGGCAAGAACCATCTTCATTCGTCTCAGTTGATTTTATTGATGCGTGCCTTTTTGCAGAGACTTTTAAGCACCTAGCGTGTGTTCGCAGCACTCCCTGAGACATCGGTTCACACTGACCAAGCGCGAACGTCATGTGGTGATGTCAGAGTGACTCATCACTTCGTGTAAACGCCAGCGCCACCCACTGTGTCCTCGTGTTTCACGAGGCATGTGAGACTTTCGCCTAAATGGCTATGTGCTTCAAGTAGGGCATCGGCTCCTGCGGTAGCGTGTCTGCGGCATAGAAACATGAAGGCACCGCGCCATTGTACACGGCCTCTGCTTACTTTAAAGTAGAGGGAAAGCTACCAAGGTGGGGCTTAAGCAAATTCATGTTGCTCCGCTTGCAAGCATGCATAAGGCTGCTTGCGGCTGATTTCGATTTGGGTCACTCGCATCATAACGCGTTTAGAAAAACGTGTGCAGAAAATTTTCATTAAGGGAGACAATCCGAGTTTTCAATCTACATTGTAGGGACTTATCAGCGCGTTTGCCACTGCACACTGACCAACTCAAGTTACGGATGTCATGTTTGCTTTGGACAACGGATGTGCTGGAATGGCGGTGCTGTCTATAAAAAAAATTGAAAGGAAGCCATTCTTATACAGGGAGGCTTAAATGTATCTTACGTACGAGGTCCTGCAAGTGTTGGGAATTCATAATGAATCAATATTTATTTCAGCAAAAGAAATGAGAAAGTTATCAATCAACTGAAGTATACTTTCTTTAGGCGTGGTAGCCGACCTGCGGTTTAGTTCTGTAGCTTCCACAGTACTGCCAAGCAAAGTTGTTGCCGAGTAAGCTAGTCATATGTGGAACTATTCAGAGCTATTTCCCCTTGATGTGGTCTTCTGTGGATCTACGGCCCACATCTTACTTTTGGACATCATTCCTCATGAAAAACTTCATATGGGCTGCTTACAACAGGCACACTACAGATCCTGCGTACAACTGAACCCCCCTCCCCCCCCCCCCCCCCAAAAAAAAGAGAGAAGTCACAGGGGACATTGGATCCCATGCTTTCGTTGGTTTTACCAATTCATAAAATAAAGTGGACTGAAATGCCATAGTTTTATGGAAGTATTTTTTCAAGCTATTTGCCAAAGCACGTGTCCCACAACAAAACCGCAATTGAATGCATTTACGCCAGTTTGATTAATTGTAGCGCAAGTGGAAAATGCAGATTCTGCAACGATTGCCACAGTTTCGAAGTTTTTTTCGCGTGACGAAAGTGTGGAATGAGGTAATTTCACGGTGGATGCCGTTCGCTAAGCAAGAACGTACACTACCTTTCGTCGAGAGTGGATTCCTCACGCCGCCTTTTGATGCGACTCTTCAGAAACCTTGTCTTCTTTATGTTTCCACTCCGCATGATCAGGCCAGCTGTTTGATGCTGATGCTGATGCTGATGACCTCGGATGGATGGCGCTCACCCACAGAGGGGGATAGACTATGATCCGGGCGGCAGGATACTTATATGAAACTAAAATGAAATTAAAACCAATCTGAAAAATTTGTATAGAGATAAAACTGCCAATAAACAAAAATGGTTGCTGAGCAAGCGGTCAAACCATCTCTTCTTCCTGACAGACATAGCTACGAATTATACACTTGAGGTCTGAAAAGGTTAGGGTTCACTAGCATGGTAATCTTTTAGTTGCATTGATGTAGTCAAACACAGTGGAGCATATATCCCGGTGACAGTAACGAAATGAAGTGCCGCCAAGTGATTAAAGTACTGGTACTTGTATTCCTAACTTCTGTAATGGGGCTTCTATATATATTTTTCTTTGACAAGAGTAACGGCGTTAGAATAAAAAAAAAACTCAGTTGTTTCAATTTCGTTGCAAAAAATGCACAGCGGTAACGCCTTGTGTCGAGCTTTGTGAAGGTAATAATTTAGTTGTGCAACTGTACAGTGCAATATGGCTTGAGCCATCAAAGCTGCTTGCTTGCCTTGAGCCATCAAAGAGGAGGAGGATGACAGTCACGATGATGATGAGCCGTATTGAATTTATTGAACATTAGGATGGGAGGGGGGATTTCATTGAATCTGCAACAAAAACTTGAGCATAACTTAATTGAGTTCGCTCTCGGGCTGAAGGCAACTAGCCACATTTTGCACTAGGCCATAATAAGCAGCGAAGGCGCCATGTAGGACAGGGGACGCTGCGTCTTTTCTTTCTGGTCGGTTGCTATATAGCCCCCAATTACACCTGCCCCCTTAAGCAAGCATAGGAGGTACAAAATGCATACTTTCCTCGCCTCCCCGCGCCCTCCGAAGAGATTCATTTGTCGTGCGTGTCAAGCCTCGCCACCCCTCTGCCAAGAAAAAAAAAATGTGTCGCCAAGTTACACATAAAGGATGTTATCACTCCTCTTCTGGAGTCTCTGTAGAACACAAAGCAGGAGGACAATTGAACGAGTCTTACACATTACAAATGATTAGATATATTTTATAGGCGTAGCAATATTGATTTAATTGTACAATTAATAAATAAATAATTGTCTATTGATTAGTTAACTTCGCCAGTTCATACGTTATTTTCATACCACAGGAGTGACCCGATTTCGAAACGTAGAAATTTGTTTATAAAATGCTTACTTGGCATTTTTAATAATGTCTACGCCACAATGAAACAAAGTTTTGGCGTATTCGTACCCTTGTATGTGCTCCCCACGAGTACCGCGCCACGCAAAAAAAATTTTGTTGACTATATTTTTCTTCCTTCGCGTTATTTCCTCTTTAGTAATGTTGCCATTGTTACACGAATTGGTATGATATAGATGATTAGTTCACGTTACTGGCTCAAACCCATCGTGTGGATTGTAAGAAAAATCAGTACAATTCAAAATAAAACAAACCCACATGAGCCCTATGACTATTTATAAGATTCAGCATAAGGAATAAAAATTTATAATCGTAAATTGCGAAGTTGGAGCTAAGCACATTAATTCAATTGGATGTTTTCATTTAAACCATCTTCTTCGTTGGAACATGCGATATCGCTTTGGCACGCGGGCATTAGCATCATCAGCATCTCCTCTCACGCGACCTTCCAGAGCATTTCTGGAGCTAGGCCTCGCAGATCCGCGATTGGACGGAATGAGACAAGCCTGTCTTTTGCGTCGCGTTCACTAATAGGCCGCACTGAGCTTCTCGACGTTCAAGCTAGACGTGGCTGCGTCGGAGACAAAGAAATATAGAACGACTCCACAGCTTCCTTCGTGGAACTGCGTTCCCCAGATACCGAAGCCTGCTTTGAGCCAACGCCTGCGTCGTGTTCGCCATCTTGGGCCATGGCCCAAGAGGATTCGGGGGACACCACTGACAGCACCTTCTCCGAGACGGATGCGGAATTCGTCACCGCAGACTACACCGAGCTCTGCCTGGTTGCCTTCGGACTGGTATGCGTCGTTGCCCTCGTCGCGACCTTGGCCTGGTACTTGCTGTTCTACGAACCCACCACGGAAACCAGCGGTCGCAAGAGCGCCAACTTCACGCGCTTGCTCGAAGCATCCATCACGCGCAGCGTTCACCCGTGCGACAACTTCTACCGCTTCGTCTGCGATGGCTGGATTCGGGACCACTCACACAGTCACCGGAGCGTTGCCGACAAGGTGGCTGAAGAGACCATGCTCGACGCGCAGGAGGCCCTCGAACGTGCAGCCAAGGAAGCCCGGGAAGCGAAGTCACCGGCTAGAAAACTCGTCGTCCGCTCCGCTGCTCCCGACGTAGCTCAGCTCTCGCGAAACGACAGCATGTCGTCTCACTCGCTGCTGGGGCAAAGCGTGAGACAGCGAGAACACCCGTTTCTGGTGAGACGAGCGGTGCCACTGGAGTCTGGCTCGACTCGCAGTATGGGGTACTCGGCCGTGCTAAAAGCGTATGGAATGTTCGAGTCCTGTACGAAGGTCGTCACCGACAGGAAGTCCGAGACGGACAAGCTGGCCGAGTTCATGAAGCTGTACACTGGGTTTCCCTATGTGGAAGCTCAGGACCCTCCATCCTTGGTGGCCTCCATGGTTGAGCTGTCGCTGACCTGGAAGATACACGTCTTGTTCACAGTCGACCTTTTTATTGACTATGATGAGGACGGTGGACGCCTAACCGTCGAAATCAGCAGGAACGTTGGGCTCATCTCGTGGCTTCAGTGGAGAAACATCCTGCGGGACTCGGGTAAGCTGGAAGAGTTTTTCCTCATCCTACTGCAGGCTCTGCCGGAGTTCCGGCCTTCCGAAGCCGAAGCATTGTCCGCCAAGATTACGGACGCGGACTCACGCATCATAGCCGCCCTGAGGACGGAAGAGGAGCCGGCACAGGCCATAACTTACGACGACTTGCCGACGCTCGTTCCAGACATCGACCCGCAGGTCTGGGTGGACGCTGTGAACAAGCAGATTAAGCCGTACACGCGAGTCGAGCGTGACCACCACGTCAAGGTCGAGAACGCCGCCGCGTTGCAAGAGGTTGGGAAATTGCTGAGACGTGAAGACGACCCCTTCATGGTGCCCATGTTCCTCGGTTGGACCCTGCTTCGACAGTTGGCTCCGCGAGCGTCTTACAAGGCGGCAACCTTCGTCTTCAAGGACAAACCGAGCTATGTGCGCGACTGCTTCCGACGCGTCGTCGATGTCATGCCGCTGGCGGCCGCGTACCCGTTTCTCAACAACACTCCGACGCCAGATGCTGAGGTGAGGGGTGGCAGCTTCCACTCTGCCAGTTGATCTTTTCCTTGCATTTTAAATTACGCGATCTCCAGAATGGTAATCACACCTCGTATCTGGCACGAACGCCATCTATTAATAAGCGTTAAAGCAGGTGTTAGTTGGTACTAATGTTAAATAATGTTAAAGACTGAAACGGTTAGTCATTAGTCAAGTCGTCAATAGTTTTTCCATCACGAGGCCCGATTACAGCTAGAAGCGATCGAATGTTAAAGTTCTATGTTTGAATTTCGCGCAAGGAACTCTAGAGCATGAAGGCCAGTGTGAAGTCACGCATTTTAGTCATTGGCATTTTTGGAGGCATTGGTAGACTAAAATGTACTGAAACTTCCTATGTTTAGACAATGGGTTTCTCAGAACATAAGTTAAGCAGTTTTTACTAATGAACAATTACATAGGTTTTAGCAAACACCCTTGACGAAATCGGACGTAACGGTGAGCTGGTGCGGGACCTTTTCGCGCATTTTCTCGCTTATCTTCTTCGTGCGGTAGGAGCCATGTTGTCGGTATATTGTGAATATTAACGTATATGAGAGGAAATAGCTTTTATTCCGAAAGGAAATTTTCGTATTGATTCGATAATGGTAAATGACAAAACGAATTTCAGTTATGTGTGGGGTTTAAAGCAGCAATAGACCCATGTTATTTATAGTTGCCAGGTGGTTCTTTTTCCTAAGTTATAAACTTTTCCGTACATGCTGGTTAAATCTGGGCCTAGGAGACATGTCTTCGGCGTCTTCTTAGACATATCCTTGTACTCTACCCTGTGAACTTAGGTTGCCGTATACGTTCAGTCAACTGATCGTTCACGTTGATTTCCCATATATCGCTCGCATCTCGCTCGACTCGCAGATCTTGGCAAAGAAGATCGCCAAGGACGTCCGACGGGAGTTCAGCGCCATCTTTGCCAACACTCCGTGGATGGACGAGCCCACTCGCAGCGCCGCTGAGGCCAAGATTCGTACCATGGACGAAGTGCTCGCCAAGCCATCCTACCTCGTCGACGAGGACGCCCTGGACCAGCACTACGCGGACTTCGCCATTCAGGCCGACTTCCTCTCCTCGTCGCTGAGCGCCGCCCGCTCCGCGACACGACTCTTTCTCACCAGCTTCACCGCGGGCGTTCACGTGGCCACTCGGGACTTCAACCCGCTCGAGGTGAACGCCTTCTACGAGCGCGAGCTGAACGCCATGTTCGTGGGCGCCGCCATCATGCAACCGCCGTACCTCGACGAGAAGAGGTGGACCGCGTTCAGCTACGGAGGCCTCGGTGCCGTCGTGGGCCACGAAGTTATGCACGGCTTCGACGAGCGGGGCAAGGAGAGGGACGCCCGAGGCAGGCTCCGGCCCTGGTGGTCTCCCGACGTTCTCGTCGAGTACCATAACAGAGTCGGGTGCCTGGCACAGGCCTACGGAAATGGTGGTGGGGGTGACGTCGACATCACCGTAGAAGACGTCGCCGACTTCGCCTCGCTCCCGGCGGCCCTGGGGGCGTACCGGTACCGGTCGTACATTCGGGAGCTAGGCCAGACGCCCACTTTCCTGGAGTTCTCGGGAGAACAGCTGTTCTTCCTCAACTACTGCTTCAAGCTGTGCTCGCCGGACAACGTGGACGGCGGGGGTTCCCGGCGGGGTCGCAGAGGGCGGCGCGGCCTGTACAGCACTGACGAGAAGAGGTGTAACGTGCCGCTTACGCACCTCATGGAGTTTTCCGACGCGTTCGGGTGCTCGCAGCCCGACGGCGTCTTTCCGGAGAAGTGCAACTTCTGGGGTCTACCCGTGGGCCAGACTAGGGTTGACGGAGACGCACCGCGGTATTTCCGATCTGGCCAGTCATGAAGCGCGCCGTCTTTTCGGCGACAGCGTATTGTTGCCTCGCGTTTAGAGAGGCCCTCCACCTTGCTGAGGCATGCTCTATTGGAGGAAAAACGTTTAATTTAGATTATTTCGTCGTGTAACGTACGGGTTGTGTTTTTCATCAAAGGCTAATCAATATATGCGTAACGTTTCGCACTTGAAATGCGTTGCTCGATTGGCTTCCTGCGTAAAAATGCGCAAATGCTGCGCTAATGTTGATTTTCAATTACTTCAGGCAAGTTTTTGTTCACATACAAAACACATTTAATTGAAGTAGGCTCTCTGTCGGTGAGTTAAATATAGGAAATTATATCTGGCAAGGTTAATCTTCGATTTGTGATATATCATAGCTAATCTTATGAAATTATCTAAGTCGTAAGGCTGTCATCCATGGAGTACTTTGGTATGCTGTGGCGTCTCTGAAAACATAGATTGACAGAAATTTTTGCCCAAACACTCTGACATTGCGAGTATGATAGTTTCTTGAACGTGCTTTGATCGCATGCATTCGAAGGATGTTTCCAAATTCGTGATATGTTCGGTACAGCATCCGCCACCTAGGTTTGTGGTCATGATGTACGACTTCTGATCACATCGCGGCCATGGCGGCTGAATCTTGATGAGTGTAAAATGCTAAGGCTCGTGCACTTCAGTTTGTTGCATATCATTCTAAATTTGGCACGTAGCAACTAACACTTTTTATTGAAGCCGCAAGAAACCTATAGCTGGACCCGCAGGTCACGGGATCAAATCCGGGTGGTGGCGGCGGCATTTTCGATGGAGGCGAAAATGCTGTAGGCCCTGTTTGCTCTGATATGGGTGCACGCTAAAGAACCCCGGCTGGTGGAAATTTCCGGAGCTTTCCACTATATACGGCATATCTCATAGTCATATGGTGGTTTCGGGAAGTTAACCCCCACATATTAATTATCAAAAGACCTATCAGAGATTGCATGGCACTATAGGAAAAAATTTTTATGTGCTCTTCTGACGTCCGTGAAGTAGTAATGAAAAAGAGATGTGAAATATTCCACACTGCTCATGCAAGTTCAGCATGCGAACAGCGGCGCTTGCTATTTTCTCGTAACCTTGTTGCACCGCAGAAGCACACAAAAAGTATTTCGGCATATCTATGACGTTACAAACTCAAGCCTGTGATTACATTTTCTAACTTTTACGCTGTATTCTACAGCCGGAAATTGGTGCGTGTCATATTTGGCACAGTGCGCATATCGGGGATGAAATTAAACATTTCTATATATCGCTGTTTTAAAAGCCACACTGTAAGCATAAACTATCCGAGTTTGGGGTTTTCACGGCTCATGACCTCTGAAAACTCTCTCGCGTTAAAAATTACTACCTCGTGTTGGAGTAAAAGGCGGTACATGACATAGTATTACCACCATCTATAGGAGGTACGTAGTAAAAGCATGTCAAAATACAGTTTTACCTCGTTGAGAGTTTTCTATTACGTGATTTTTAATCTGCGTTCCAGAGTTTATTACCACGTGACTGCGAGCGGCAGTTGTTTCGGCGGCTTTTGGCCCGAAACCCCGTGACTGACGCTCTCACTGAATCGTGAATGTATGCGAGGACCTCAGATGTTTTTTTTTTCAAAGTTTGGTACGGCATCGTCGCGCCTCATGCCGGACTTCGAGTCAACGCACCTTCACTGGAACTGGAAGCAGCATAAGCGCAACAAGCGAGGAAAGCATTCTGTGAACGAAAAAAAAATGAGGCTCACTCAAAAAAAAAAGCCAGCTGTGTAAAGTTTAGCATATTTTCGCAAATCGTTGGCTTCTGCTGTGTAGCGGTCCTGGAGAGAGACGGTGCAAGAAGCTCGGGATCTGTGTGTCTGGTTGAGCTGATGGATCTCACGTGTTTCCAACATCATGGAGTGACCGTGCGCTTCCGAGCGCGAGCCTCCGAACCTGTCGGGGATACCTCTCTTCCGTGCCGAATCGCGAAGAGCTGCCAGCGCTAACAAAATCAAGCTAGTGTCATCGTCCGTGGTTGCTTCCTAGAGAAGCGATAGGCAAAACGCTTCACTATGTCGTCGGCACGAAGCCGGCCAGTGTGAGTGCGTCGCGGGGGCAGGTAAAAGAAGCATCGCATATATTTTGTTCCACAAAAGACGATGTCTACTGGAGTAAAGTGCAGCCCGAATTTCGCAGTCCGAAATGATTACGAAATTCGCACAGGAGGTCTATTCTGCGATCACCAGTTGTCGTTCATCGCATAGCCATGTTCCTCGAAAATGTCTTGCACTCCGTCGGTAAGAAGCTTGTGTACAGGCGTGCACCGCTATGCTACGCCCGTTGTCATGAATACGTGCCGTTACTGTGTCTGTGCACCACCACTCAATGAAAACCATTGAGCTGCCGCGGTCTGTGTGTACGAAGGTATATTTTATGTACATGTGCATCAGCAGTGTGAACAAGAGTGGGGCCGACAGGCCGGTGTGCGAACTGACTACGTATTGAATATTCAAAAATGTGAGATCGGGTGGGTTTATAATGAAAGGTCAGTGTGACTCCTAGCAACCTGCAGTCCACCTGAAGTTTATGCTTGCACGTTTAACCGTTATTGTTAATCGATGCAAAAAACAGCTCTCCCACCGGCACTTTACGGCAGGTCAAAAAGTCGTGCATATATATACCGGATTGTCAAACTACGGTTGAGTTACGCATGCAGTGTGTTGAAGTGGTGTTTTATTCTGCATTCGTTTTATGTGTGTGTTTGTTTGTATGGTAATCTATGTGTCACCAATTCTGCCGTCATTTGATAATTAATAACTTTTTTGACTTTTTGGGCAAATGCACTCGTCAACTTTAATTTCTTTACCACCTGAAATGACTCCCAGAAATCACCTCAAAAACCTTGTGAAGGCAGTAAAAAGTTACTCTCTCTATACTCGCTCAAAACCTAAATAATTACTACCCTTCCTACGTTCAAAAACTCAGTTAGCACGAGAGTAAATTTTTACTTCGACTGGTAGGAGGTTAAAAAAAAACTCAGAAAAGGTAGTTCACCAGAGGACAAGTGGTTTACCCCGGTTTTGAGCTTACTTCTGGTTATTT